>NC_086327.1:109842974-110216724 GCF_036172605.1 Pelobates fuscus | reverse complement strand
GCACCTGCGTTTGAAATGAAAAATAAAAATAAAAAAAAATAATGGAACCGTCAGTATAAATTTTCTTGACAGTTAATGCTGTTCATTCAAAAATAGAGTTGTCAGTATGCTCTCTGCCTTGATTGTTAAAAAGGGGACGCCTCCAAATACCAAGTGTGGATAGTGAAATTTATAGTGACAGGTGGCGATAAAGAATTGACAGATACTAACTGATAAGGCAACTGGGCCCTTATACTAAATATAGACATCCACCACGTTTACCCAAAGCTATCTACAATCCTCCAAGAAACATGTTCTGCTTAAAAAGATACCCAATTTCCTTTCTTGTTTCCTAGCAATATCTCCCAGAGGCATCCTTACCCTGCAAGATTTTTTTGTGTGTTTTTAAAAAGGAAACTATGCATTGAGACGGGGAGAATGGCTTGGGTTAAATCTGAATAAGGCTCTAATTAAAGCATTCACGAGAAAAAGAGGGTAAGAGTCAGTAGTGTGTGAGAGAGATTTTGGCTGCCTGGGCAAATGGCAATTCTAACAGGGCACAGATCACTTTGTGTGCATCTTGTTTAGGGTGTGATTGCCTCTTCCCAGCAAAGCTTTGCTGACATCTGGAGCTAAAAACAAAAAAAAAAAAGAAAGAAAGAGAAAAAATTTACATAGTTTCCTTCGTTGGAGTACAGCTTTCCACGGTTGGGGAATTATCCAGCTATGAGAACAGCCAAAAAAGTATACAGACTTTGTGTTTCACCTTTCTTGCTAACTTCTATTGCAAAGTGAGCCAAAGTCTTCTGAAATTTGTGTCACTCTGGAGAACAAAATATGTTATCTGAGCTTAGAGGGTTCTGCCCGTACAGTCCCGATTTAAGGCTCCTTTCCCAGGCTGAGGTGTGAGATTCGAATTCGAGTCTTGCTAATTACAATTCCAGACCCTCTAAAGGCTTGGATTGTTCATCGTGTATCCAAAAATCGTAACCCTTTTGAATCTGAAATGTGACACGCCGTAAAGAACTTCTGAAATGATCCTGGAAAAGAAACAAACTTGGCAAGAAGCGTGAAGCGTAAACATTCCTAAAAACAAAACAAAAAATGTAATTATTAATAACAAGATTAATTATTGTAATCTAACCTCAATGTAGTTGCAAGCAGCATGTAAACATATGAAATTGCATAACTTTGATTAGACCATTAGTGATGCCAACTGCCAATCATAAGATGTCCCAGGTGATTTGAGAAACTTTTAGTTTTTAATTTACATAGAACAAGATATGCTTTGTTGAAATACTTGATAATGTAGAATTATTTTACCAGCTAATGCAAATTCAAGGTAAATATAACCCCTAGGCTTCCTTGCTGCCATAAAACGTATTCCTCTGTCTATGTCAGTTTTGTTTCCACGGTCATCCTTTTCAAAGAGCTGTTAGAGGGAGAGTTCGATGTACTGACTTGGAATACCTGCCTTGTGTCATCTGGATAACAGATGCCTGTAACGATAGGTGCTTTGGAGTACAAGAGGACTCCTAATGGAAGTCCAAGGCACGTATTACAAAAACCCTCTTTATCTTGCTTTGCTCTCTGCAATTCTGTGAACAGACATGAGCAATCTAAGAATTCTCAGGGTCTCTTTGTCTGAAAACATTTGATGCTTTCATCTTTGAGAGGAACGTAGAAGTAACAAAGGTTTCTACAGTGAAGGATAGGGGTTAGACTTTGCTCATAAAATAAAATAAAAAATTGACAAAAAGCAACAACGAAAAAGTAATATAGTACGTCCTAGAAGTTTTTCATGTTGCATATTTCTCATTTTATTTTAGTATATAGCATACAGTGCCTGTTATACCCAAAATATCGACTCACCGTGGTACATGGGAGAGAGATAGACAAAACGACTTATAAACCCGATGTTTTCAGACCTTACACTTGGCAACGTTTTTGAAATTCTCCTCCACATGCCATGAGATCTCTCATTGGGCAGTGCTCTAGTTGTAGTATCTCGGAGTCCCGACAAAGGTAAACCAGTCTTTCACCCTCTCAAGTTCAATACAATGAGCCTCATTAAGGTCATAAGTAAGGTCATAGATATCATATGTAAGAATTTCATCAAGGGACAATACTTGAAAACAAGAAAAAAATAGAAATAAATAATAAACATAACATTCATTGTTAATTGCTTGGATAAAGTTATTATCAATCCACATCCAAAAAAGGGCTTTGTTCTTTTGGAAAAATTTGCCTCTGCACATGAAATATTCAGATGAGTACAAGAGTTTTGAATTTCAGATCCTGTGATAACTGAACTCTAAAAGGACTACAAGGCTATTTGTTACAGGACGGAATCCTGTTATGATCTGCTAGTAATTGTAATTATACATTGTATTTGCTATACTATCAGATGGGTGGTAATGTAGCAGTGTATGATGTAAAAATAAACATATTTTCACATATGTGGTTCCCGAGCTGGTAGCAAGATAACTGCACTAAAAGTTATGTGTGCATCTATGCCTTATATATCCACTGTAAGTTTTACAAAACCCTCTGTGGACATTATGGAAGATGTTGGGTAAGATGTAAATGTGTTCACTTTACTTCTATAATGTTGACTTTCATCCAGGGGAGGAATGTGTAAATATTTTAGTTTAGTAATATCTACCCATTTATAAATTTGACAATCTAGATAAGCATACAGTTATTGTGAGATTAGAATGGGAGTTTACTGTCCACTGTTCAACTGGCAGTAGTTCAGTTGGAGTGCAAATCTCATCCCATTTTTAATATTAGATAGTTATGCAAAATAATACATATAAGAGAGATGGTTAAACATGTATTTTAGAACAGTGGAAGAATACTGGTACTCCAGTAGGGACAGTAACCTCTGAACTACCTCACCACTGGAACACTGGTACTTTCTATACAAGTTATCTCGTGAAACAATGTTACAGAACCCTCAAGAACAATTCAAAAACAGAATGTTTCCTGGCAGGTCCTCCAACATAATCCCTGCTGTATTTAACATAACCCATCCTTTTTCAATTACATTCACTGTCATCACAGTAAATATATTTTATGAGTATAAAAAAAAGTACTTTATATGCCCAATGGGGGATTGGAGAGAAGTCAGGGCTATTGTACGTTTTGGGCCAAATTATTCAAAGTGAAAGCTTTCACAGACTCATCTGTTTTCAAAGCTCAGTTTTATTGTTTGCTTATTTAGATCTAGATATTAACCTAAATCAGGTACGAAGGGTATTCGTCTGTTGAAGTCTTCTGTAGTTGCCGTGGTGATGCCAACCAACTGCTTGGATAAAGGTTCTAAGCTCATCCTCAGTGGGGTTTAGTGGAGCTAAGATTGGTTCTCCACTGGCAAACCTATAAGAAAACTCATCTAACTAGTCATCGGGTATTATACAACTCGGCTGTGGCGTATACAAGATGGCATAAAGGACTGAGGGGAAAAACTTGGGATAAATGACTAGGAAAAGGAGTACTATAGGCTTTTTCTCAACAATTTTTTTCCATCACTGTTATACAGTGAGGGAAAAAAAGTATTTGATCCCCTGCAGATTTTGAACGTTTGTCCACTGACAAAGAAATTATCAGTCTATAATTTTAATGGGGGGTGTATTTTAACCGTGAAATATAGAATAACAACAAAAAAAAAATCCAGAAAAACGCATGTAAAAAAAGTTATAAATTGATTTGCATGTCAATGAGTGAAATCATTTTTTGATCAGCAATATTTCAGGTTTCCAGGTGTCTTTTATACAGGTAACAAGCTGAGATTAGGAGAAAATAAACTTGTACACAGAAGCAATCAATCAATCAGATTCCAAACTCTCCACCATGGCCAAGAACAAAGAGTTGCCCAAGGGTGTCAGGGACAAGATTGTAGACCTACACAAGGCTGTAATGGGCTACAAGACCATCGCCAAGCAGCTTGGTGAGAAGGTGACAACAGTTGCGGCGATTATTCGCAAATGGCAGAAACACAAAAGAACTGTCAGTCTTGCTTGGTCTGGTGCTCCATGCAAGATATCACCTTGTGGAGTTTCAATGATCATGAGAACGGTGAGGAATCAGCCCAGAAACACTCAGGAGGATCTTGTTAATGATTTCAATGCAGCTGGGACCATGGTCACCAAGAAAACAATTGGTAACACACTACGCCGTGAAGGACTAAAATCCTGCAGCGCCTGCAAGGTCCCCCTGCTCAAGAAAGCACATGTACAGGCCCGTCTGAAGTTTGCCAATGAACATCTGAATGATTCAGAGGAGAACTGGCTGAAAGTGTCGTGGTCAGATGAGACAAAAATCGAGTTCTTTGGCATCAACTCAACTCACTGTGTTTGGAGGAGAAATGCTGCATTTGACCCCAAGAACACCATCCTCATCGGTGGGCACATTATGCTTTGGGGGTGTTTTTCTGCTAAGGGGACAGGACAACTGCACCACATCAAAGGGATGATGGGCGGGGCCATGTACCATCAAATCTTGGGTGAGAACCTCCTTCCTTTAGCCAGGGCATTGAAAATGGGTCGTGGATGGGTATTCCAGCAGGACAATGACCCAAAACACACAGCCAATGCAACAAAAAGAGTGGCTCAAGAAGAGGCACGTTAAGGTCCTGGAGTGGCCTTGCCAGTCTCCAGAGCTTAATCCCATAGAAAATCTGGGGAGGGAGCTGAGGGTTCAAGTTGCCAAATGTCAGCCTCGAAACCTTAATGACTTGGAGAAGATCTGCAAAGAGGAGTGGGACAAAGTCCCTCCTGAGATGTAGGCAAACCTGGTGGCCAACTACAAGAAACGTCTGACCTCTGTGATTGCCAACAAGGATTTTGCCACCAATTACTAAGTCGAAGGTGTCAAATACTTATTTAACTCATTGACATGCAAATCAATTTAGAACTTTTTTGACATGCATTTTGCTGGATTTATTTTGGTTATTCTGTCTCTCACTGTTAAAATACACCTACCATTAAATTTATAGACTGATAATTTCTTTGTCAGTGGGCAAACGTTCAAAATCAAATACTTTTTCCCCTCACTGTAGCATCTTACCAAGGCGAATGAAGGTCCTCCTGCCAAGGGTTGCCAAGTTGCCAAGGGTTCTTATGGGGCTTTGCACTCCAATGAAACACTGTACGACCAACCAAGAGATGGGTGGGATGTATGCATCGATGTCCACAGCATAGAGAAAGTGGAGACAAATTCTCCCTCATTGCAATTTTCTCTTCCTTTGATTTAAGTTGGGTATAAGAGTGACAGTGGCAAACTGGCAATTCACATTGTGGCTTCACCCCTCTGAAACATTTTCTGGACACCCTTGGAAAAAAAGAATTTACACTTGGTGCAATAATAGACTTTCAGCTTTGCAGAGTAAGTCAACCCTTTGCCCTCCACTAAGAGGCTTAAAAGTGTTTCAATTATTTTTAAAGAAATCACACCTCACACACATAAAATACCACTAGTGGTATTTTTACCAACATTTTACAGTCGCTTTACAAAATCTAAATCATAACTTTTCATCTAAGAAGAAATAAAGTCCACCGCAAACTCTCATGAGTTGTAAGTGTCTAAAGTTCACTATTGTGCGTACGAAATACATGTGCTACAAAATGCTATCTAAAAACAATTGACATCTGTGTGTGTTTTCACTATCTTAAATATATGCTAACATTTTCCTTCTGGAGAGAACTGTAATGCATTTCTGGTGGGGAAGGTGTGGGGATGGTTTCTTACTCGTAAGAAAAATGTGCTTATTTAATTTTTATTTTTATGTCTGCCAAACTACTCATATCTCCACTCCTACATTATGTCTTCAAAAAAGGTAAGATGCCCAGAAAATGTCTGTTGCAGATAAAGTGTTTATACTTCAAGCAAACAGTGAAAAATGGGTTGAATTAATTTCTTTTGGCTAGGGAGACGTGTAATTTATGTGCTTTGATAAACTGTCCATATGCCCTTGTTTGTATTCTCACCACTGCAATATCTGCTTGTAAGGAGAGGGAGTGTATTTAAATATTAAAATTATCTAAGCAGTTTCACAAAAATAAGAGAGCTTTTTTTTATTTTAAAGTATTTCACCAG
Source organism: Pelobates fuscus (assembly GCF_036172605.1). Lineage (NCBI taxonomy): Eukaryota > Metazoa > Chordata > Amphibia > Anura > Pelobatidae > Pelobates > Pelobates fuscus. Next base: position 110,210,646 of record NC_086327.1, on the reverse strand, counting down.
ATGTGCTGCCTTGTGCCTAAAGTTAAATCTTCACCCAATACATTCAAATTGGATTTGTATTTCTTTATGCATTTTTCTCAAGTAGTTTCGGGAAATGTATCTGGGTCAGCATAAAATAGAACTCTAGCAATCTGTCACCGCAATCTGTAACCCGACAAGGTATTAAAATAAGTTTATATTATCTTTAAAGTAATGTGAAATTTGTGTACCTTTAAACAGAATTCCCATTCTTTTACGTACATTAAAGAAATTGAGATTACATTGGGGGTGGTCAGAGGGAGATGATCCCTACCTCTAGCAGAACTGAAACTCTCAAAATGCTTTGTCAGATAACAGAGGTTGTTTTGGTAAGTGTTTATATAGGTGTTTCTTTAACATCTTACTATTTATAAGTCGTGCTGTTTTGTAATACAGGGGGATTGTACATATGTATACAGTCAGATGAAATGAGAACCAATCAGTGCAAGAGGATCTAAATTGTGTCTAAATAAGTGTCCCCACTCAAAGAGTCTTGTGTGGTTGTGGCTATATTTGGTTAAAGCAGGTGATGTGATACATCTTCAGTGCGTGCAGGTATAAAGACATTCTGGGTGCTGTACTGAAATGTCAGGATGTGCCAGGACACCTGATGTGCTGGTATCCCCTGGGCACCCACATGACATTATGGAAAAAAACAGCACTCTTTCCTGCGACTCTGGTTCCTTATCCAGGAATCCGGGCGCTGTCACTCTGCCCCCTTTTATGACAAAACAGATGCACATCAACGTCAGGATGTAATTGATGTCACAGTGGGGCGAATTTGACAGCTTCTTACTTTTTGGGGGTGTGGCTATAAGACTAATGAGCCACATTATAAATATCTTGCTCTGGCTAATTTCTATGCCCTGTCATGGTTCTTTGCTGCATGTAGAAGGGCCTACAGCCTATCCCACAGACATTGCCTTTCACATTCCAAAATGGCTGAAAATAGTAACACCAATTTAATGAAAAGAGCTTGAAACACTCTATGGTACTCAGTTTTTTCGTATGCAATGTTGGAGTGTCTCTATCATTATATGATAGCAAATCAAACTAAAATAGAAACATAGAAACATAGAATGTGACGGCAGATAAGAACCATCCGGCCCATCTAGTCTGCCCAATTTTCTAAATACTTTCATTAGTCTCTGGCCTTTTCTTATAGTTAGGATAACCTTATGCCTATCCCATGCGTGCTTAAACTCCTTTACTGTGTTAACCTCTACCACTTCAGCTGGAAGGCTGTTCCATGCATCCACTACATCTATTATTTCTTAAAAATGCCTGTTAATTTCTTGTACATTTCTAAAGAAGGGGTAGACATGTGTATGTGTCCATTTGCAGTGTCACAAATCACTGCAACTTACCTTCAAATTCTTTTGAGACTACTCTTACACTATTTAGAGGCCCTGTTCTACTAATATATCTTCAAAGTACCTCTGTCATCCTATACTTACCTCACTTCAATCTGCTCCTGTTCTTTACCTCACTCACCTGTGAAGAAGAATCTGTTTGTATGTTTATTTCTCCTAACGTACATAAGGTAAATTAGGAACTGCTTTGCCTTATGAATTTTTCCTCTTCTTGACAAAACTCGACAAAAGGTGAAGATCCTTGTGGTACAGATTGCTCGCAGGACTCCCTTGTGTTTGTGGAGTTCCTCATTTTATCTCTGCTGGCAGGACTAGAACCCAAGGGTGGCAGAGATCTGTGCTCTTGCAATCAGATATCCCAAAGTTAGGGATAATGCACGGGACTTCAAAATAATTGTAAAAATATGAGATAATATTTTTTTTTATGAGATACAGCATTAAGGAATCAAAGGAAAAGCTCCAGGATGAGATTGCATTAAATAAAAAAAATATTTTACGTTATTTTTGCCTTCAGCTCTGCTCTTTCAACTTATTCTGTATGGTAACATGAGACTAATATTTTAACTCTAGCTTTTCTAAATGAAGCACACATTAAAATACTGTCATAAGACCCTCCATGGCTAAAGACCCGGAAACACAAGCTCATAATAAATGGCTGATGTATCAGGCCAAGGTCTGTCTGTCAATCAGTCGGATCAGTAGTTACTGCTCATTATTTGTGTTGAAGAATAGATACTTTTACACAGAGGGTTATTGACAAAACGACACATTTCCACAAATCAAATCCAAATGGCAAAACTGAGGCAAAACTAAGCCAAGGTGTGACAATGGCTCAGTTTAGTCATTTTTTTCTAGATTGGCTGTTTCTGCCTCAAATTTGCCATTCGGATATCATTCACAAAAATTAGGCATTAAGTGAATAACCCTGATTGCTGTATACTAAAGTTTTGTGTTGTTGGGAATGCAAAGTTAATTCAAAAAGAATTTCAAAAACACGGCCAAAGATACCAACTGAAATTACTGATGACTTTGAAAGTTTTGACAGTTTAGTTATTCCGGCCTATAGCTCAAATTGATTTTGAATTCAGTTTGAAATTCCAACAATTGACACTTTAGTGATTAATCTTGTATGTCTAATAACTGTCAGATGCTTTTAAAACAGCCATAGAGCTAAAGTGCTCAATAATAAAGATCTCTACTCCAATCATCTCAGAAAAACCTTCTGCTACTTCAAAAAAGATTTCAAAACTAAAACAAAATCAATCAAACATTACTATTATTTCATAATACGTATAATTGAGTCTAATCAACCTTTGTTATGAGTCAATGAGTTACATACATTTTGCTTACCTTAATGCCGTTTTAATGTATGTTTTAAGTTAGTATAATTAAAATCAACTGTACTGTACAAGATGTAGAATTAAGATTTTTCGTGGATGATTTGACAGAATTATTAATTGCTTTAGATAATTTTGATACATATGTTTATCATTTTGATTGCTGGCAAACGTATATTTAAGAAAAGAGATGAAATTGATCATTTTAGCATAAAGTCGTTTTTAAAGAGGTAGATTAAAACAAGGCTACGAAAGAAAGAGAAATATTTAAAAATACACATATATATAAAAACATGTTTTTTTTTTGGGTGGACTCACTTTAAAAAAAAACGTAACTGTCTACTTCCACGAACACTTTTTGACTCTAGAACTATGTCCCTTTATCTTAGTCATTGTTTATCCTTCTCCGATACAATGTGTTCCCTGGCTCTGTCTGGACAGAAATTGATTGTGATCTTATTTGTTATATAAATTCAGAAGAAAACAAAAAAGGGAAATGTTAATACAAGTTATAGGTGATTTTCAATGTTTTACACAGTTGTCTAATTTCCAGGGAAGTTGTGGTCCCCTTTAAAAAAAGTTGATGCCATTATTTTGCCACATGAGAAAGACCAGAGATGCCTTATAGAATAATTTGTAATTATGTATGGGATTGGGTACACTGCTGTAAAGTCAACATTTAAAACAGCCTATATTCACTAATATAATTTTGTGGAAAAAAATGAACTAGATAGGTGTTCGGATTACAGGGCCGAACGCCATAATAAATATATACAATTCTGTTAACGTATAATAAACAAGAAATCAAGACTAGCATATAAAACAAAATCTTACATTATCTATCTATCTATCTTTTGGACGAGCAAATATCATGTTTCCATGACCAATATATTTTAAAGTGATTACGTGAAAAGTGACAAGCATACATAATTATGTTGATTGCTAGTATGTAAAATAGTTGTGTATATGTGTTTTTATTAAATATTCAATGTAATAGTACTTATCTATAGAAAGAACCACATTGCTCTTGTGAAAACAAAGCTTAGTTATTTATTGAAAAGGATTAAGTATATGTAATTATGCATCACTTAACTATGGGGGCTCTTAGGGACTTGTGTATAAAGCCTGGGAAGAGTAATGCTCCGATTAGTGATTTTTTTTTTTTTATTAGAGAGTTGCCCTCAGTTTTCCTCATACCAAGAGGTGGGTGTGCATGATTACATTTGCATAGATTAACATTTATTTACATATATCATGTTCTTATTAGTGCTGTTTTGAATATTCCACGAAATTCCTTCAAATGTATGAATGAAATTAGTGAGTGATAGGCACAAGGGGACACCTTCTCTGCATTCTTTGAGACTTTGTGAGACTTCGAGGTCATGTAAACGGGGAGGCTTTTAGACTCCCAAGTCCTGAGCACAATTTATTAAACAGAGCCAGTTAACATCCACATAAATTCAACTAGTCAGCAAAGGGCTACCATTCATGACCATCCCGAACAAAGAGGGACTCGCCCAATCTTTTGATTTTCAGTGGAACGTTGGATTACTTTTTCATACAAGACCTCCTCTGGAACTTGCCATCAACTAGTGAAGTTAGCCTAATCTGCCATTAAACTCTATAAAAATCTTCCATTGCCCACTGGTACGTTAAAACTATCTCCTTGTTTGGACTGAATTGAAAACTAAAGAATCAGAGAACTGATTTTTTTTAATACACATTTAGGGGTCCACATTGAGAGAGTATGTATAATTTTTGTTGTTGTTGATTTTTTTCTTGTTTTGTCATTTTCTTGAATTGTGGATTGGAGAACATTAATTAATGAAGTTCGGTAGAATAATGTTACTATGTATTCTGAATTAAGCATCTGTTGTATTGTATGGTATGGTTCCACAATCATTATCACTGACTTTACACAAATTACGCTGTGCAACATTGTTCTTGGCCACTTTCTTGGTTGCAAAAGCTGGACTTTGACGTGGTGAGCAAGGACCATGAATTTTTCATGTAAAAGTCACAGACAAACCTCTCCCTGGATATCTCATGGTAACGTCATTGCCACTGTGTGCCACATTCAATCCCCAAGAAAATAATCCTAAAGAGCGTATACTTTACTGCCAAACCTAATTCTGATATAAAGCCTTAGCTTTATGGTATTAAAAAACAACATGCAAAACACGAGGACCATACTTCATGTGATGCGTTCTAAATCTGGCTGCAAGGACGGATACAGAAATCTAAACTGAATGAGAGAAGCTCCAGACTGGCACACACCCAGGATTCAGATATCCTTCATATTCTACAATTAGAGAGCAAATAGAATCCGCCTGATGGCAAGCGGAACATGGCAATAAAGCTTACAGCAATGTTTATTGTACATGAGTGTGTGTTTTATGTGAAATGTATTTATGAACATGTGTGAGTGTACATGTGAACGTAGTATATATATATTTTTTAAGTCAATGTAAATAGTGCTTTATGTCAGATGTGTGCATCTACATGTTACATGTGTGAGATGTGTATATGAGTTTTTGCTGTAGGCTGGAGATATCTCACTCTGTGCTATACACTAACTAGACACACCATTAAAACCACCTGACTAATTGTCACGGTTCTCACCGTGTTTGTGTTCCAGTGTTCTCCAGTTGGCTCCTGACCTTGGCTTTCTATTCATGTATCCTGACTTCTGGCATCCTCTGACTTTGGCTTACCCTCGTTTGTCCTGACTTCTTGCACCCTCAGACCTTTGGCTTACCCACGGCGATTCTCCTGCTTGTGTCCGTACTTGTACCGTGACTTGGAGCATTATCCTGCATAGCCCCCATGCACAGACTCACAGGCCAGGTTAATTCTTACCTGACCACCTTGGCCTGTGTTTAATTGCAAGGGTGAGCACATATCTCTGCATACTGGACTCCCACTAAGGTAAGCCGTGGCACTAATATCATGTAGGTTCGCCTTGTGCTGCCAAAACAGCTCTGATGTTCTCAAATGTACTCTGTGGTATCTGGCACCACTCTAACCTGTCTGCAGGTACGCAGCCCCATATGCAGCAACCTACAATGTACGGTACATTCTGACACATTTCTATCATGGCCAGCATTACGTTTTTCAGCAATTTGAGCTACAGTAGCTCTTCTGTATGATCCGACCAGACCGGCTAGCCTTCGCTTCCCACTTGCATCAATGAGCCTTGGGCGCCCATGAACCTGACGCTTGTTTACCAGTTGTCCTTCCTTGCACCTTGTTTGGTAGGTACTAACCACTGCAAACCGGAAACACAACAGAAGATTTACTTTTTTGTAGATGCTTTATCCCCAGTTGTGTAGCCATCACGATTTGACCTTTGTCAACGTCACTTGCCCATTTTTCCTGCTTTTAACACATGTAATTCAAAAACTGACTGTTCACATGTTGCCTAATATACCCAACCTTTGACAGGTGCCATCGTAACAATATAATCAATGTTATTCACTCCACTTGTCCGTGGTTTTAATGCTGTGGCTGATTAGTGTATGCATATCTGTGTGTGGTAATATCTATAAGTGTTAGCTCTGTGTATATGCTATAAGACTAACAGTGTGTTTCACCTGCTGTTTGAAAGCGAACTGCGTCTTCTGCTTGAAGGGAATTGCTGTAAATTATAGCAGCCTTCAACAGAGTATATTCTATTTTTTAAAGAAATTATGAATACTCAGAACTGATGAGTATCTCCAGAAACTAAACCATACAGGCTATATTTTAAAAACTGTCTCATTCACTTTTTTTTCCTTTCAAATTATTTTTTTTTCACTTTTAAAGCAATTTTTCAGATTTGCAACTATTTATTTCTATATTTGCACCAAATGACTCCTCACTGCATCTCTTCCACCTGTTATTCCCATTACAATCCTCTTCTTATTTGGGTAACCTTGCACGTTTGCCACTTACAAAAAAATAAAATAAAAAAAATAGGCTAAACGTGAGACTTTGCTTTCTGACAAGTTTTTAGTGCCACTGTCAGAATGACACATCTTCAGGTAAGCAGCTTATACTAACTTCCTTTATTTTTAATGAGTAACAAGCCCTTTAAGTTATGAAAGCACCTTATTTTCCTAATCGTGTCACTCATTTGTTTTCTTATTTTGCAAATGTAATGAACAGTAATGTGGCATAAATGCCTCTGCCACATGTTCTTGGACGGGCCTGCTTGTCAGCCTCGTGACAAAAGACTATGGGCCCTTTAAAAAACACGTGTGATTTATGTACTTTTGTAATCCAGAAACAGAGACCGACCGTTAGCCCTGATTCCCTGGAACTGTTGTGGGCATAGGACCATGTGCACGGTCAGTCAAAATTATGGCTTCCATGGAAATCCCGAACCCCTGAACCGAACTGGGTGATTCTTGGATATGTTGGTCCCCCAGATCCTGGCTATCAGGGGATATGACTTTTGTGGGGTGTCCATGTGTTTTAGGGGTACTTTTGGGGTGTTGTTGTATTGCATGTTTCTTATACTGGGAGATAATTGAATTATATGTTTGTGTACTCAAGTAATTATCTCCCAGGCACAGATGAGGGATTAACCTATTTTGTATGGGAGTGTCCTGGACCTGAGAGCCAATGTGGTTGTGTATATGTTTTTACTGTAGTCTACTCTCAGGTCCTGGGGGGAGTGCCCCTTGCATGGGGAATTACATAAAAGGCCAGTTGTGGCTACCAATAAACCGGTTCCTGCTTACCCTCAACATAGAGTCTCATCTCATGTTTGTAGGGAACAGCTATACCAGCTATAACCACCAGCTCTTGTAAGAGCTACACTTCTATACCTGCTACACTCTCTTGGAGGAGAGGGTCAGCCACTGGAAGCTGGATCCTGGTTTTGGGTCCAGGGTGGGTGGAGGACAGCGAGATCCTAGCCAAGCTGTAACGCCCTAGCCAAGCTGGACTACGTTGCTGATGGTGTCTGGTGGAGTGCTGGAAATACTCGGCTTTGCTAGGAAGCAGCGATTGGCGGAGACACCCAGTTGGGGTGCCAGGCGGTCCACCACAGGTAAAGTCTTCAAGAACGAAAATCTAAAAAAAAGTCTGAAAAAAAACAAGAATTTTAAGTGGTGGAAATAATATTTTAGAGCACTACTGAAATGGAGGAGAAAAAGGCTGGAATGTAAAAAGCAGGGGTGCCCATATGGTAGATCCCCAGATGTAGAACCACAACTCCCATGATGCGTTGCATGCCTTCAAAATGCTTTAGAATGACAAAGCTTCATGGAATCTGTATTTTAAAAACATCTTTCCGTCACCCCAGGTGTAAAGGGTGTAAGAACAGTTTTATACATAAGAAAGGGGTTGCAGACAAGCAGCTTACACGTCAAAGTGAATGTAGTAGTTTTTATACACAACCGCCATGCAGTCTTCCCAACAGTCCCGCTTTTGGCAGGACAGTCCTGATTTCAGGGTCCTGTCCAGGGAACTATCCTTGGGAAGCACAGCGTGAATGCGGGCACTAGGATGATGCAAAAAGTGCTTCAGCTGCGCTCCGCTCATGGCCCTTAAAGCTGGGGACAGATAGACAGCCTGTCAAAAGGTGGTCCCGTCCATTTTCTGGGTGGACCTTCCCATCACAGGCATCGTCCGGGACACAGACTGCACCCCTACCTATTTCCTTTCTGTATGTCCATGCTTCTCTCTTATACTTTGTCACATATATACATGCAAAATACAGATTATGAACAGCACACACACAACAAAATTATATGAAATTAAAATGTTGTAAGGCTACTTAAAATCACTTAGCTCAGCAAACAAATATGTGGATTCAGTTCCACCATATGGCCATTTTGTGATAAGTCCACCACAATGTCACAGTACCCCAATATCAGTGGGGTAAAAGTGACTTTGCTAAATTTGTCACCCATGTTAAAATTAGTGTAGGATTCACAAATATTGGGTTACTGCAACGTACTGGGGAGTTTATCACAACATGGCCATATGGTGGAACCTAATCCCTATATTTGTTTGCTAAGATAGGCGATTTTAAGTAGCCTTGTAATATTTTATCACTCTTACTTGCTACATAAAATTTAAAAGTGTATTTTTGTGTCTGTGCGCTGTTCCTTAATCTGGATTTTGTATAAATTTTTACCTTTATGGAAGCACTACTGCAGAGAAAGGCATATTCCAGGTGTTCCCCCAATTCCCCTGCTTTCTATATACACATGGAACTGGTTTGCAGGGTTTTTATAGAATATAACACATTTCTTCACCTAGCTAAAATGATATGCGTGTTTTTACATATATAATCTTCCACAGTGTGTTTTTAAGCATACTCTTTATATGCTGTATAAAGCAAGGAACACATTACATAGATACCTTTGCATATATATGTATCAGTTAAATCGACTTCAGATTCTTGGTCATTATGTCTCAATACTTCTAATGGAATATAGCTGAAATGCCAGACATAAGAGATCATCGACAAAAATTGTCATGCATTGGGGATCACAAACAAAGGTGAAATACATGTGTTACCAATCATAACTGGCTTTAACGTGATGTGCTGTTTTATAAAATGTTTTTTTTTCTTTGCTAGAGTTATCACTGTATAATTTTGCCTCCTTGTTCAGTATATATGTTACGGAGAGATAGATATAGTTTTGCTTTACAAATCTTCCTGATGCACACATAGACAAATATTTACTAAGGTTTGAAAAGCGTCAAACCAAAATCAGCTAATCAATAGCACCCAGTCAGCATAAAATCAGCTACTATTCTCTCCAGTAACTGCTGAGGCAACAGCCCTTAACTGAATCCCATTGCAATTCAAGTCATTCGTAGAATGGCCTGGAAACTACACTGTAACCTGATAGGATGTGACAGAATTTTCGAGTTCATTTTAAAGAATACTGAATGAAGTTTAACTCATTAGATTTATCAGCAGATGATTGGCGATCGGAAGTTTACCGTCATGATTTTTAGACCAAATTTGCACTGGGTGTAAATGTGGCATGCTAATGGACAAATGTACAGCAGCAATGTGCATGTATAAGGAGCTCCCATCATTTGTAAGAAGACAGCACTGCATCTACAGACACATGCAAGTGCTACGTTTCTTTTATAGATTTCAGGGGGATGTTTGTGATTGGCTGGGATCTCTCCACAACTTCCTGATTGCTGTAGATGTCACAGAAGGAGGAGCAAACCCTAGAGCAGTGGTGTATTTTGAATTTGTGCTGCCCTAGGCACGACTAAATTCGGGCACCCCCAGAATCTAAATATGTCCCCCCAATTCATGTCAAAGACACTTTTTTGACTGACAGACACATGCCCTCATTGATAAATGCACTGATATACACTCACTGACAGATACACAGTCATTGGCACACATATACAGTCATTGGCACACACTGTTTAACCAGCACACACTTTCACTGACAGACACACACTGACACACCCACTCACTGACAGGCACACACTCTCAGATACACATAAAATGACATACACACACTGACACACACTCACAGGAACACCCACTCTTACTGAAGGACACACACTTTCACTCACTCACAGACACACACTGACAGCTACACTCACTCACAGTAACGTGGACAGCCCCAGAACACAAGCCAAGCAAGGCATTTGTGGGAGCTTGGGGTAGCGTTTTTTGGTGCCCCCCCTGAAAGTGCCGCCCTAAGCAAATGCCTTGTTTGCCTTGTGGTAAATACATCCCTGCCCTAGAGAATACCTGCAAGAGATACATTATTGAAGGGTTACTCCATTTAAAAAAAATAATAAGTCTGTTTATTAATTTGCAACACCCTCCTTAAGAACCTGCAAGAAAACAACAACAATCCAGAGCTTGGCAAAGCTCCCTGCTCCATGCTCATCGTTGGTATCACTGCCTCCCTTGCGAGGTCCAATCAAAAGCTTCTCAAGGAGAGACATTTAATTTAACCATTCTTCCTGGCTCAGAATACCGCGCATGCTCTGAGCCTAGAAGGGGAGGGAAGTAAGGTGTGAGGAGTGGACATGGCAGAATTTAAAGATGCAATTAAAAAAAAAAAAGGCCTTACAATAAACATAGGTAGGTATGGAGGGCCAGAAGGGAGGGGACACTGAAGTTTCCACTCGTAATGCACACATACAACAGACATAATTTTTGCATAGAATTGATATTCATAAGTTCTCGACAGAAAAGTGCAAATATCTCAGTATGTACTGAATTAGTTATGATGCGCGTAATGATTCCTATCACCATAACCACATCTAATAGCACAAGTGGTCATGGTGGTTGGAGTAACCCTTTAATTAAATATTTTTTACTGATTTTATTTAATTCATTGTAATGCTTTATAACTTGATGATTCCGTTTTTCAATGAGCAGCTTTTTAAAAGATTGATTGTGACCAGGTGCACAAAACGTCCAATTCTAATGAATATATGGAATATCTGTCTGGAAGGGTCATTTGTAAAAAAAAAAAAAAAAATCAAAAATTATTTATTATTAAAGTAATACATAGTTTATGGTTATAACTGTTAATTTAAGTAATATTTTATATAAAATGTTTGCTATAAAATTATGAAAGTCGGTTTTATTAAAATGTTTTGTCTTTCCTTAAATTGTCAAGAAAGTTACATTCTTCTGAGCTATTTTCCCCAGAAGGAAGTCCCAGGCTTATTTTTGAAGAATGTCAAGAAACAGTTTAAGTGAAATGAAATTTGAGAATGCATAATTATCCAAACTGTATACTTTACATCACACAGATATACTTGGATAATTGAGGGGGAAATAGGAAACGATTGCATGTGTCATAGTTACTAGACATGTGGGTTTAATAAAGGAATAAAAATATATACCGGTAATTTTCCCTTGCGATTTAAAAATATCTAATGCGCTCAGCAGAAAAAAAAATAATCTAAATTTTGCACATGAGAAGGGCACGAAGAGGTTATATTTAACCCACTATTGCTAGAATAGTTTTATATGTTATTAATTGGAAAGTGATAAAGTGAAACAGATTAAAATGCTAAAACGGTTCCAAGTACATTTCCTTTCTTACGTCATCTCATTATTTTAATAGTTTGAAATGAGGCAGGAAATCTGGTATTTGATACACAGGAGATCTCAGCAGAATGTCATCTGCGCTGAGATTTTTACGCCCGATTGTGAGACATGCTGCAAGTTACTCGGAGTTCCAAATTTTAGACAACAGACGGTTGCCAAGCAACTAAACACTGCGCAAGCAAAATCAGGGAGTTTGAGATTCAGATGGCAAAAAAATGATTTTTTTCCCTTATAGGATTCATTTGTACGGTCACTGTTTAATAATGTTAATTATTCTTAGAGCCTTGTTCATCAAGAACTACATTGCAAAGCAAGGTAACTTATCGAAAACTTTACGACATTTCAATGTATTTTACCAAGCACCACATTTTAAATGACAACAGCATTACGGCATAATGCCACGGACATGTAGACAGCAAAACGTGGAATGTGATAACCCGCTGCACTTTAAAAATTCATTTTTAAAATGAATTGCAGGTAAAAGAAAAAATCAATAATGGCTGTTTCAGCTTTATATCTCATTTGCACTTTAACAGCCAAAAGCTAATCTTGTGAATGTCATTGCACTACAGTGAAAAATAGTGGTGAAGAATGCAAACAGAAAATATCACATTTTGCAGTGTGTTGAAAGAAAATGTGTTTATCAATGTGAGTTCAGCCAAAGTACTAAAACAGTTTCATTTGGTGCATATATTTGTGCAGCTATTATATTTACTAACAATTTTCTATTTAATTATTAAAGAAAAAAAAAATAGCAGAGCAGCAAGCATAAAGTATTTTTTTTTCCCTTAAAGACTTTTTTTTTTGCACTTTGTTTGTACACGCCAATAACAGCTACACAGTAAAACAGAGAACTACTAGCAGTAACGTAAACAGCAACCCTCGTAGTCAGATAGTAAACACACAGAGACAGGAGCAGCAAAAGTTAAGAGTAAATAAACCTGAACCATACATAAAATACAAAAAAGCCACTCATATCTACACAGTAAAACACGCAGATCCACTTACAGTACCACAGTAAAATACATAGATATACTTACAGACGCACAACATATAAACAAAGCTATACAATAAAACACACAGAACAATTCATATCTACACAGTACTGAATGAAAAACATATAGACAAACTCACGAACAAAGTAAACACACAGAGGAAGTTATACGCACACAACAAAACAGTCATACAATAAGCATACAGAACCACCGATAGTCACCCAATATAACACACAGACCTGCTCAGAATAACACAGTAGCACACACACACCTGCCTACAGTGACCCAGTAAAATATCCAGTTATAGTCACTCAGTAAAATACACAGAACCACTCACAACCACACAGTAAAACACGCATACACAATCAAAGTCTCGTAGTACTTAAACCTACTCACAGACACACAGTCAATTTCTTGAACCCACGCTCGGAAAAACAGTGAAACACATATAGACACAACACACAACCGACATACAATTCCGAAGGAGAGACGGGCATCACAACATACAACAAATCATCTGAGCAAGCCCTGCTTTTCTATGCAATAGAAATCTGCACAAAGAATATAAAGAAAAACAGCGAACATAAAGATACATAACGAAGATCACTAGAATGAGATGAAGTGGGTGAAGATCGCTTCAAGAAATTTCTACCCGCGATTGTTCTGATGTCTACGGGAAGGAGGTTCTAGAGTCGCACTTCTAAGAATAGAGAACACACTTATTCCTTTATTTTGTCTTCCGACTTTGGCCTCGAACGAATAAGCTTTCCGAATGATTAAATAGTGTTAGAAAAACATCCTAAATGATTTATCTAGAAAAATTCCCATAGACGTTAATTCTTGATTTCTGTAGATAAATAATTTAAAAAGTTTGTCTAACAGTATTGAATCATTTCTAAAGCTTATTAAACCAAGGCTTTAATTTCTATTATTTATATGATGTGAAAAATGTTACAATTACATTTCAGCACATATTTAACACTATTAAATGAGTAACAACAGATTTATGAACGTTTTCTTTTGAAAAAAAAAAAAGAAGAAAAACTCAGCCCCAACATTTTTATGTGAACGTTCTGGGATATTTTAATTCTCCTGTAATGCAGGCTTTGTTTTTTTTTTTTTTTTTCTCTCTGTCTTGTTCCCTTCTGTCATGAGATAAAAATGGAAACACAAAGCAATCAATTATCACACATTGGCACAGAAATGCATTTACGCTTATGGTTTGATTAACAAGTGCATGTCAAACACTTGTAGCTATTATTTAAAAAATGTTCAGGTGGTTTGTTCTAAGTTCTTTTGAATGAAAACTTTCTCTGAAGTTCAGTCTGTGTTAAATTAGTATTAAGGAAACACTCTAATTATTACAAAATAAAAATTGTTTCATTTTATTTTTTATGTAATGCTCATTCTTATGGCACTGTCACAGTTTAGTAGATAGAGCCAAAGATGCAGTAACAAACTTAGAATGTTCAAAGCGAGGTACAGTTAAAAATGAGATAGAAAGGAGAGGTCGGGCAGGCAATAGGTCGGGTCAGACAGCACAGATTCGTAAACGGGAGACAAGCCAAAGGTCAAGTACCCGATATTCAGAACAGGAGCAAGGAAGTAATGGATAAAAGAAGGAGCACAGAATACTGAACACCGGTGGCAGCTATGAGAAGGTTTAAATAGGGGAGAAGGAGCACACCCCCTTAGGTGTCATACCTAAGTACTTCCCCTCTAAGGAACACCTCCTTCCCCTTTAAGATGCGCTGGTTTCAGCGTGCACGCATGTAGGACATCCCTTGTGTAGTGGTCTGTCTTCGGCCGGGCTAAATTACAAGACACGGCCCCGGCATCATGTGACTACCTCTCCTTCTCTGCAGCTTCAGTGAACGAAGCACCGTCCGTCGATGTGGGGAGGCATGTACCTCTCCCAGAGGCATTTGCTGCTATGTATAACTTAGTCTTCTTTTTAATAAAAGCATTTATCCAAAAATATTAATCATTTGACAGACTTATTTAAAAAATATAAAATTGAGGACCTAACGGCTAATATTACTGGGAAATAAAAGGCACGTTTACTAACTTAATGGAGTTTTGATACACTAAACAAAAAAGTAAGAATGCAGAAGCTGCTAACGTGTCATGGAAAATCTGGTACTCTGACAGTTGACAAAAAATCTATCGGAAAGTAAATTTCAGCCTTTTTTTTCATTGAAAATGAGAAAACAGAATGAAAAATAGACGAAATAGGTGGTGTGAGAAAAATTGGAAGCAAAAAAAGAAAAAAAGAGGTGCAAATTAGAAAAATTCCAGAAGGTAACATTACAAGCAAAACTAGACACTTATTATACATCCAATGGACACAGGGCCGTCTTTAATTTTGATTGGACCCTGGGCAAACATTTACTTGGGCCCCCCTGACTACATATAGATACACACAAATACACTACCTCACACACATGCAGATACACACTGACTGCAGATAGATACACACAAGAACATACAGATACACACAGACACAGACACACACACAGATACAAATACTGACATACATGCAGATACAAAGGTACACACACTGACTACATGTAGACACACTGACACACATACAGACACACAGATACACAACCTGACATACATGCAGATATACAGATACAAACACTGACACATACAGATACACACACAAACACAAATGGACAACATACAGATACAGAGACACATTCTGACAGACGTACTGACACAGACAGCCATACTGAAACACACATACACAAAGACATACTGAACCACACAGGCATACAGATACACTGACAGACATACTGGCACATATACACACAGACAGATGGACATACTGAAACACACATACACTGACAGACATATTGACAAACACAGACATACAGAACCACACGGACACTGACAGACTCACACATAGACATTCTGTCACACATACACACAGACAGACATACTGAAACACACATACACACAGACACTGACAGACATACACACATACAGACATTTTGAAGCTCACAGACAGCCATACTGAAACACACATACACACATACATACTGAACCACACAGACACTGACAGACTCACACACACAGAGACATACTGACACACTGACAGAAATACTGGCACACACACACACAGACATTGACAGACATACACACATACAGACATTTTGACACTCACAGACAGCCATACTGAAACACACATACACACACACATACTGAACCACACAGACACTGACAGACTCAGACATTCTGGCAAACATACACACAGACAGACAGACATACTGAAACACACATACACCCAGACACTGAGAGATAAACACACACACAGACAGACATACTGACACACTGACAGACATACTGAAACACACATACACACAGATAGACATACATATATACTGACACACACACACTCAGACACTCATGCAAAATGTGATAACCACCCTCCAGTTTCTTACCTTTTCCTGGAGAGTGGCTTCCCTGGGGTCCAGTGGGCTGCCTGGGGTGGCTGGGAGTTAAGCTCTCGCTCTCTCCCGGCCTGGCCCCCTCCGGAGCAGCTCCTTCCTCCCGCGCGGCTCCTGTTTCTGTGGGAGGAAGTGACGCGCGAAGGTCACTTCCTCCCAGACGGCTGCCGAAAAGCAAGGGCCCGGTCTGCCCCTGCTGACACAAGCCCACCGGGTGGCCCAAAGTGCATGGGCCACCCGATGGGCCCCCATAGTTTGCGGGCAGAGGGCAAACGGAGCAGCTGCCTTGGGCCCCCCAGCAGGGACAGGGCCCGGGGCAGCTGCCCCGTTTGCCCTGCGTTAAAGACGGCCCTGAATGGACACCCATCTAATGGACACCTAATATACACCCATCTAATGAACACCCATCTAATGGATACCCATCTAATGGATACCCATCTAATGGAAACCTAATATACACCCATCTAATGAACACCCATCTAATGCATACCCATCTAATGGACACCTAATATACACCCATCTAATGAACACCCATCTAATGGATACCCATCTAATGGAAACCTAATATACACCCATCTAATGAACACCCATCTAGTGGATACCCATATAATGGAAACCTAATATACACCCATCTAATGAACACCCATCTAATGAACACCCATCTAATGGACACCCATCTAATGGACACCTAATATACACCCATCTAATGGACACCCATCTAATGGACACCCATCTAATGAACACCTAATATACACCCATCTAATGAACACCCATATAATGGATACCCATCTAATGGACACCTAATATACACCCATCTAATGAACACCCATCTAATGGATATACATCTAATGGACACCTAATATACACCCATCTAATGAACACCCATCTAATGGACACCTAATATACACCCATCTAATGAACACCCATCTAATGGATACCCATCTAATGGACACCTAACATACACCCATCTAATGAACACCCATCTAATGGATACCCATCTAATGGACACCTAATATACACCCATCTAATGGACACCCATCTAATGGACACCCATCTAATGGACACCTAATATACACCCATCTAATGAACACCCATCTAATGGACACCCATCTAATGGACACCTAATATACACCCATCTAATGAACACCCATCTAATGGACACCCATCTAATGGACACCTAATATACACCCATCTAATGGACACCCATCTAATGGACACCCATCTAATGGACACCTAATATACACCCATCTAATGAACACCCATCTAACGGACACCCATCTAATGGACACCTAATATACACCCATCTAATGGACACCTAATATACACCCATCTAATGAACACCCATTTAATGGATACCCATCTAATGGACACCTAATATACACCCATCTAATGAACACCCATCTAATGCATACCCATCTAATGGACACCTAATATACACCCATCTAATGAACACCCATCTAACGGACACCCATCTAACGGACACCCATCTAATGGACACCTAATATACACCCATCTAATGAACACCCATCTAATGCATACCCATCTAATGGACACCTAATATACACCCATCTAATGAACACCCATCTAATGGATGCCCATCTAATGGACACCTAATATACACCCATCTAATGAACACCCATCTAATGGATGCCCATCTAATGGACACCTAATATACACCCATCTAATGGACACCCATCTAATGAACACCCATTTAATGGACACCTATAACTTTAGATTTGACCTTTTTAGCAAATTAATGTCTGTGAGCCCCGGGGTCCCATATTTCAGTATACAGCTGTATTTATTTGGGACAAGGCCATGGTCTAAATCTCACTTCATGAGAGAAACGGTCCAAGGAAAATGAGATACCTGCTTGAGCAAAACCACTGTTTATATTAGTGGCTACAAAGCAGCAATCTATTGCTTGCCCTCTGATAATGATACAGCTAGGCACTTCTTAAAACCTCTACTATAACAATACTGACAAGCCTTATCCTAATAGTAAACCACCCTGGATAAATCCGCTATATAAGAACTGTAAAATAAGTAAAAAAAAATTCGACGGGGAAGCCATTAACATTACATGTTTTATTCCTTACCAATATGAATAAATGCCTTTTTAAACTGGTTCACATTTTGAAAATGTAATCAAAATGTTCTTTTGACAGGATAAGCAAATGATGTATCTTGCGACGTCGTAGCTGTTTAAATATTTATTTTTTATTTTTGGGCTACGGATAAAGATTCTTTTGAGTGTCTGTGGGTATATTTTCGCTTGTCAGTGGAATGTAAAAAAATTCTTACAAAGTAAATATGAAAGGAAAGAACAGAACATGTTCCTCTTTAAAAATGATAATTCTCCCTGAATATAAATCTCAAAATAAATGCAGATGTCGAAAAAAAAAGGTATTTCATCTCAGGCCCCCAGCAGACGATACAGGAGATTATATGACCCCCTCTCCCACATCTCTTTGGGGAATGTCTTCTGAACACAAGAACAATTGTTTCATATGTTGCTTTAGTTTATGCTGATGAGGGATATAGTATTAGCCATCTTTTTAAAATTAACTAAGACTTGATATACTTGCTACGTTGGGCTGTCATTCATTTGATGATGCTCTGTGTCCACACATGCAACCAGGTCTTAGAAATTGTGACGTGGAAATGTGTTTTGATTTAGAGATGTTAAAAAAACATATTATCATCATATTTCTCTGCAGAATTTTTAGAGATTCCTGTGTTGTCTGCAATCTATGCATGCTCGCAGTGTTATTTTCAGTAATCATTAAACATGCCCCGGTCATATACAAAATGCATTCTGAAATTCCATGAAGAGTATTGCTTGACCACAACAAAATTATTATTTCCCATTTGTGTATTGCTTTAAATATTAACCAGGATGCCAAGCATATTATACAATCTCAGACCTCCTTAGTGGCAGGGTATGTATTAATAGGTAGGGAATGAGACAGTCTCTCCACTCCTTCCCACCCCATTAGCTTTTGGAATGGGGATAATTAGCCTATTAACATGTAAGGACCTGCATTACGTCCTATTATAAAAATATAGACCTAGGGGATTGTGATTCTACTGAACCATTAGTTTAATCAGTAGAAATGAAGAACACACACACACTAATTGTAGTCTTCATCACCCTCTTATATTCTGATCTTCTAAATATTGAAACATGCATCCTTGGAAAAATAACTCTTAAGGAGACTCGCCATGCTTGAGATTAAATTTTTTTTTTTATATTTTATTTTTTTGTATTTATTTTTTTAAAATATATTTACACTGATAAGCCACACAATTAAACCCACCTGCCTAATATCATGTAGGTCCCCATTGTGCTGCAAAAACAGCCCTGATACGTCAAGGCATGCACTCCACAAGACCTCCGAATTTGTCCTGTGATATCTGACAGCGAAACGTTAGCAGCAATTCCTTTATGTCTTCAAGTTGCGAGATGGATCGGATTTGTTGTTCCGGCACTTCCCACAGATGTTGATTCTGATTGAGATATGTAGAATTTGGAGACAAAGCAACAACTTGAACACTTTGTTATGTTCCTCAAACTATTACTGAACAATTTATTTTTGCAGGGTGACAGGGTGCATTATCCTGCTGAAAGAGGCCACTGTCATCGGGGAATTGCCATGAAGGGGTAAACTTGGTCTGCAACAATCTCTAGGTCTCTAGGGGGTAAATGTCAAAGTAACACCCACATCAATGCCAGATTTCCAAACAGAACATTGCCTAGAGCATAGCACTGCCTCCACTGGCCTGCCTTCTTCTCATAGCATTCTGCTACCACCTTCCCCAGGTAAATTACGCACTTGCACCCAGCCATCCACCTGATCTAATATCAACCATGTTTTATCAGACCAGGCAACCTTTTCCATTGCTCCATGGTCCAGTTCAGTTTCTTATGTTCTCATTGAAAGTGCTTTTGGCAATGGACAGGGGTCATCATCGGCATAAAATAGATACTTGCCTTGGAAGTTCCTGTATTTACTTTAAATCCCTAAGATTTTCAGCATATTCTGTTAGATCTGGCCATACCAGGAACTGACTCAGCCACACAACATTCTACCATTATTAAAGCTTTCTCAGCTAATATTAGCTTCACAATAGTTGCTATCGGCTTGCAGTTTTATGTATGAAACTATCAGACCGAAACTCACATGCTACTACAGCTCAGGAAGGCATAAGTCAACTTAAGACAGAGTGTTCAAAAAATAACACTAGTGCTTTTTCCTTCCATATCTGATAAAGTTGTATTTTTTGTTGTTTAAGTTCTTTAAAAAGTATGAGGTTTCTGGGACAAAGCAATGTAATGAAATATTTTGAAGGACTTTTGTACCCTTGACTTTTAATATTTGGTGATCCATCAATGTCAATGTTACATGCTCTAATTTTAACACGTGTATAATTTTTTGGGGTTTTAATATGTTTCTGCAGTTTCTGTGACCCTGTAAAAATACTAAATATAAACGTATGTAAGAAATATATATAAAAAACCAAGAGGGCTGAACTCACCTGAACATGCATACTTTTAAGGGTGCCGCTGATGCCAAATTCATATATCACATAAAGTCCAGCACAAGCGCTCATTTACTAAACAGCAAATTCAAGGTTTAGGGGTAGGGTTAGAGGTAGTATTAGGGTTAGGGCTAGGGTTAGGGGTAGGGTTAGGGGTAGGGTTTGGGTTAGGATTAGGGTTAGATTCCTGTCATCATTCCCTTAATTTTCCCTCCCTCTCCTGTTTTGCCACTTTTCAGAAATCCGAAGCACTTCGGCACTTCGGCAATTAGGTTCGGTTCGGCACTTCCGAAAATGCGTCAGTTTGGGACTTCAGCAATTCGGCAATTCGGGTCAGCACTTCGGAAATTCTTGCATACACATCAATATATCATAATGTTTTTATCTTTATGTTTATTGAGCTTATGTTATTCATTTCCTGTTATTTGATGCCTTGTACCTTTAAATCCTGAACATATGTAGATGTGGGCGGCTTGAGAAAGGCTCATTGGAGCCAAAACAATGAACCTGAATAGAATAAACATTGCAAAGCAGTCTTTTAAATACTGGTCTATCCATTCTACATGCACAAGCAAATATAGTTATGGTGAGAAAGTGGTTAAAAAAAACCTTCCACCTGAAGTCAGTGGATAGTCAATACATTGATGAACACAGATCTGTACACACCAGTCAAGACATAAGACTTGCTTTTCTCACATAAATCACACATTTGAAGTACTGTTACTACTTCAAGGGATTCTCGGTGGGCACATGCAAATTAGATGTGCATATACCCGCAGAAGACTGACTGACTACAAACCAAGCAGGCCTCCACTAAGGACACCTTACAGTGAGCACAATTACAGTGCTGCCTACATGATCCTAGAGCCCATAGTGTAGAGCAAGTGCTTATAATGGTGTGTGCATGCTATGCTTTCTCCAAAAGTGGAACATTATGGAACAAAGTTAGGAAAATGGACCACTGAAATTGGGAAAGTTGAGAAGTCTTCTGCTTTCTTAATCATATGAGTTAAAAGGTGCACCGTTTTCTCCTCTTGTTCTGCCCTTTACTGTATCAGATCACAGACGAGCAATTCTGAGAATGTTTAACCCAGTTATAGTCATTAAGAACATGTGGCATTACTTGTCAATATCCCACACATTGTCTACTACTGTCAGAAAAGTAAAATTTTCACCATGACAAATATCATAATCATCATCATAAAAAAGGCTAGAAATTCATTACTGGTATTTGTCAGCACAGAGGAAAAAACAAACCAAGAATCAGTCCTAAGCATATGGAACAGGATAAAGGACTATCCATCTTCTAGAATACTCTGTTTTCTGACAATTTTCCATTGATATCAATGGGAGGATTACTATAATATTACTAGAGTTAAAATATGATTATCCCAGAATTTAACAGCAAAAAAAAAAAAAACATTAGTGTGTGCTACTAAAATTATTTATAATATCCACAACAGGGGATTTATATGGAGGGCAGAGCAAATGTAATTCTATATGAAAAATTATTATATGAATGCTAGGAATGAGCAAATTAAGGAATGAGAAGTAGCTTGTCAAATTTTTTATTTTTCTGAGGTTAAATTTTTTTTTAGATTATATGTTGATTGACAATTAGGAGGGAAGGGGGCATGACTGCTGTCTAGATATAGTTGGACTTGACATAAGGATAGGGACAGTCATACTTACCCTGCACATGCCTTCTTGTCCAGGGAGATGTAAGGTTCCTTGTTAGTGGCTTACCAACAGTTGCATGGGTCTTCTATCTTGCAGGACCTGTTCTCTGGTGTACCCACTGGATTGGGTGAAGAAGCATGGCAGCATATGCAGTTCCAGGTGCAACAAGCCCCCCTTTCTCCGAGTCCAATGGGTCTGAAAAATGTAGGTTTGACTGTCCCTCCTGGTTGTGATGTACAGGTGAATCTAGACAGTGTTTTTGGTAGACAAGGATTTCCATCCATTGTCCATGTATCAATTTGTGACTAGGCTTAGGTCATGCTTGCAGTTCCAAGAGGATAATTCTTTTGGATTTTCTTCTCATTCCTTTAGGATTGGGGAGGCAACACGGGTGAGCTTAATGGTATTTTTAGAATCAGCAGTGCGTAGGTTGGGTTGTCGGGACTCATCTAGGTTTTGCTTGTATGCGTGTCCTCATCTGTTGTAATTTTCTTTTGGAGGTTCTTCACTAATGTATGTGTGGATTATGGTCCATTTGTTTATTTACTGTGCTTTGGGTCGGTTGGAGGAATTGTTGTTGTTCAGGAAGAATTTTGGTTCTCCTCCAGTAGGGGTTAAGGTTCGCTGGCGAAAGATTAGAGTGCTTATTTGGTCTCATGGTTACCCAGAATGTGTAGCTATTAGCAGTTGTGTCTCTGCGGTTCTGTGTTTTTTTTTTAATCCATACAGCTGGGAGCGATATTGATTGGCAGAGGACAATTGATTTTATTAATTTAAAGAGACATGATCAGGCTAGCTGTTATGTGTTGTTTTCAGATTTAAAGTTAATTCAGTCAGGCCTTGCTCCTAAGGCATTTTGGAAGTTGGCGGATAATGGTAAAGCATTGGAAAAGTGTAGACATAAGGTTAATATATCAAAATCAAGAGTTATATACGGTTAGGCATGGACAGCTGGAAGGTAATAATTCGGATCTCATGAGATATTATGGACTTCATTTGAACCAGATTGGGTTTAACATTTTTAACCTGGAGTGGCAGTCAGGGATTATAGTAGTGCTGTATTTGGGGGGGTGCAAGCTTGATGGCATATAAGACATTCCAGCCTTGAGGTGGCACCATCCTCAGCCAGCAGAGGGAGACGTTTCAGGTTCAGTTGTCTGATAAAGAGTGGGGAGTTGCAGTCTGGAAGTAGCTGATTGCAAGGGACTGACTGCTCGATCAATGTGAAATTATCTGTCTGTTGGTAATTCACCCAACAGCTGACAGGTTTAATGTTTTGCTGGTTAGTAATTGTTTAATAAAGCTGTGGCTGATGCCCTATCCACAATGGTAGAACATGTCAGTGTTGTTTGTGGGTAGGGTTGTTTTGGCTTCAGAACATGTTGGGTATGTTGTCAGCAGTCAAGCTTCTGGATCGTACCTTCCCGCCTGTCTGATTTGCTCTTCCTCAAACGCTTTGATCTCTTGCTTAAAAGAGATTAGAGGCTTCTCTGAGATTTATTTCAGAGGGAAAGAGGGGTCCAGCAATCCAAATAGCCTATATCACACTCCAGTATTATAAATAGATCCATGTATTTATAATGCGCGATTGTCCCTTTAAGGTTAGATGTTGCATAGTGTAAGGAGTACGATTTGGAATGGATATTCATCACAGATTGTAAGCTTGTTTGGGCAGGGCTTTCTTCTCTGTTATATTCTGTATGTAAATTACTTGTTGCCATATACAGGTGGTCCTCACTTAACGACCTACCTGTTTTACGACGGCTCGCACTTACGACCAGCTCTCTAGCGTGGGGATTCATGAGAGAGCTGGTATATGTTTGGGGAATTTTCCCCGAACATAGATTTGAGGAATTCCCTGCTCTGGTATGCTTGTCTATGTTCGGGGAAATTTCCCCAAACATAGACCTGCACTGGTGCGCATGCTCTGTAGCTCATCCTCACTTACCGACCAATTTGTTTTATGACCGGGTCGTAAGAATGGAACCCGGTCAGTAAGTGAGGAGTAGCTGTATCCCATTTTATAATTGTAAAGTGCTTTGGAATATGTTGACCCTTTATAAATGATAATAATAATATAAGAGGTAAAGATTAGGCCTTTGAATTAAGTTAAAAAGTCACAGTTTAGTTTAAGTGTTTGAGATTTGGTTTTAAAAAAAAGGTTTGAGATTAGGTTGCACTGAAAGTGGCAGTGCCTAAAATGTTCTTGTGCCTATCTGATAAGTAAATTATTGCAATAATACCTCAATGTTTTTTCTTACCATGGGTCAAGCATTAGTTTGGCTCCACATCATCAATCAAACTGGCTGGTACTGATGTAACATACACACCTGCTCAGTACTTTCTCATTCGTGTGGATTGATTAAGTGTGCTCATGCGTCATAAAACTGCAAGCAGCTTCAATTCACATCCATGAGTGGTTGATCCCCATTATTTTTTTATTTATATTTTTTTACGGGTAAAGCGATTGTGCCTTTTGCTCTATTAGACACTTGCACTTTTCATTAAGGAAAATGAAAAATCACTACGCAGGGTTTTATGGTAAACGTAAGACTGCACCGTTTCTATCAAGTGTCTTGCAACTTCCGTTTGTAACTAGAGGACAAGTTTTTTTATTTATGGTTTTATTTTATTTTTTGCAAAAAAAAGTTCATCTGGTTTTATTAAAATTACTTTTTTTCATTAATGCTGTATCAGAGATATTCTCTTAAGCTCTATGTCTGGAGTGAATCTCTGTGAGTAATTTTATTGACTATTTGATATTTACCTGCGAAATTACCAACTTTTCATCATTTCTCTTTTTATTTTCGTCCGGTAAACAACGTGTCATAAAAACAAACCAAATGGAGAAAAATAATAAATATATGTTTTAGAAGCAATGCGAGCACGCAGTTTGCTATTTATCCCATTTATTAAGACATAACCAAGCAATAATGATGCCAGGATGTGATGAAAAGGCACACTATAAAAGCAGGAGTTGAACTCTTTAAACTATCTTAGTGATATGCATTCAGTGCTCAGTTAATCACAGTTACCAGCCCCTCAAGGACAATATCACAGTGAATTTGCAGAGAAGAAACTAGGATTTTAAGTCTATTCATTCCTCAAGGTTAATGCAGCCTTCCAAAGCTATTCTCATTTCTGGGAGATCTTCCAAGCATGGGATTTATAGGTAGACATACGTGCCTCCGGATCCTTGCCTTCATCCACAATGTAAGCCAACTGTAACTTTTTCCTAATGAATTTAACTGAGTGTTCTAAATGGGGTGGCCATATTAATGTCTCAATTTCCCCATGAAGGTTATGATCTCCTTGTATATTACTTCTGTGACAGTGCTGTGAATATAGATTGGGAGGTTACTATTAAACACAGTTTGATTGCCATGCATATGCATTCAATTCATTTTTCTTGTTTTATGAGGGGTTTTATAAGGAGCGTATGGGTACTCCAACTTGAGCTTATTGAATGGAACACCACGATTATGCACGATGGTAAGATGAAGTCAGAAATATTTGCCAAGTCTCTAAATTTCAGACAGTCTGCAAAGTTAATGAGGACTTACCACCCACATATCTTGCAGCATCAATAAATGGAATTAATAATATTACCTATAATACCTTGCGATTTCATTTTTCAATATGTGTAGTTGGTTTAGAGATATTTTATTTAAAACTTTACTATATGCCTCTTCAGGTTGAGTTTGCCAGCAATATACATAAAACTAATTACTCCTTACTTCGAAATTCCGGTTCCTCTCCTCATTCCATCCTATGTAGTTCCAGTCCTGATCTAACGAATGTTTCAGTAATCCAGTAGGGAAGAACAGCCAAATCTGATAGATAGTTAAGTATGTAGACAAACTGTAGTTATTTGCTAACCACCAAGAATAGACTTATTACAATGACAATCTAAGCAACACAGCCACTGCAACTCAGTATTGTAGTTAAGTAGCTCAAAGTCCATGGTCTTTCCTATTTCTGTGTAAAACTAATTTGGGAGTGATTTTACAAAATGCAGGGCTCTTCCCAGTACCTGGAGACCACCCCTTCATTGGCCACACTGATTATTTACACTTCTATTCTGTCAAACCTAGTGATAGGTTGGGAGTGGACGAGTGATAGGTTGGGAGTGGACTAGTGATAGGTTGGGAGTGGGCAAGTGATAGGTTGGGAGTGGACTAGTGATAGGTTGGGAGTGCACTAGTGATAGGTTGGCAGTGGACTAGTGATAGGTTGGGAGTGGACTAGTGATAGGTTGGCAGTGTACTAGTGATAGGTCAGTCTCTCTCACCTGCATGGTATGATTTATGTCTGCTATAAAAGGCCACACACGACAACACCGAAGTTGCCTTTACATTGAGAGAATTTGTGTTCTGAAACCTGACATGTCTTCTGCTCCTGGCTCTTTCTAAAGAAAACCTGCTCCACCCTTACTTACCTTCAACCATCCTGATTCATCCAAACATCCTGCTTCATCCAAACATCCTGCTTTATTTCTATACTGGACTTTGTTTTCATATTGATTTCCTCCCAGCCTGCCTGGATGTTATAGACCAGGCTTCCCCAAACTCCAGCCCTCCAGATGTTGCTGAACTACAACACCCATGATTCTATGAGTTTAATAGGTAGGCTAAGAATCATGGGAGTTGTAGTTCAGCAACATCTGGAGTGCCAGAGTTTGGAGAAAGCCTGTTATAGACATTCTTATTATTTGCAAGTATCCTCAAACACCCTGAAACTGCAGTTCTGATTAGAAACCAAAGAGGCTGATCACCTCAATTGCTGCCATAACCTGTTTTACTTTATCCTATATATTCCTGTTTAGTTTTATCTAATTGTTTCCCTGTCTCCTGTAAACCTGTTTTGTGGCATATTGCCTAAACGTCTAT
Source organism: Pelobates fuscus (assembly GCF_036172605.1). Taxonomy (NCBI): domain Eukaryota; kingdom Metazoa; phylum Chordata; class Amphibia; order Anura; family Pelobatidae; genus Pelobates; species Pelobates fuscus. The sequence goes on along the minus strand of NC_086327.1, from coordinate 110,183,314 downwards.
TTTCATACTCGCCTGTAATTCTGTTTCTAGGTTCTGCTTTCCCCCTTTGTCTTTATTATACCTTTTACCTCTTTCTCCTGTTATTCTTATTGTTACCTTTGTCTAACCATGTCTAATAACTCGAACTACCTTAAGTCAACCCTCTCTTGTCTGACCTTATCAGAACCATGACATTCTTCTTCATCACTGTGGTCGAAGAGGGGTGGTCTGTGCTAAAGTACTGGGAAATAATTGCGAGAAACTCTTGACCATATAACCACTTGACAGAGCTGCAGTGGTAATGTTGCAAGTTCTCTTTTAAGTATTCTGAACTTTAAAATATTAGATTTTTTTTTTTTTAAATGACAGGTCCAGTTTATTACAATGAAACAAACAATTTAATACAAAGATCAGAACGATTAAGATCTTTTTTTTCTCTAGATGTATGCAAGTATATTAACAAAAGGATATTATTAGTTCCCTCAAGCATTTTTCTGGTCGACCATACATTCTATATGGAGATCTGTTCAATCCCAACTATTATACATACTTTGAGATTAATAGAATGGCCTGCAAAATAAATAATAAAAGGTTGGCTAACAATCTAGAGATCATAAGGATAGCTTTAGACACATGTATTGTAAAGGGTGACAAATGGCTTTATATTATTTGAAACTAATGGAGCAAGCTGGTTTAAGAAGCTACCTCCGAGCTCATGTGAATTAATGAACGGATTGTATAGCTATGGATATATGCTTTTAACTGTGGAAGAATAAAGGCTATTTTTAATACAATTATTTTCAGATGCAGGCTAGTTTTTTCAAATTTCCTCTTCAATGATCTAACTACTTGTTTGCAGCTCACAGCATAGAAATGGCACTGTTGTAATGGTACCTAAATTCAAGTTAGTGTTTTTAATAGCACAGAGAAAGCTAGGAGGTTAAGGTTTAAGGGGTTAGGTTTGCGGGCTGATGGATTTGCAAATAGTGATGTCCCGAACGGTTTTCTGATGAATAGTTCCTGGCGAACATAGCATGTTCGTGTTCGCCACGGATGGCGAACATATGCGATGTTCGGTCCGCCCCCTATTCGTCATCATTGAGTAAACTTTGACCCTGTACCTCACAGTCAGCAGACACATTCCAGCCAATCAGCAGCAGACTCTCCCTCACAGACCCTCCCACCTCCTAGACAGCATACAATTTAGATTAATTCTGAAGATGCATTCATTTTTTTTAATTTTTTTTTTATTATTTTTTTTTTGTATGTGTGTTTATTATACATTATCCTCCATAGCCAGTAACCTGTGTTTATTATACATTATCCTCCCATAGCCAGTAACCTGTGTTTATTATACATTATCCCTCCCATAGCCAGTAACCTGTGTTTATTATACATTATCCTCCCATAGCCAGTAACCTGTGTTTATTATACATTATCCTCCCATAGCCAGTAACCTGTGTTTATTATAAATTTCCCCCCCCCATAGCCAGTAACCTGTGTTTATTATACATTATCCCCCCAGAACCAGTAACCTGTGTTTATTATACATTATCCCCCCACAACCAGTAACCCGGAGTGGCGGGGGGGGACACCTAATGTCCTCCCCCCTGGCCCCCACCCCTGAGCGGTGGGTGGGGGCCCTTAACAAGAATAAGGGGGGGGGACACACCTAATGTCCTCACCCCCGGCCCCCACCCCTGAGCGACGAGTGGGGGCCCTAAATACAAATGGGGGGGACTGACAGGTAAGTCTCTACATTTACCTGTCACTGCAATCTGATTGGTTGGTTTGAAATCCACCAATCAGAGTGCTCTGTGTCATTTTACACAGCGTGGGAAAGTTCTTTGGAATTTTCCCACGCTGTGTAATTTGACTCATAACTCTCTGATTGGTTACTTAATCCACCAATCAGAGTGTTATGAGTCAAATTACACAGCGTGGGAAAATTCCACAGAACTTCCCCACGCTGTGTAAAATGACACAGAGCACTCTGATTGGTGGATTTCAAACCAACCAATCAGAGTGCTGTGACAGGTAAATGTAGAGACTTACCTGTCAGTCTCTTCATTTACCTGTCAGAGAATTCTGATTGGATGGCTTAAACCCAGCAATCAGAGTGCTCTGAGCCTAACTGCAGGGCGGGGCAAGGCTTTATAAGCCTTCCCCCGCCCTGCAGAGCTCAGTCTGCGCAGAGCCCTCGCCGGGTGAAGATGGATTTTTTTTTTTTGCGCTCGTTTTTTTTTATTTTTTTATTGCGTCGGTTATTATGGATTTTTATTTGCCTTTTTTGGGGCTGAAAAAAGAAGATTTTAGATGAAAGAAAACATCGAATGGTAAGTGTATTTTTTTTTTAAAGGTACTTAGTTAAATGGCAGCCCCTCATTATTTTCAGGATGAGGGGGGTAGGTAGGAGTTTATTTTTTGGGGGGAGGGGGTGACTAGGGGTTTGGGGACCCCTAGTCACATGTAGGGAGGGGGGTTAAATATGTATTTAGGGCCCCCACCCGCCGCTCAGGGGTGGGGGCCAGGGGCAGGACATTAGGTCCCCCCTTATTTTTGTTTAGGGCCCCCACCCACTGCTCAGGGGTGGAGGCCAGGGGGAGGACATTAGGTCCCCCCCAATTTGTGTTTAGGGCCCCCACCCATCGCTCAGGGGTGGGGGCCAGGGGGGAGGACATTAGGTCCTCCCCCCTTACTTTTGTTTAGGGCCCCCACCCGCCGCTCAGGGGTGGGGGCCAGGGAGCAGGACATTAGGTCCCCCCAATTTGTGTTTATGGCCCCCACCCACCGCTCAGGGGTGGGGGTCAGGGGGGAGGACATTAGGTCCTCCCCCCTTACTTTTGTTTAGGGCCCCCACCCACCACTCTGGGGTGGGGGCCAGGGGGGAGGACAATAGGTCTCCCCCAATTTGTGTTTAGGGCCCCCACCCACCGCTCAGGGGTGGGGGCCAGGGGGGAGGACATTAGGTCCCCCCAATTTGTATTTAGGGCCCCCACCCACCGCTCAGGAGTGGGGGCCAGGGGGGAGGACATTAGGTCCCCCCAATTTGTATTTAGGGCCCCCACCCACCGCTCAGGGGTGGGGGCCGGGGGGGAGGACATTAGGTCCCCCCCTTATTCTTGTTTAGAGCCCCCACCCACCGCTCAGGGATGGGGGCAAGGGGGAGTAGTTTTAAAGCACGTTATTCCAAACAATTTAGGAATGTTAGGTGATTTATGCCCTTTATGGATTAAAACCAGACTCTGCATCAACTGTGTAATTTTCCATGGGAGTTTTGCCATGGATCCCCCTCCGACATGCCACAGTCCAGGTGTTAGTCCCCTTGAAACAACTTTTCCATCACTATTGTGGCCAGAAAGAGTCCCTGAGGGTTTTAAAATTTGCCTGCCTATTGAAGTCTACGGCGGTTCGCCGAGTTCGCCCGTTCGCGAACATTTGCGGAAGTTCGCGTTCGCCGTTCGCGAACGGAAAATTTCATGTTCGCGACATCACTATTTGCAAACCCCAGTGTTTACATTTTGGAGAAAAAGTTGTTTATGGGGTACATTTGCACCCTAAGTGCAACTGTGGTGGACTGTAACGCCTAATATCAAAAGCCAGGAAAATCCTGTCTGGGGAGATGAGCATTGTGGTCCATGGTCTCTCTAGTACCCATGGACTTCCTACAAGGGTCAAGGAGATGAATCAATCATACATCATACTACATCAGAGTGTAATGCACTATATTAAATAAAGTTTTGGTGGAAGTATAAAATAAGAGATAATTTACAATCCTTGATCGGTATCTGATAGATAAAGTTTAATGACTTTTTTCAGATGAGTGTTTTTAACACTTTCACGATTGCAATCACTACATCCCCCTGTATTGTTTATCATACCACTGGCCACTTTTACCTGATTCTGCATTAAGCTTTTTTCAAGTTGTTTGGCACCACTGGCACCACTGGCCCAGCCTCTCACTTGGCAAATGACGAATGTAGATGTTAAATATGACTGACTATCAGCTGACGAGCTCAACCATTGAATGCAATATCTATTTCTGCAACTGAACAGCAATATACGTAGTGGTGGGCCAGCTGCATGGCAAATTGTTTATTGGAATGTACCCCTACATTTGTTCTACAACTGTTGACAAAAGCGTTGGAACTCAACAATTAAGAAAATGTACAGATCAATTTAAAAAAATATATGAAAGTAACATGAAGTTTAAAATTGATATAAAAACACTTAATAATAATCTGCTCTATAAACAAACTAATGTGTTCTCAAATTACTGTGAAGTTTGCCAAAGCACATATGGTATCTAAACATCAGCTGGATAGATCCTGCAACTCTGCAATATGTTTCTTTCAAATTAATGAAACGTAAATCTTTCTGTGCAAGGAGAAGATGGCTTCAGTGCATATTAAATAGCAGCCGAAGACTATCTACATGTTATCTGCCAATTAAGATTATCTGACCACTATCGTATTTAATTTGCAATTCAAAGAACATGAGGTAATGTAGACATAATGCTATATTTGGGAAACATGCCAATTTGCTAATGTTATTAAATTGTTTCCCAAAAACATTGTAGAGAGCAGATTTGTATTTTTCCACTCAATTCGCAATTTGGCAATCGAGGGTCTCTTGTTAAGGAGAATTTAGAAGATGCTTCTTACACTGTACTGGTTATTGTAACTAATTCAGTATGATTGCCAATAAATCTACCTTCAGCTAGTTGCCATAGAAATTAATGGCTTTGCAGGGTGTGGATAAAGTACAAAAAAAAAAAATAATGAAAAATACATGCACTTTTCAATGTTCTTTCACTGTTTTCACAACCTCTGTTTTAAGTCCATTTCCAGTATAATTGTTAAGGACATAAATATGTTTACAACAGCATGATTTACATGTTGCTCCCACACTGACAGTACTTATTGATCACCCCCATGAGCAGAAAATTGACTCTCTGACATGCAATTTAAAGGAACACTATCAGGTCTGGAACACAAACACCTGACCCTATAGTGTTAAAACCTCCATCTAACCCCCCCCCCCCCCCCTCCCCTGGCACCTGCTTCCCTCCCTAAATATATTAAAATCTTACATGCATTCAAGTCTGCAGCTGCTGCCTCTGCCCCTGATCTGCCTATTTGACTGACATCATCAGAAGTGATTCTCTGATTCAATCACAGTTTTTTCCTATAGGATTGGCTGAGATTGTCAAGGTGGCAGCTCAGGGGCAGAGCCAGCACAAGTGAAACACAGCCCTGGCCAATCAGCATATCCTCATAGAGATGCATTGAATCAATTCATCTCTATGAGGAAAGTACAGTGTCTCCATGCAGAAGGTGGAGACACTGAATGGCAGTGCTGCACAGGTAGCACCTATAGTAGCTATCTGAGGAGTGGCCAGTGGAGGTATCCCTAGGCTATAATGTTAACACTGCATATTCTCTGAAAAGACCGTGTTTACAGCAAAAAGCCTGAAAGGAATGATTACACTCACCAGAACAAATACAATAAGCTGTGGGGTCTCTTTGAAGCTTTAATACTTACTTGTCTAAAGGTTATTATCATATTACGAGCCAGCAGAAACCCCATTCATTCTTTGTCTTTTCCCCTTTCTCTAATTTAAAAAAAATCATACAACTACATCTACTTATAAAATCATGAAACCTCTGTATACTAATAGTTGAATTGTAGTGATTAAATACAAGTCAGTTGTAATATTATATCTGGCAACTGACTCAAACTGTTCGGTACTGCTACCAAAAAATAGAATCTCGGCCGGTTGAAACTCGTACACATCAATTTTTCTAAACTGAGCCAAAGGAAGACAAGAAAAATCAACCAGTTGTCAATGTGCCTTAAAAAGAAAGGATTTTCCTTCTTGACTCCAAAACAGCCTTTTATGGCCAAGCTTAAAGCAATTTACAGAAATAGAAGACATAGCCCATTTTGAAAACATGTTAATGATACAGACTCTTTATGCAGTCAATATTATAAGTGTAATTACTCCAAGGAGCCCATGTTTCTGCTGTACGTGAAATTTCCTTTCCACAAGTCTTAATCAATGGCCTGTTGTGTTTTTTTTTCTTCCACCTGTTATTTACTAAATAAATATTATTTTCATTATTGTATAACTTATATAGCGCCAGCAAGTTCCATAGATCTGAGAGACACGTTGGTTTTCGATTCACTACAATTCAGCATTTAGTGAATACACCTTTTTAAAGTCTACTTTATCTTACAATTGCACGTAGTCTTAGGTCAGGAAACCAAAAGAGAACTTAACATCATTCTTTTTTTATTCTGAAATAAAATCAGTTGGGTTTTTGTGCGTGCTTTTTGACAAACACAGCAGATTTTATGAAGTTTTAATGTTTGCTCATTTTATTTGCACAACCAAATCATTAATTTTGTTTCTAAAGTCTGTAATGTTTTTTTGTTTTTTTCCATCTAAAATCTGTATTTTTTACATCTTTCAAAGTTTTCTCTAGATGTAATGTATAACTGTGCATCCCCCCAAAAAAGTTAACAAGAAGAAAAAAGTTTCACACGAAAGATCTGAGGACAATGATATGGCTATGGAAGTCTAGTATAAACCGGTGTGAAGAGAGTATAAATTGGCTTGGCTTGAAAGTTTAATCTCACTGTATCTCATTATCTTTCTGGACATTTAGTTTCTAATCTTCATCCCTTTAATTGCATCTTCACAGCCACAAAGGACCATTATGATGAATACCGGCCTTCTACTCGGTTACCCACCTAATGGATGAATATCTATGGCTGACTTTGTCTCTTGTCTTGTGCATTTATGGTTCACTTAGTCTTACAAAGTACAAATCCTTTACTCTTCTGGCCATGAGCTTGCTTGAAATCCATTTGGCAAAGGAAACAGATCTAAAAGACTATTTAAAAACTCATTCCCCCTTTTTTTTATTGACTGATTTTTCTTTATACACTAATCCTCACACGGGTTAGTTTTTCCAAAATGCCAAACATCTGGTCTTCTGTTAGTAGGCAGCACCAATTAGACAGAATTTTAACAGCGTTTTAATTAAGAACAAGCCTCTGTGAAAACGACAAAGAAACATGTCTGGCTTAAACAAACATATCCATGACTACAATGATCTTTCATTCATTAAGCTGTATGAACAAGGTTTACAGAGCAGAGCACATCAAAAGGATTAGGGCAATAGGTGCATTGTTCGACTTGATATACTTGTAGGAAAATGGGTACATTCGTAGGAGGATGTGAGTCAACCAGACATTTGAAATAATGAAAAAGTCTATTCTATATATTTTTTTTTGTATATGCATTTAATAGACACAATACTAACCAGTCCTGACAAAGCAACTTTTCATCTTTATTACGAGCCAATTAAGATGTGCAGTTGTCAGTTACAATCATGAAGGTAGGGAACAAGTCTAGTCTACTGATTTGCAGTTGAGGGGTTAGATTGGGCTAGATGTTTCTGGCCAAAGACAGCCAGTGAGGCTTTCCAACTACTGGTACCACCTGCCATGTTAAGGCTCAAATTAAATACATTCAAACCAATACTTTGGGTTACGGTAATGACCACACATTTATTTAACCACGTTTGCCAGCTTAATACTCTAGTCAAGGGGTAGGCAACTTTCGGCACTCCAGGTGTTTTGGACTACATCTCTCTTGAGGTTTTGCTAGCATTATGGCTATAAGAGTATTATAGGTGATGTAGTACATAACATACAGGAGGAGACTATATTTAAAAGAAGAAAAACTACCACAACAAGAGGACAGTCTTAAATGAAAGGGGCAAAGATTTAAAAATAATTTCAGGAAGCATTAATTTACTGAGAGGGTAGTGGATGCATGGAAATAGCTTTCCAGCTGAAGTGGTAGAGGTTAACCCAGTGAGGAAGTGGGATAGGCATACGGCTGCCCTAGCTATTGTAACGGCTTACCTAAGGTAAGGGTCCAATAGGCAGAGATATATGCTCACCTTTGCAATTAAACACAGGCCAAGGTTGTCAGGTAAGAATTCACCTGGCCTGTGAGTCTGTGAAGACTATTGCTCCGAGTCACAGTGCAAGTAAGGACACAAGCAGGAGAATCGTCAAAGGTAAGCCAAAGTCAGAGGGTGCCAGAAGTCAGGATAAACCAGGATAAGCCAAAGTCAGAGGATACTAGTAGTCAGGATACACAATAAGAAAGCCAAGGTCAGGAGCCAACTGGAGAACACTGGATCACAAATACAAACACAGGAACCAGTGTCAATGAACTAACACTTCTCTCAGGGAGAGGTAGTGTCTTATACCTGGCTAATCAGTTGATACTTTACAGCTGGACCATGATTGACAGGACCAGTCACAGGTTAGTTCCAGCCCCCAGTGCTGGGGACATGGCAAGGATAGGTTTCAGGCCAAACCAAGAACTAAAGTGGCTCAGAGGCAGGTTATAAAGCACCCAGGTTCAAATCCCCTGTTGGGCACTTCTGGGGTGACCTCATCTGGCAGTGTGGATGTCATGGTGAGAACCGTGGCAGCTATGAGATAAGGTCAGGGACTAATGAAAGTATTTAGAAAATTGGCAGACTAGATGGGCTGAATGGTTCTTATCTGACGCCACATTCTATCTTTCTATGTAAATTAAACCACATCTCTTAGATACACACCTAGAGTACCTATTTCTATCACTTCTGTGTACACAAGCTGATTAATGATCAAAGCTATAGTTGATTTAGATTTACCAGCTGCCACGTTATCTAAGACCTACTTCTTATGTAGAAGGTAAAGCAATTTTCGCAAGATTTTCTTCTTCGGTTTCAATAGCCTCACTTCTAATCAGCAGTAAGTTAAAGCTATACTTGTTGTTTAAGACCACATATACATAAAAAGTTATGTGAAGCAATCAGAAGTAATTTGGGGAATGTGACATAATGTGTTCCTTCTAGTCCTTTGCTCAACAATATGAAGTTTCGACCAAAAGAGAATCTTTCACAGTCTTTTCAAGTGTTATGTTAACTATTAGTCAAATAATTCACATTCTTACAAAATTCAATAATTACATTTTATTTTTGGGAACATAAAACTTTAGAATTTTCTCTACAATATAACATATTTTTGTTTTGTATCTTTGTAGAATCCTTCGACTAAACACTTTCCACCCATGATGTCAATGTACAAACTGTTTTTGTTTGCTTGATCCAGCGTTTATTCCCAGGTACTTCCTAAATGTGCCAAATTTTGCAACTTATCAGTTTGAGTACTGTGGTGGGAATTCTATGCCGAAAGTAAGAGCAGATGTGAAAACTGACACGAAAAAAATACTGTCTTGTAACAACGATCCCTCTGAGTTTTGTCTGGACATATTTATAATAAACCTTTAAATTATGCAGACAGGGTACCAGAAAGGACAGGGCACTAGCCTATGAGCAATTATGGAAGGTATTCTCTAAGGAAAGGCAAATATACTAAATTTAACTCAATTTTTATTCTCTGTCCAACACTGTTACAAGTAACAACAAATGATTTACCACCGAGTTATATGAAATCACTTAACTTCTCCAGGTTAAGATCTCTACTGAGAGGTGACCTTTGGGTCTCTCTGAGGTAATTAAAAATAAACTTAATGTGGTTTACAAAACTTTATATCATCGTGGCTGTACAAGCATCTGACAATGTACATTGCATGCCAAGTGTTTGGTGGGATGTGGAAATGAATACATGTGTGAGCAATTTTGCTCTTCCCTGGAGATGGGTACTTGGAGTAAACCATTTTTTTCACTGACTGAAAATGTAACTTATACGATCTGAAAGTTGTCCTTCCCTTGGCGGCTTCAAAGAAAGCATAACCCAGGGTTTCTATTTCGAATGTAATGTGTCTAAAATATTTCCGGGAATGCAACGGCCTTTAATGTTTACATTACCTCTGGGTCACTTGTTCATCTATCCAAACATCCTCGATTTAGTACATGCTATGCAGATGTCACCATCAAATTTGGCAAAGTACTTGGAAACTGGAGGGTCCTACAGTTTAGTGCAAATATTTTTTATTCTTATGCACCACATTATCATATCATTAATCATTGTATGATATATATCATTGACAAAGAAGTTTTGTTTTCTAGATGTGTGATTTCGAACACAAGGTCTTTTAGAATGCCACTATGCAAATCCATTTGTTAGCATCATCTTGACTTGACACGAGGGACTGTTTCTAATTGCATTGTTATGTAAATCGCAAGAATTCTATGATCCATATACAGGGGTTAAAATGCAACATGCAGTTCCATATTAGTGCCTTGACATGATTTAATACACTGGTTTAATTATTTAGCATCATGACTATTACTAGGGCTAGCCTCTCCAACTTCAGGATATATATTTGTGAGCTGAAATTATTTTTCTTCAGATTTAAAGATTAGAAAATGTTGCACACATGAGTATTTAATATTACAAAGTGTAAACCTTCAAAAAAGTAATGTTGAATGTGTAGTAATAGCATAATTATGTTGTCGTAAAAATGTTCTTTTGCTTATATTAATAAATCATGTATTTGACTGACTCGACCAGAAGACCCCACATCTACACTGTAGCCTCTGTTTATGTTTTCCCTCAATCTTCCTCAATATTGATATCCTAATGAAATATTTTAATGTTTTATATTGTCTAATAAAGAATAATCTAATAATAATAATAATTTGTGGGGTAATAGCTGCTCGATCCAAGGAGACATCTGACTGCCATTCTGTGGTCAAGAAGGAATTATTTCCTAGTTTGTTGCAAAGTTGGATGCGCTTCAGACTGGGTTTTTTTGCCTTCTTTTGGATCAACAACAAAAACATATGTGAGGAAGGCTGAACTTGATGGACGCAAGTCTCTTTTCAGCTATGTAACTATGTAACTATGTAACTATATAAGAATAAGGTCTGAACTGACCAGAAAGCCAGTATTTCAAAAGTCAGGGAAAAGGTCATTTGCACATACACCATGATTCCACCATATACTACGACTTCTATTCACTCTTAGCCAACCCACAATAACACTGTTTGGGAAAACTTGAAAGTTCATTAAAGCACAAAGTGGTCAATTAAAAACTAGATGGGTCAAGAAGTGAGCAATACAGCACTTTCAGCGCCATCTTTTGTACTTTGTTGCAAAGCAGAAAAAATACAATCGTAAGAGAAGCAGCACATTTGACATTCTTATCATGGGGGATTCCATTCCATTTCTTTCAGGCATTTTTTTATTTTTTATTGGCAAACATCAAAAATATAAATTAAACTGCAATATTACAAATTACTATTGGGTTTGTATGTTAAGTTCTTAAAAAAAAGGATGAATCAATTTGCAATGTGACACAGAAATCCATAATGATTACAAAAACCACAGTTGGACTGTGAGATTTTTACCGTAAAGCATGGTCAGCATATCCATTCTAGTACTACTGTATTTGTATATGGGATGATAGGATATTTTTCCCAGCATCCTGATTTTTTTGCTTTTTTTAATGTTTACCCCAAGGTTTAATGCAAGTATTTTAACTCACTGTCAAACCCCCCCCCCCCCAAAAAAAAAATTGTTGGCTGAGGCAGAACATTCTTTTAGAATGTTATTGTGGTTATTGTGCTTCAAACCATTCCTCAACCAGTCAGACACAGCCCTGGGATTCTGATTACCCAATCAGGTCCAACTAGTGATCTAAATAGAACTGGGAACACTGGTGGACCGTAGAGACTGATTTGAAAAACACTGACATAAATAATAAAAAGTTAAAAATCCAGGATTTCCATAGATCCATGTTCACCTGGGATATGTTTTCATATAGCATATTTGTGTGTTTATATACATTCTGTCTCAAAATGTTAGCTGAGTTGTTTGTGATTTTCTATTGACCATTCCCTGCCTTGTGATTTGACAGAACCTCCATAACATCCATGGATATTAATCTAAAAAACCTTGTAAGTATGGATGTTCCATTGCAGGTAGTAAAATCATTGGTTTACAAACCATTCAAGACATACAGCACAGTCTGAGTTCTACTCAAAACTCATATCCCAAGAGTAAGAAAAAATGGTTTGCTTCCCCTTTAAATGCTGAAACACATGGGTAAAAGATTAACAGAATTGTGCAATGGCCATAGAAACCAATAATGAGGGCAATTACAAATTGTGTTTTACGCTTTTTAAAAATATCATTATTTTATGTAAAAAATAATTCATTAAATATATTATTGGATGGTTCTAGCCATTAAACCATTATAATAAGTATCACAGGTAATAGAGTGTAAGATATTGTTACACTTCCAATTTTTATGGATGGAATACTTTCTTCAGGGCACTATTACCACCCAGTAAGTCATTTAAGAAATTAAACTACACATCAAAGGGATTAGAGAGGCGACATAAAGATGTTAATCAAGATACCTAATTTGCAACGTCTTTCAGTCAGTAGTATGCTGTGAACAGAGACTCTTGGGAAAAAACCTCAATGAATAGGGTCTATCTACTCTATAAATGGCCATATTTGCATATTATTTAATTTATCACTTTGTAATCACCCAGTACAATGTTTGTTCTTGTCATGTCAACAATGTAAAACTTAATTGAATCTGGGGAGGTAAAACTGGCAGTCTAATAATCCACAGATCCTTAGAAGATAGGGTAAGGAAAGTGATCATAAAATTAAAGAGGTCTAATAGTCCTTGTAAAGTAGTTTAGAAACTTGATTGTTCTTTTATTCAAACTTGCTATGATTCAGTCTTATTTTTTTTTACTTTAATTACATGTTAATATGAGAATACTAGGTTTGGATATGCATGTTCATAGCATGTACCGTGCCTTGCAGAAGTATTTATATCCCAAAAGATTATTTCGTACAATTACATTTAAAATGATATATTTTAATTTTGTTTTGTGAGATATTTTGTTTCAATAAAATGAAATATTGTGCTTATGTTTCATAAAGTTCTTAAACATAATATAACAAAATAAATAAATTGCCGGTATAAATATTTAAGAGCCACAGGTTAATATATTGTAGAACTGTTTGCTTAAAATGTAACTCTTCAAGGAAAGCATGTAATAACGTGGAACACAGTGTTTTTTTTTAAATATGTTATTTTCACATACAGCATTTAAAATAAAAAAAATAAATGTAAAGATAAGTCCATCTGTTTCTCTACCAAGCACTATGTAGCAAAATATGAATAACAATGTAAACATAAACATTGCACACAATACAAATTACTGATAAAAAGTAAAAGGGAAAAGTGACATTATAATGGTTGTAGTGATAGATAAGAATATTAACAGACCTTAAAAATTCACCCATAGGTGGAATGGCAAACAAAGCCAGAATATGTACCTCCACTTCTAAAAATAATGTACATCCATGTTACCAAAACTCCATCAAACGGAAAGAGAAATAAACAGATAAACAATAATGTGGACTACTCTACTTGGAGCCAAATATTTGCCATCCAAACATTGATAAGAAACTACCATATGCTATCTTTGCGTTCATCTGATAAAATACACACTAAAATAAAGGGACATGTTAGACTAGAGTTTATTCTGGGAGATTATGTGTTATGGAGGTCTTGAAAATATAATTATAATAAAAAAGAATAAAAAAACAATTAAGTGTAGCTTGTAGGGAGGAATCTCCAGGATCTGGTCCTTCTGCAGTGATGTGTGAAGGAACCAGGAAGTGACTGAGATCTGTGAGCCAATTATGTTGCTCGTATTGTTTTTAGCAAGAGTGCCGCATCGGTTTTTATAAAATAGAACAATAAATCATGATGGTATTTCTTCACAGAGAGTACAATATATATAATAGCACTAAATTGCTTTGTTGGATTTGTTGGGCAACCTTTCCAAGCAAATTTGACATGTTTTCATCCAATGGTTTACAAAATTAAGCTGGGAGGCTATCGGAGCTTTGAGCCTCTAGAAGACTCAAATGTTTGAAAACAGAGGTTAATGTGGCTCTGTTGCTTTTCAGTATTTCATAAAGATATAATTTTTATGAAATACTGGTCAAGACTAAACAGTAGGAAATGTTGGTTGACGAGCTGGCTTGTTTCTTTAGCTTCCAAATTAACAACAAATGTTAACATATAAAATAATAATGTTTACATTATTGATGATGCTCACTAGACTTCTATTGTGTCATGTATCATATGACTACATTTTTCCTCACATTTTCTCATATATTTGATCTTCAGGAGTAATTAATATATATGTTCTGCAGGTTACATCTATGTGTGCACTGCCAGTGTGTCCTCATTGTCAAATGTCCTATACCTGCACCACAAATAGCATGCTTCCTTAGCCACAGACCTGGTCCGACCTGGGTTACACCAGGCATCCCACTCTCACTTTGTGCATCCTTATTCTGGAGGTACAATGCAGAAAATGTCATCATGTCTCTGCCCCCTCCAGAGCATCACTTTGGGATGTATTCTTAGCGCCCAAGAGGAGCAGAGAGGAGGGAACATTAAATTCTGTTTAAAGGCATCAGCCGCATTACACAATAACTGGGGGAAGTAAGAGAGGCTTCAGTAAATTTGGCCCCAAGGACAGATGGGCACCTTCTAATTAGAAAGGTAATTTGGGAGTTTAAAAACATTATAAACCTCCCATCTGGTTTATTACAACTCAACAATGGCAGAGGGCTCACTCCTCCGCTTACGGAGGATTAAAGGAACACTCCACTGCCCAAATACAAAATGAATAAAAATTCCGGTTTGGTAGATATACCCCCAATGAAGACATGCGTGTATTTAATGATGCATTTTTTTAATTGGGGGTATATCTAAAAACAGCTTGCAAAAAACGCAGATCTCTTGCCTGTTGCCTGTGGCTGTCCAATCACCGACTTTCCAATGTAGCTCAACGAGCAATGCAAGCACTGGAATTGCTGCCTCTTGAATTTAGCTCCATTGAGCTAAGCAGCCAGGAAGGAACAGGATGGGTTGTACACCCAAGGGTGTGTAACCAGGTTAATTTATAACAGGGCCAATTTCTACTGAAATCTGCACTTTTTGTAACACGAAATAAAGAGGACACACTTTTCACACATAACGCATTTCAGCAAGCCAAAGTGCTTTAAAAGTCCTGAGTGTCCCTTTAATAAAAAGTTTAGGGGTTGACTTTAGTGTAGGTGATGCAAAAAAACAAACAAATTCACCTTTATGTGTATGAACGAACATTGTATTGTATGCTTGTGACTGATTATGAGCAGCTGTGAACTATTTTTGACCCAGACAAAGAAATATCACTGATGTCATGATTGCTGTGATATGCTTTATTTCTCGAGGTTTAGTCTTATCAGTTTCATTATAATAAACAAGATCATGGCCCGTATGCTGATGCTACATCAAGATTAACATTATCAGAATCAGAATCCTTTCAATCCTGTCATCATGCAAGCTGTCTCTCTCTTACATCCCAGGAAACAGATGTAACGAAATCTTTCAACAAACACAGATGTCAAGACTGGAGAGTCACTGGTCGAATCAGAAGAACTGAATACATTCTATAGTTCAGGTGCCTTATCTGGATATTCCACAAGGTAACTAGACTTTCAGTTTTAGGAACTATAGTATGGAGGCCGGTCAACCTAATCATATACCACTCAAACAAACCATACCAAAATGTTTTTCTTCCCTAACCAAGCCCATGCGCAGAGGTAACAACCCAACTGTATTTCCTGATAACCTCAATGTTTTCATATTACTCACTATATCACTCATAAAACTGGGGCACTTTGAGAACACAGTTCTAAAGTAACACCACTCGGTCTAGAGTAAATTTAGTAGATATTCCTTCGTCATAAATTAGGACAACCATGCAATTCGGTCTTTGCCCTCACAGTTAATACGTTCGGAGTAGGAGAATCAAACATCCAGTATAATATATGTATCTATATATGTATCTCTATTATTGAGACCAAAATCATATTAATTTATACTGTTGTATGAAACAGTTACCTTCCTGTCTCCTCACATAGAACAATATTCTATAAACATTTGTCTTAATGGTATCTACAGTTAATTTATTATGGGTTATAAGCTGAAGTTATTTAAGGTCAAACTAATGCTTTTTCCGAATTCTTAATATCAGTCTCTACATTCAAGCATCCAGGGGTATACTGACAATACACTATTAAATTACAATACTAAAACCCCATAGAAATTAAAGTAAAGCTACTCATTACAAAAATGGAACAGCTGTCCCAATCTTCCTTCCAACGAACACAGAACCAACCATCTGCACAGGACTGCTTTTTAAAATGTATTATATTATAGGAGCTAATGATCACCAAATAACTTTCGTTAAATTGGATGATTTGTATTAATGAAAGGCTTGCCTGAGAAATAAAGCAGCAGTACTAATTAATTCAATAAAAAACAAAACAAAAAAAAAAACAAGGGGGGCATCATAAGTCAAAAAGATTAATACGGCTTGGGCTGGGAATAGAAAGAATATGCTCCTCAACATTTTGGCTAGGTCGTGGTTGCATGTTTGTATCCAAACCATTTAAATCAAGGGTTTCATTCTCTGCCTCCCTAGATGTTTTTGGACAACAAAGGCTATTAATTGTCTTCTGGCCACAAACTTGAAGAAAAATGTGATGATTCAACAAATTTATAAGGGCACATCTTAAAGGAACACTTTAGCGTTAGGAATACAAACATGTTTTTCTAAAGCAAACGTTAGCTCACCTATTTAGATTCAGCCCCTCCTCCTAAAAATGAGTTAGAAATTAAGTTTTGCTAACCTTTGCTTATTCACCACAACAGCCTCACCTCCATACAATGCTTCCTTATAGAGAAGCATTAGAAGGCTATTGTGCTAGTACAGTAAATAACCTTGCTGCGCCAATCAGCTACTCATTCCTGGAATCCTTGCCCGATCGGACCCGGGAAGGCTTTCAATAAAAGGCAGCGTTTACAATGTAGGGTCAGACTATATTCCCTAGAAGTAATACATTAAGATGTAATGGTTCTAGGAATTACAGTGTCTCTTAAACATCACAGCTTTACATTTCATGATAAGCCTGCTCAAAAACTCTTTACATCCTCAAGTTTCAAAGAGCATCCTATTTAAACCATAGTTCTCATAGTTCTAAACGCAAGAAACTTAAAAATTTCAACTTACTGAAGTGCTTTAGGGGTTAACATCATGTTTTCTTGCTTCAATTCAAAAATGCCACATTTCAAGAGAGGCTGTTTATGAAGTAATTTAGGAACACCCATATTTGCAGTCAAGCTGATAGCCAAGAATGCTTCCTGATTCACTCCACTTGAATAAGTGTTCAGGTCTAATGCTTCAAAAAGCAAAGCATTCTATTGGCCGATTGCCATGATCACTACATTTGGTTGGCTGCATTTGCCCAGGGCTTCTCAGGGGAGGAATGGAGCAGAAGCGAGATGAGGAATCAGTAAATATTTACTCACTCTTGAAATACCTGAACTGGTTTGTTGAGTGTCACATTTAACAGCATGTTAGAAATATGTTAGTCAAAAGAATGGTCCATGGAGTTAACATAAGAGATCATCATCCTTCACAAACAAGGAACAGGATACCATGTATAAAGAAGTATAAAGACGGTGTCTGGCATTGGATTGGTTAAAGGAACTCTCCAAGCGTTAAAAACAAAATTTTGATTCATAAAAAAGGTGTCTGGCACTGGATTGGTTAAAGGAACTAACTAAAAGTTAAAATCGATTTTTTTTAATTTAACTTTGGCGTGCTCCTTTAACCAGCATCTTAAAATCTATTACAAGTGTATCACTGTTCAAAAGTCCCTATGTTTGCAACAAAAAATACTGTTCTCTCTTTCTATAATGTGTGGAAACATAGCATATAGTTATTCTTTAGAGTATGCAGTTTTTTGTCTAATATTCCTTGCATGTCAAGGTGTTTATTGTGTTGTATTGTGCAGTGCCACCCAACAGATTGGTATTTCTATAATATTGGAGAAAAAGTGTACATTTTTATTACAAGTGGATTTTAAATACAGACTTCTTTTCATACAGGGAATATAATATTTATTAAACGTATGACCTACAGGTATAAACAAAGACCAAAAACAATAGCTGTCATGAGCCCAGTTTCAAGAATAACAAAGAACTGTAAAGAATAATTAAGGAAAAATGCCAAGAATGGAAACGTCCTACCTTGTAGTTATAAAGTGGCATTAAAATAATGAATTGCATAATTTTGTATAATAATAATAATAATAGTGTTTATTGTTATTATGATTACTATTATTGAAATAATAGTTATATTTAAGGCCTCTGACATGTATTATTATGTATTATAATAATCATATTAGCAATTATTATTTTTATGAATATTATGATCTGTTGTGTATGGGATCAGCTCATGCATTTTTGTTACAAGGTTCCGTTTGTCAAGCTGAGCATTATGGGAATTTCACCAAACTACAGTGGGGATACCAAATGTTAACCCTGAAACATCTATATGATTCTAATTCATTACAAGAAAACAGAACGCGGAGACACCATGTTAAAGTGAATGTTGAGTTTTGTATTGCGTGTGACAGAGAACAAGAGATTGGGGAGAAGAGAGACAGTGATATGGGGACAGAAAAGATAAGTGACATTGGAAAGGGGACAATGAATGGGATGGAGAGGACATCAGTAGACAGAGGATAGACAACATTGCAGAGTAAGGAGAATAGCGACATTAGGGGGATATGACTAATGAAATGGGGTATGGGAAATTTAGTTGTGTCAAGGGGAAAAGGTGACCTAGTGACAGTAAGAGGGAAAGGTCTTATGACATTGGAGAGGGCTGCTGGAAATGGCATGGGAAGAGATAAGATTAATTACAGTTGTAATCAAAATTATTTAACCCCCATTGAAAATCAAGTTTATTATAAAAATTTACAGACTTTCAGCTCTTTGCAATAGACAAAATAGAATAAATAAAAAAAAAAGCAATTGAAATAGCTCAGCACATGGATGATTCAACTGGTTTCCCCAAACTCAACTGAAAATGCAACTTATAATGACTTATTCAGCCTTAAAATTATTTAACCCCTTCATGGTAAGCATATTTAGTACTTAGTAGAGCACTCTATACACATTGGGGTGAATAATTTTAGTCTGATATGTATGGGTGACAGGACGTGAAATAGGAAGAACTGGGGAAGTGATATAGGAGTCCATATACTCAGTGTGAAAAGACACATGGGCCAATCCTCAGGGAGCATCAGTAGGTTATCAGAATGACCAGGTAGTGCCCATTTTCAGATTGTCAAGTTGAGTTTCATAGCAAATGAGCATATTCTTGTCTCAGGATGAAGGACAAAGTACTTATGTGAATGGGAAGGTTCTAAGAACAAGGAGCAGATTTTTATCTTCTCAATATGAGTAGGCCATTTTCCAGTGACTTGTTGTTAGTGGGCAGATTATAAAGTTAAAGGTACAGTTTCATATTTCTAGCTTCTTATAAATGTCGTTGTAAGAGATATCTTGGTAAACAGACAGTACTGCTGCTGAAAGTTAGGTGGACCAAACTTTAATGACTCTGTAACATCTCAGAAAATCACTGGCACAGCAAGATCCATCACGTGGGACGGCTCCAGGGTTTGTCACTATACTGTGGAACAGTTTGTGTAGTGGTTATGATGCTTCAAGATATTACAGCTAGCTATCATTCCTAAATGTTCAATTGACATGTAGATGCATTACAACTGAATTCTGTGTTCACTTTATAAGTAGCGCACATGTCAATCCCAAAACTAAACAATTACATTTATCAGATCAAATTGTTTCAGTCTGGTATACACTATATCAAGGCAGACTAACAGGAATCAGTGTCTTACACATTTCTCATAAAGACTATTTCAGGTGTACATATGCATAGAGGGCGAGAGGATCGGAATAGCGAAGGACATTCAACATGTATTGTATACAACTTTGTCTACAATTTTAAACCACAAAGAAGATGCATGGAAGGGAGAGGAGCACTGCATAACTTTGTTATTGAACCCACACTCTACGAGAGGTAAGAAAATATGAATGAGTGCTTTACTTGGTCTTCTCTGATTACCTACGGGACTTTAGAATCGTATGTAACCATAAAACACTATGTCAAAAAAATATTGTCAATTTTTTCAAAATATTAAAACATTTTAAAACTACATCCAAAATTATTATGTCATGAAAAACGTATCCAAAAAATATAAAATCTAGGCTTATATTAGCTGCTATTTATCTCTCCCAGTGTTTAGTGTTTTATTTGACAGATTGTTAATTAACTGTCAAAAATCTCATCATTGTATATAGACAAACTGCAAATACTGTTATTCCACTTACATCTGGTAAGACCTCACATGAATCCAGAAGAATGGATAGATGGATGGGGTTCTTGCCATTTCAAGACAGACCCTTTATGAATAAAAATGCATGGCTGTAGCTAAGCAAATTTACACTATTCCTTTGTATTGGCTAATTACGACGTGTTTCGACTTCTCTAAGAATGTAATTTTTTTCTGTGAAAAACTAATATAACTAAATTATGGTACTTTGCAATGGTGCTGAAGATGTTCACTATTTTAGCACAATAAACAAGTTGTCTCTTTATCACAGAGGTGGGGTTATTATAAGAGGGTTATTTAGTCATTTCTGCATGAACCCATAGTTACGGTTTGGGTATGTCCCAAAGGCAATTCAAATGTACAGTTGTAAATTACCTTAGAAAGATCAAAATTCAGTAATTCAGAATTAAAATAAAACATATAAATCTTTGAGATTTATCAAACAAATAAATCTATATATATTTAGGGGGGAACAAAACTGTGTCCAAGCTGTAGAGGTTAACGAAATATCCACCACTCCCTCACCTGATGGGTAATGGGTAGAGGAGGAAATATTGTGTCGGATGTAATGTGGCTTCCTGTGCACGTTACCCCACTTCAAAAATCTTGAGTTGTGACACTTCTACAGTGCTGAGGTCCCCAAAACCATATACGAACCACAGGGTACTTGTTCAATCCCCCAACCTTGTTTTCATGGCAATCCCAATGGGATTAACAGGGTGGTGGTAGATATTAGATTATGGTTAGGTAATATTCATATGGTTGTAAATGTTGGGAATACGTTTGCTCAGAATGATTTACGTACTGTTTTACAGGCATTCCAATTTTACGACTGTGCAGACCTCTCAGCATTCTACCCCAAGTTTTTTTTTATATATATATTTTTATTTAAGATTTTAATATCCCTAAGTAGCTTAGAAAGACAGTTGTTTATATGCAGCCTGGATTCCTGCGTGTGTCTGTTATGCATATGTTAGGAGTTATGAGACTGTAATGTCTACATTAGCCGGTATGTCTGTGTGATTCTAAATATGTATTGTGAGCCCGTTTCGTTATGTTTATGTATGTCACTATGTTTGTATCATGTTAATGTACATAACTCTTCTCATGGTATTCATTAAGATACGATTCCATATATCATCTCAGTGGCATTTACTGAGAAATCCCCATGTAGATACAAGGGATTGCAATTTACTGCTTCTTAGCTGTTGTATAGAAGTGTAACCCTGCACTGTGTTCTATTCTGTTTATACATCATCCTGTGTGTTTGTGTGTGACTGCTGTAAATAATTCAGAGTATCTGTGTGAGAATCTGATATATATTTGCAAAGCAATATGTGCTTTGTATGTTCTTAATTTCACAGAGTAGGGGCTGTAATAAAACGCAGACCAGCTGCGGCAAGAACTAAACACATAAAACTGGAGTTATCGTTAACATATGGATCTATATAATAAAATTGCCCATCTCACCATGACCATGACTTCAGCAAATTGTTGGAAAAAAAAAAAACACCCTAAAAACCCTGGATACATTTGCATTCCAAAACATGTCATAATAAAAGATTAACAGTTTAAAAATTTGGAAATAGAAGTCTTCCTCGCTGCAATGCAGATTTCCTTTCCTCTCCTCGCATTCCAAAAAATCCTGGGAACGGGGATAAGCGGATTTTAAAGATCTTAAGGAGGATCTATGTATCCAGCCTCATAAGATGAATGTGTTGCTGTATTTAGTTGGAGTGGTTAATCTCGGGGCTTGTCTGCAACTCTCAACATCCATGGATAGCTGATGGAATATCATGGGTGTTGTAGCTTAAAGAGTCAGTCTAAAGACCATAATAAATTAGCGTTATTGAAAGGTTTATGGTGTATGTGTATGATAATGATTATAAAATAAACCATAAAGAATTTTATAATAATTTTAGTACAACCTAAAGCAAATTTGAGCTATTAGGTTGTGTTAAATGGACACGGGGCACTATTTGTAGTTTATTGTAGTTATTGCAATTTAATGTAGTGCTTCTTGGTTAAAGAGCCAGTTCCTGCAGGCTCAGCTGTGTTACATTTCTGCATAACATCACCTCTAGTGGCTGTCACTTGAACAACCACTAGATGGGCAAATTGGTTGCGGTTTTGCAATATTCGCAGTCTGTCATTCAGTGACTCCCTAATGCCGAATGCTCCCCAAGCAGATACATTGAGTTAATGCATCTCTATAAGGAGATGCTGATTGGTGCAGCATGGCGATCGACACCAAAGAGCAATTGTCAAGCATGCCCACTAGCCTCCTAATGCTTCCCTACAGAAAGGCATTGGATTGGCTGAGATAATCAGTAATGATGACCTCAACCGGTGGAGGAGTGGCGGCTGGGCAAGACTGACATGCCAGTTAATATAAGACAGGTTGAACTTATTTAATTAATGGGGTAGGGTAATCTAAATAGTGGAGGAAACACTCTAACATTAGGAATACATGTTTGTGTTCCTTTAATATTGAAGAATATTGTTCCTTTCATATTGAGGAAGTGTCAGATCGTATTCAACTAAACTAAACTCTGAATTGTAGTGATTAAGGATTCTCATTCAAATGCAAGGGAAAACAGCTGGTTTGGGTGGGGGGAGAGGGAGAGTGGGGGAATCCAGCAAAACTATAATCACAGCTTGACTACTTTAACCCCTTCCCAACCGCGGACGTATCAGGTACGTCTGGCAGAAAACAGTCCATAGTGACCTTGGACGTACCTGGTACGTCTGCACCTATTTTGAGCTCTGGAAGCTCTGATAATATAGCAGTGATGCTCTGCATGTGATGAGTGCCTTGAGGGGTCCTGGCACTCAGTGCATATATAATAATATATATAAAAAATATAATATGATCAATATTAACTCCCCCCCCCCCTTTTTCTAAAGGCAGGGAATCATGGGGCTTCTGGGGAACAGGTCCAGTTTCCAGATGTATTGGAAATTATTCGTCAAAGTTCTACCTTGATGAGGTCTTTGCTAACCGTTTGATCAAATATTTAGTTTAAAAGTTTTATACAGATATTTCTTTCTCTGGCTTCTGTATTTTTTGAAAAAGTGTATTGTGCCCATACATTGTTCATTGGTTAAAACTGTAGATTTTATTTTTATTAAACATAATTTTTTGCCATTACAATTGAATTATGTTAAACCACATTGTATCATATTTGTCTTGCTTCATAACATCAATATCCGTTATAAAACAAGGAAAAGGTGGGCGTGGATGGTGAGCTGATTCGGTGGTGCAATGGGCCACTTGACTGGGATTGCCCCCCAGGCCTAAGGCTGCCAGCCCTCCCCTGATTGTCGCCCAAACTAATTTATATGCCCATCAATTCCGAGCTACAAATCCGGACTCTTTTTTGGCAAAGCAGCAATGGGCCCCATCGATGTGCCAGAATTTAAAAGATTCTGGGCATTGACTATGCTGATGGGCATCATAAAGAAGCCCTCCTTCCGCTCCTACTGGAGCAGTAGCCCCATCTGCTCTACCCCCATTTACTCCCAATGTATGTCGAGGAAGAGGTATGAAATAATTCTGCATTTCATGCACTTCAGCGACAACAGCCTGTGCCCCCCTGGGGAGCATCCCCAGTTTGACAGGCTGTTTAAAATCCTGTAGCGTTACTTACCTTATCCAGGGGCCGGCCGCGGTCCTCTCTTCGAGCCGCGCACGGTCCTGCTGCTGTACGAGCCGCGCGCGGCTCATCCGACGGCTTCCATAGGAAGGCGGGCAGTGACCGCGAGAAGCGGTCACGTGTCCCGCCTGAATCTAAGAGCGCGCCGCGAGTCTCGGACGCGCTCTTGAATAGACAGTGGGAGCCTAAATTGCCAAAAGGCTCCCATTGGCCCCTGTCATGCCACACTCCCCATACACTTACCTTTTGGGGGTGTGGATATGACAGGAGCCAATCACATTAGTTTAGAAGCTATTTAAACTTACCTCTCCCTTTACTCCCTGCCCTATCGCGGTTTCTGTTTCAGTTCCCTTTAGCGCTTGTGGTGTTCAGTTGTGTTCCTTCGTATTGACCTTGGCTTTGTTTCTGACTACGTTATCTCTTTATCCTTATCTGTTCTGTTTGCCGGCTTGCTGTTTACTGTGTACCAGACCCCGGCTAGTCCTAGTTTACGCTGTCTCTCTGTGCCCTTGACCTCGGATCGTTCCTGACTCTGTCTCCTCTCATATACGTCGAGTCCGGCCATTCTAAGGTCCGGTAGACGTATCTCTCCTCTGTGTTGTCTCTTGTCGAGTTGAATCCTGCGAGTTGGGGTATATTTTCGTTACAAATCCGCCCCCTGATTACCCACTTTGCTGCCAGGTTTGCAGAGGCTTATACACCTGGAAGGAATACATGCGTGGATGAATCCCTAATGAAGTATAAGGGCAGGCTGGGATTCAAGCAGTATGTTCCTTCCATGCGCTCTAGGTATGGTGTAAAGATGTATAAGCTCTGTGATAGCGAGACTGGGTATACTCAGGCCTTCCGGGTGTACAAGGGAAAGGATAGCCACCTTGACCCTCCAGGTTGCCCAGAACATATGGGAACCAGTGGCAAGATTGTCTGGGACCTGATATTCCCCCTGATGAACAAAGGGTACCACTTGTATACTGACAATTTTTATACAAGTGTCCCTTTGTTCAAGCTACTGTACTGTTTTGATACAGTAGCTTGCGGCACAATTAAAAAGAACAGCACAGGTTTCCCAGGGCAACTTGCACGCACCCGGCTACGAAGGGGGGAGACCTCAGCTCTGCACCAAGAGGAGCTGATGGCAGTAAGGTACAGAGACAAGAAGGATGTGTACCTTCTTACCACCATCCACACTGAGGGGACTGTGGAGGTCCCTGTACGTGGCAGAGCTGAGAGAACGAGGAACCAGTGTGCATCAAGGCCTATAACCGTCATATGGGTGAGGTTGATCTGGCAGATCAGCTGCTGCAGCCCTACCTAATTATACAAAAGACAAGGGCCTGGTACAAAAAGGTTGCAATCTACCTAATACAGATTGCAACCCACAACGCTTTCTTGTTGTTCAAAATAGCAAACCCCGGGACGCAACTGAGATTTTTACAGTTTCAGCTCCAGATCATTTCGTGGATTTTGTACCGTGATGCACCTGCTCCCCGGGCGGTGATGGGAGAGAGCATTTTATTTTTAAAATTCCCCCTACTGCAGCAAAGCAGAATCCCCAAAAAAGATGCAGGGTCTGTTCTAAGAGGGGGCAAAGAAAAGATATAAAAGTGTATATTACTGTCCTGATTGCCCTGGACAGCCTGGACTCTGCATTGGCGACTGCTTCAAACGATACCACACGCTGGTCCATTTTTAATTTATTTTTTAACATTTGCCGTTCAGTTTTTTTTTTGTGTCTTTTTTATTTTTTGGGGGTGGGGGTTTGTTACATGGGGGGGGCATGGGTGTCCTTAGGAGGCCTCGCAGAAAACAACCCGGGGTGTTTTCTTGCAATAACCAACAACGGGCTCTCCTAAATCAAGTCAAAAAGCGGTGTGCGTGTGTAAAATTGAGGATTGAACAGTTACCTCCACACTCGTTCTTCAACTTTTTTTATTTTTTGTCTGGCTAAAAAAAAGTTGCATCAAAGCACTCCACATGCAATACCTCGGGGTGTCTACGTTTCAAGTATGTACCCTTTTGTGGCGATATATAAAACTGGGGTATGTGATAAGCCCCAAGCTAAAGATAGGCCTATCAGAAGACATACTCTCAATTTCAACTCAAATTGCAAGTCATACAATTGTAACCGTACCTTCCCAAAATCCTGGCAGACCTATGCATGGGGGGCATGGGTGTCCTTAGGAGGCCTCGCAGAAAACAACCCAGGGTGTTTTCTTACAATAACCAACAACGGGCTCTCCTAAATCACAGTCAAAAAGCGGTGTGCGTGTGTAAAATTGAGGATTGAACAGTTACCTCCACACTCGTTCTTCAACTTTTTTAATTTTTTGTCTGGCTAAAAAAAAGTTGCATCAAAGCACTCCACATGCAATACCTCGGGGTGTCTACGTCTCAAGTATGTACCCTTTTGTGGCGATATATAAAACTGGGGTATGTAATAAGCCCCAAGCTAAAGATAGGCCTATCAAAAGAAATACTCTCAATTTCAGCTCAAATTGTAAGTCATACAATTGTAACCGTACCTTCCCAAAATCCTGGCAAACTTATGCATGGGGGGCATGGGTGTCCTAAGGAGGCCTCGCAGAAAACAACCCGGGGTGTTTTCTTGCAATAACCAACAACGGGCTCTCCTAACTCACAGTCAAAAAGTGGTGTGCGTGTGTAAAATTGAGGATTGAACAGTTACCTCCACACACGTTCTTCAACTACTGTGGGGTGTCAACTTTTCAAATATATGCATGCTCATGGCAAGAAAATACATTGGGATATCTGATAAGGCCCCCAAAAGGAAGATAGGCAAACAAGATATGTAAAATTTGAAAAACGCATATCAGACATTTTGCTTTGCACCCCGCAGTGAACTCGACAAACGTATGCATGGGTGTCATCGCTGTACTCGGGAGATGATGCCGAGTACATATTGGGATGTCCTTTGGCAGTAACACCTAACAGGAGCTTAGAATCTATGCCCAAAGTAGAATGTGTGAGTGAAAAATAAAACCACAAAAACGTTTGACAGAGACTGGTGGTAGAATTAGTGCATGTAAAGTGTTGAAATGCCACCATGTGAAATGCCCTAGGGTGTGTACTTTTCAAAAACATAAAGTTTGACGGAGGTGAATTACATTGGCCGGCTTCAGACATGTTCCAACTGGGACATGGGTGCATGATGGCCAGCTGTGTTTTTTTTTTTTTGTTTTTTTTCATCTTATTTTACTTTTTTATTCCAGTAAATTATATGATATGATGAAAATAATGGCATTAGAATGAACATTTAATAGCGAGAAAAATGGTATATAACATGTATGGGTACAGTAAATGTGTAAGAGGCAAATTACATCTAAGCACAACCACTGCAGAAATGTAAAAAGAGCCCTGGTTCTTAACGGTAATAAAATTGAAAAATGGCCTGGTCACTAAGGGGTTAATTTGTTTTACAATTTTAATTTATGTTTGCTACATTTTGGAATTTAGTAAATAAACCCCGCAACTTGAGGCTCTACCCACACTCAGCCAGCTTTGAGTTGCATATTACTGCATTACTTAGGAATGTTCATAAAAATATCCACTGCAGTTCTGTAATATAATGTTTGCAGCTTCTGTGTGCTTTTATATAGTTGCATTTTGTTTCATATTTCTACCCTCCAGATGCCATAATAGAGGAATGGTGCAAAGATTAAACTCCAGAAACTACCAGCCAACCCCAAGTATTGGCTGGCTGAGAGTTATTAAGTTGGGGGCCAAAAAAAAAACCCAACAGCCATGTGCAGCTTTTAATGTAGTTACCGCATTTACCATTTAAATGACTTCACTCTCCAGCATCGCCAATAATGTCAGTATATCTGTCTCCGATCTTAAGTCATAAAGGGGTAAAAAGGGTATGAACAGATCAATGTATTCCCTATGGTATAGAATCATGTGTTACTGCCCTGTCTGTATCAATGTCCCATGTCATGCTTTGCGATTTCTAACCACAGTCTGGAATGAAGTTCTGCATGGAATTAAGTTAGCGGTTCCCACCTACTCTCTGGTGGATATTTTCTGAAACCGAACGACACGTTTAAAACATTGTGTAATGTGCAAATAGCGATGATTAGAAGGGAGAGTGGTCTCTTTAAATGAGGTGTTGCAGTGAGTTAATGCGTCAGCAATCTAGCCTGTCAAGACATGAATTTAGATTCAAACTGAGACTGTTTCAAGGTAAAAAAAAAAAAACAGAAAAAGAAAAAAAAAGTAAAAAAAGAAAAACAGCTGGCCTAAAAAAGCAATTAGACACGAGCTACTCAGCAGCAAAAGGAGTTTGCAGAACGTCATCTGTTTCTGAGTATTTTCACCGCACAGTTTCGAGAACGAGAGTTTTCTCCTTGTTACTAGACAAACAGTGATTACACATTACTCAGACTTTGTGTAATAACCGGGTTAAAATCCTGCTGGCCCGACGCACACAACAGTCTATATTTTGTATATAAAAATTCATCAACAATAAATTTATTCTAACCTTTTGAAAAAGAGTAGGCTGGTGCAACCTCCAAAGATTGAACTGTTTTAAGAAACTGGAAAGTGTATTCCAAAGTTAAGGCCAAACTAGCCTAGCTGGAAGTGTAGATGAATAGAAGAATTTCTTCAAGCAGCTACTTTGGTCTATGTTTTGCAATTCCGTTTGCAATAGAAAACATTTTACTCTTTAGTGAATGAGCCCCTTTGCACATCTTTCATCATGATAGATGTGGTAACATAAGGAATGAATGGCTGGATTTGTTTAAGTCACACATCCAAGTTAAATTGGAAACATAATGCACTGTATAGACTGGATATTTAGTTTTAAGTCTATTCTGAGTGGGAAATAATACAACGGATTAAGTAAATTCAAAACATTTATACATATTCCTCAGTTACCGAAGAAACCAACACAGCATAGCCTGAACTATTTAACCCCTCAATCAACAAAGGCCTCAAATAGTTCAAAGACTACGAACGTCAACTAGAAAACTTAATCTCAATAAAGCGGTCTGGGTGCAATGGTCCTGTATGTTTAACCCTTCGAGGTAAAACAGTGAACAGGTCTTCTCTGATCTGTGCAGTTAGTGAAGCAGGGGAGACCATAGAGCAGGCTTCCCCAAGCTCCGGCCTTCTAGGTGTTGCTGAACTACAACTCCCATGATTCTCAGCCCATCTTTTTCATTCATAGAATCATGGGAGTTGTAGTTCAGCAACATCTGGACATCTGGAGGTCCGGAGTTTGGGGAAGCCTGCTATAGAGACTAACTGTTGGTTTTCAAACACTGTCTGACCCAATGTGTATGTATATGGCTGAATGATCCTGTCATATACTAAGGTAGTGATGAGTTTTTCTTATTTTCTTAAAGGGACACTCCAGGCACCCAGACCACTTCTGCCCATTGGAGTGGTCTGGGTGCCAACTCCCACTACTCCTAACCCTGCAAGTGTAATTATTGCAGTTTTTTTTATATAAACTGCAATAATTACCTTGCAGGGAGAACTCCACCTCTAGTGGCTGTCTATTAGACAGCCACTAGAGGGAACTTCCTGACTCATAGGAAATATTTTCTTTGCTAGAGCATCGCTGGACGTCAGGGCCGGCGCCACCTGTAAGGCGACCTAGGCAGCCACCTAGGGCGCAACTTACCAGGGGGCGCCGGATCCCTTTCCCCGCTGCGCCTCCTCATGCTGCGCCGCCTGAGCACTTTAGCAAGCCCCAGGCGGCGCAGCACTGCTGCATGGAGGGCGGCCGGGTTTATGACCGGCAGGAGGGAAGCGCAGAGCGCTCCCTCCTGCCGGTCTCTCCATGTAGCGTGGCCGGGCGGCGCGGAACGCGGGACAGGAACCTTTGTTTCCTGTACCCGGCCGCCGGCGGAATGACAGGAAGTGCTCACTCAGTGAGCATTTCCTGTCATTCCGCCGGCGGCCGGGTACAGGAAACAAAGGTTCCTGTCCCGCGTTCCGCGCCGCCCGGCCACGCTACATGGGCAGGAGGGGAGGGTAAGGACCACTTAGGGGGGGGAGGGGGGTTTAAGGACCACTAAGGGGGGGAGGGGTATAAGGACCACTAAGGGAGGGGGGGGGTATAAGGACCACTAAGGGAGGGGGTATAAGGACCACTAAGGGGGGTATAAGGACCACTAAGGGAGGGGGGGGTATAAGGACCACCAAGGGAGGGGGGGTATAAGGACCACTAAGGGGGGTATAAGGACCACTAAGGGAGGGGGGTATAAGGACCACTAAGGGAGGGGGGTATAAGGACCACTAAGGGGGGGTATAAGGACCACTAAGGGAGGGGGGGGGGTATAAGGACCACTAAGGGGGGGTATAAGGACCACTAAGGGAGGGGGGGGTATAAGGACCACTAAGGGAGGGGGGGTATAAGGACCACTAAGGGGGGGTATAAGGACCACTAAGGGAGGGGGGTATAAGAACCACTAAGGGAGGGGGGGTATAAGGACCACTAAGGGAGGGGGGATAAGGAACACTATGGGAGGGAGGGGGGGATAAGGACCACTATGGGAGGGAGGGGGGGGATAAGGACCACTATGGGAGGGAGGGGGGACAAGGAGCACTATGGGAGGGAGGGGGATAAGGACCACTATTGGAGGGAGGGGGGGGATAAGGACCACTATGGGAGGGAGGGGGGATAAGGACCACTATGGGAGGGAGGGGGGGGGTAAGGACCACTATGGGAGGTTGGGGGGGATAAGGACCACTAGGGGAGGGGGGATAAGGACCACTAGGGGAGGTGGGGATAAGGACCACTAGGGGAGGGGGGATAAGGACCACTAGGGGAGGGGGGATAAGGACCACTAGGGGAGGGGGATAAGGACCACTAGGTGAGGGAGGGAGGGGGGATAAGGACCACTATGGGATTTTGGGGGGGGTAAGGACCACTAGGGGAGGGGGGGGATAAGGACCACTAGGGGAGGGGGGATAAGGACCACTAGGGGAGGGGGGATAAGGACCACTAAGGGGGGGAAGGACCACCAAAGGGGGGTAAGTAGGGAGGACTACTAAGGAGAGGGGAGGAGGGTGATTACCACTAAGGGGGTGGGGGGAGTAGGGGAAGGTCTACTAAGGGGTTTGGGAGAGGGAGGACCACTAAGGGGGGAGGGGGTAGTGAGAAGACCACCAAGGGGGACTGCAGAGGGACAGGGGGCCAAGGGAGAGCACTAAGTGACAGAAGGGGAGAACACGGAGGGACAGAAGGGAAGGGGAAATCAATAATTGAGGGGAGAGCACTATGAATTTTTTTTAAAAAAGAAAGCTGTTCCATCTCAGTCCCTATCCTACCCCACAAACCCTCTATTTTACACTACACACATACACAATGCATCCCCCCCCCCACACACACAGAAACATACAATGCATTCCTACTCACACACAGACACACCCGAAACACACAATTTATCCCTTACGTTCTCTTACATTATTAATGCACCCCTTACAGACACACACTGCATTCAATTACATACACAGAAACAAACCTTGCACCCCTTACACACACACACACACACACACACACAGAAACATACAATGCATTCCTTACACGCAAACACACACTACATCCCCTATAAACACACTACATCCCTTACACAAATTGCACACATAAAACATCCCCAACTCATGGATGGGCCATGTAGGTGGATTTATGGGTGGGCATTGTAGGCGTATGCCCCCTGGGGGCCCAGACCTTGAGCTGTGTAAGGGGCCCTAAAAAATGTTCGTTAATTGTTGTGAGCACTGTTAAAAACAGTCTCCAGAGAGCCTCTTCTACACCAGACCTGTGGAGCCAGACTGAGCCCATCATCAGCCTCTTGTCCTCATCTGGTGGTAAGTAGGCAATCCAATATATTATTAGTGGCACTAATCTCTAATTTACCTCACATTAAATGGATACTATAGTCACCAGAAGCACTACAGCATAATGTAGTGGTTCTGGTGTCTATAGCCTGTGCCTGTAGGCTTTTTAATGTAAACACACTGTCTTTTCAGATAAGACACTTTGTGAAGACTGGCGTTGGCCCATATGGCAGAGCATATGGGCGGGGCATTGTGATGTCACATGGTGGGCTGGACATATGGGGGGGCGGCAAATTTTTTTTTGCCTAGGGCGGCAAAAATCCTTGCACCGGCCCTGCTGGACGTCCTCACACTGTGTGAGGACCTCCAACGTCGCTCAATTCCCCATAGGAAAGCATTGAAAATCTCGTATGGGGAGCGCTAATGTCCATGCGCGGCATTGCCGCGCATGCGCATTAGGTCTCCCCGACCGGTGGGCGGGATCAGTCTCCCCCACCGGCCGACGGAGTCAGAATGAGGAGCGGCACGGAGGAGGAAGCAGCGACGAGGGACATCGTCACTGCCTCAGGTAAGTTACTGAAGGGGTTTTCACCCCTTCAGCAACTGGGGATTGGGGGGTGGGAGGGAGAGGGAACCTGCAGAGCCAGGAAAACAGATTGTTTTCCTGGCACTGGAGTTTTCCTTTAATTATATATAAAAAAAAAATTCCTTTCAAAACTTGATGAGATAATTATTATATTAAAAATTAGTTCTGAGGTGACATTCACCCTTTGAGAATGCTTTGAAAACTTACCTTCTTAGCATCCACGTCTGCTTCCCCTACCACTTCCGCTTCTAAGGAACTTCCACTTCTGCTTCCAAGGAACATTTGTTTGCTGCGGAAAGCTATGCCTTGCCATGCAAGGCTGGTTTATTGGCTGAGAGTGTCAGCCTAGTGCACCACTCAGCTTGGCTGAGTGCAGGAGCTCCCACGTAAATAGGAGGCACTGTGTAAGTTGTCACACAATTTTTTTAAATATCCAAGAGCATCATAGTTTGATATATCAGTGGACAATGAACTTTGTAAAGGTGAGTAAGATAGGACCTGATGATTTAACACAAGGCATCGATGGAATTAGCACTGGCTTGGCTGCACCGAATCACATAATTTGATGGATCAAAATTGGCCATCTTTGATCAGGGACCAAGTCAGGCTTCTCATGTATGTGTGTGCCACTGTCTGTGCATATGTGCATACATTCCATCCTTCAATTGCTAACGCTACATACAATCAAACCAAACACAAACACTATACACAAGCACATCACTGCTTACAAATAGCAACTCTCCATACCAACACAACTGCATTTAAATGCCAACACTACACACAAATATATATCTACATGCACACACATACTCTGTAGAAAAACATGCATACATTCAAATACAAATGCTGCTCACAAATACAACCCTGTAAAGATGGGCACATAGTAGATCCCCAGCTGGCAAAGCATTATAAGAGTTGTACGACAGATGGGGATCTACTTTTTGGCCACCGTTGTACTGGAGGGTACCAAAAACAAATTATTTTATCTACACTCATTCCGCCACTGACGCAGAGGTTGTAACTTCTGGTTGGGGTAGACATGCTGGTAAATGGTTCATAGGTGTGTACAAGGGGTTTATCCAAGCACATCCTAATGAGTAAATAATCTGTCCACACTTTTTAGTTCTCTATAGGCATTTTCTTGTGTTTAGGCTTGTTCTTTTTATTTATATTTTAAGAAAACATTAAGACTATCACTGTATTCATCTTGTTGTCAACACTAACAAAAGTGTATTTTTTTTATAATTAGCATATTTTAAGTAAAGCTTGGGTGACAATTTTCTCTTCCTGCAAACCCAGGATCTGCCATCCGTAGGTTGGGCCACTGATAACCTTGACTTCTATGAATGACCAAGAGCACGTCTGTACCTACATAGTATTAATGGACTACTACTACTACTATACAGGACATGGAAAGTTGTAATCCCAAGGACATATAATGACATATAATGACGTGAACTTGGACTGGATTACACTTTTTTTCACTTGAATACTTGTACTTCACCTGACTAGAAAATGGATCAGTGTTATTTATTAGAGTACTAGAACAGAGAATAACTGGAGATGAGGAAAACGTGAATGGACTTGACAGAATTGCTCTTGATATGGACAAAATAGGCTTAAAGATGTCTTTATGGTCCTACTGTAAGAGGACTTTATATAATAAAGTCAATTTATGCTTGATTGCACTGGACGGCACAAAGAAGAACACATGGACTTGGCTTGATTAGACATGGTTGGGAAAGAACCATAAATAACGGGAATACAGCACAGTGGGAAAAAAACAACAAACAAGCCAAATTCATGGTCGAAATCAGTGTTAATTTTGTCGACTAACACTTTTCGTCAGACTTAGTTGACTAAAATTATGAAGATTTATTTGACTAAATCTAGACTAAAGCTAAAACAATTCAGATGACTAAAATACGACTAAAGCTAAAATGGCTTGTTAGTCAAAAGACTATAACTAAAACTAAATTGGAATTTACCGCCAAAGATACACAAAGGTAATAAGAAACATAGATATAAAATTGTATAAATGAGCTTTGTGAAACACATGTAAGCAATGCACATGTCTATTTAGTATTATAAATATATATATATATATACACAAGCACACACATTTTTATATATATATATATATATATATATATATATATATATACATATTAATACAGCCAGTCACAATACTTGGCAGAGATGTTCCAGACCCACATTATCACAAAATGCCCTGTAGCCACCTTCTGCTTTCTTATTCTGTACTTGCTCAGCTTCAACGCCGCAAATGTTAAAAACCCGTGTTACTAATCTTCATTCCAGTTACTGCCTAGTAAAAATATATTTCAATTTAATTGGTTTTGAAGATCCATTGCAATATTTCCCCTAGGTTTTCATTATCCTGTTGTCTTAACAAATGTCCCAAAATAATCACAATATACATTGAATGCACTGTCTTTAAATAGTCATGACATGTCTAATACCAAGTTATCAAAATAATTATTTAACTGACAGGTTAATTTAGCCTTGCTTGTGAAAAAAAATTATAATATTGGAGTCTATTGTGTCAAATTCAGCTTTTTTTTTTTTTTATGGTGTTCCACAATACATTTTTTGACAATGAGGGCATAAGAATGCTATGCTATCTTTACCGCAAATTTTGACATTTCTAATTTCTAGTGGAACATTGTGTGTTTTGTTAACGAGGCAAGAACCAAATTTTGCAGTGGGTTTGGTTTTTCAGAAGGGACACATATTTCTACGTTTTCTATTGAAATTTATAAACATGTTCTGAGAATTTTTTATGACTGCGTAATTAATTAGATATGGACACTAGCAAATGCCACGTCTACATAACTTTTAAAAAAAGGTTTTTCCCCTAGATGTCAATGAGAGAACTGCTATTTAGTTAAGAACAAAATATATCTGTTGTTCTAGAATCCAGCCCCCAATGAGGAATTGTCAGAAATTGACCAAGGGAGAACATATTTTCGGCTAAATATCTTAAGGTGGACAGTTAGCTGACAATTTCCAGTTTAGCTGATTTCTGACAATTCTCTGGTTTACTGAATACCCCTGTTAATTTAATTGTAGTGAAGAGTGTCAGTTTGAAATATATTATTTTGATCCAAAACTCACAATTCTCTTTACAATTCTCGAGACTTCCTAGCCTAGTGAATACAGCCTTAAACAAAATTAATGTAATATAATTATTTAAAAATAATCAACATGTAAGGTTTAGTACTCATACAATTGTTTTTTTGGTGTCAAAAAAGCAAAAAAAAAAAAATCTAATTGTTTTGCAGATTATTCCTTATGTTATATTTTTCCCAGAGTTGGGAATTAGCATCATAATAAAGTACTTGCTAGCTAGACATTCTTGGGATGCTTCTGTTGAGTTGCAGAAGGCAATGTGAATAATTAGACCTTATCTTATCAACGCTAAGACAGTTGAAAGCACAGAAGGTTTATTGTATGACACCAAATAGATATTCTTTTTCATGTCTACCTTTCCATAAATAAATGCCATTATTGTTTTATAAATATGCCATTTACACACCTGCAGTTAAGGAATGGCTACCTAATGACGTGTCTGTGAGTACACATGTCACATCTTCTCAAGGGAGCTAATCCTTTTTTAATTAGATGCTAATTTGCCTGGTGCTATTTTAATGCATTCAAGTCAAGAACAACAACTGGTCTAAAAATTTGAGAGCATTTCTCAGTTTTGATGAATTATGTAAAAAAAGAGATTATATTCTGTTGGGGGGCAGTTATACCAGGAGGGCAAGTACTAAGAGCCCCAAAATAACTTGCAATCCCCTGGTACTAGAGGTTGGCATAATAAAGTTGCAGAGGGACTGAACTTCAATCTTGCACTTAAAGCATGGTGATATCATGCCATACGAATCAGACTGGGCATCCCCCTGGTGCACTTAGTAAGTGGGACCTGGTGGTACATTGATGGGCAAGGAGACTGGTAAGCCTCAAGCTTGATCCATAATTTGTGGTGGAGAGCAGATTAAAAAGTGGTCCTTTAGACACCTTACTACATATATCTTATTGTGCTACAATTTGAAGTGGTTTGTATTAGCATCAAACTACACCCCTGTCTTTTGGTTTAATAATAGACTATTTACTGTTTTTTTGTTTTTACAAGTGTTCATTTTTCCAATGAAAAAATGGGGTGACCCAAAATAACTCCTAGTGAGTATAAACAATGACCAATACTTGGAAAACAGGCTCAATGCCATGTTCTTCATTGTTATGTAACAAAATAAATACCCCTAAACACATTTGTAAGCCTCACCCCAGTATCAGATTTGGCTTTATTACACTTTGGAGGGCAGTGCTGTTAGAACTATAGTATTTAGTAGGTAGTGGCCGTGGGCCAAAGGAATACAAATTGCCTTTTCCAAGCAGTGGGGGCCACCTGGAAACAGCTTGGGAAACTAAATCATGATCCCACCCTAGGAATTAAGAAGCACTAGCCTAAAGATATAGGCAAAGGATTGTATGCCTATATATATATATTTTAAAATAACTTAAACCACTCCAGTGTGCTGCAGTGATTATGGTGCCAATGCACCACAATGTAGGCAGTAAAAGCATTTGCCAATGATTTGACATCGTACCCAGAGACATCTGGTCGCCAATGCCTGCCTGTTTGACAGTCGGAGGTGCTAAGATTTCTCCTAGGCTAATCCCTAATCACTTTCGGCCAATGAGCTGCAAAGCTTAGCTCAGTCAGAGAGCTTCCGACTGTTAGACAGGCACGGACAGGCAACTGGGTGGACCCCAAGTAAAAAGTCACGCTGTTAACAAATTGTTTAACTGGTTGAGCACCAGGACACTCCGGACACCATAACACTCTACAGTGCACGACCATGATTATGATGCTTAGACTGTTCCTTTACCCTAAATATAGTCTGATCTAGCATTTTGCCTTTGGATAGTCACCCTCAGATTTTGTTTAAATTAGTAATAGCTGGAAAAATAAAAGGGATGGGGACTATTTACCTTTTGGCTCAACAAGGGGAAGAATTTCTAGCAGAATCTGAAACTGATGACTTTTATAACTTTTAAGTCAAGTCATTAAACATGTAGCTATGAATGTTAAAAACATGTTCTGGATGTTAATCAATCAGTTTTTCTTTTTTGTTTCACCAGGTAAACGCACAGAAAAAAATCACTAGTTTGGTTAAAAAGTTATTTTTTTTGCTTCTGCGTGGTAGATGGATGCACCGATGAAATTGCTGTGTGTTACTAGATAACAGTGTGTATGCTGTCAACCCTAACCAAATGCACAGCTAGCATACACATCTGGGCTGGCAGCATGTTCTCTTAGTGATACAGTAAATGTGAAATGTCTGGAGCTTGGACTGCTTTTTCCCTTGGGATCATCTGGTTACACCAACGCTGCTTGTATTTACTGCTCAATGTTCCAATACATTAATGTTTCAGTCAAGAGTTCTGTCTGCAACACAGAGTGTGTCACAAGTCAGGGACCACTGAAGAACTACTCGATGCTTAATGCTAGATTAATCTCGTAATGACCGTTATGCAATAGACCATCTGATGTTTCAATGATTTATGCTACCAAACCCTCTGCTAAAGTCAGTTCATTAACATTCTGCATCACTTGCATCTTAATGGGCATTTGAGTGCTTCCTGACTTCGTACTAACTTGTGCAGGTGTGTGTATAAAGCTGAAGGATCCTATCATGTGCTAATGGTAGGGATGAGTTTTTTTTTAAAATTTTTACATATACTTAATTTTACACAGAATCTATTTCATTCCAAAACTTGACCAAAATTTCATTATAATAATAAACAGTTTTGGCGGTAGTCACCATCACAGGGAGCCTAAGATGGACACTTCAATTAGATCCTTGGATGACTCCTATGTTTAGGTCACCCTGTGCCCATTATGGGTGCAGCGTGTGTGTAATGTAGTTGTTTAGTGGTAAATGTTAGTGTGCTCTCCTATCTTACTAAAGCTTGCAATCACATAGGTGGATTTTGGCTGTGGAGCCTGTACAGTGCCATCTACCTGAATAGCAAGGGAAGCTAATTTGCATATTAAGGTAGATTTGCATATTGCTGTTTCTGCAGGCAGGAGAGATGTTTTGTGTTTATTATTGTCTTCCCCGCCCTTTTATGAATATGTTATTTGCTTATTATAATTCCCTGTATGTGTTCTGAGATGTTTTGGTTATTTGGATTTTATTAGGTTTGTCACAGCATGGTTGATGTAATCAACATATGGGCTAGTCCTGAGTAAAAATAAAGTTTTGTATGTTAGTTCCAATTGCAACTGGGTGTTCTGTGTGAATTTTTTGGGACCCCTTTGACAGAGTCTTTGGACTTTTTGGCTGGCTGCACGGATTCTCTAGCCCTCAGATAAATCAAGAGAGCTAGGTCTGAGAGCTGCAAGTGCCTTTGTAAAGGCAATCACTGTAAGCAGAGCTGTAGAGCAATAGGCAGAGGGGGCGATACCTCCATGAGAAAGGTCAAGGACCAACATTTTGAGGTTGTTTTGATCTCCAAGCTCTAGGTCAGTAAACCTTGTTTATATTTTATGGGTTTTTGGTAAAAAGCACTTTATGTCTTAAGCACTTTACCTAGTATGCAGACAGTTTTGTTCATTTGATAGCATTATCTGTACCTCTGTTTTGCACATTTGCCCTTTTTCAATTAATATACATCTGAAGAAATAAAATTATCTTTGTACTAAAATCTCTTGTGTGCCTGGGAATCATTTGTATTATAAGAGGATACGATACCTGCCTGGAAGGAAAGCTGCAAAGGAATAGGCAGAGAGGACGATACCTGCCTCGAAGAAGGGCTGCAGCGGTATAGGTAGAGGGGTCAATACCTGCCTCGAAGGAGAGCTGCAGCCTGGGTGGTTGGAAGAGTTCCGGAGAGACCCCAGTCAAGCTTCGATGACAGGGGCTGAAGCATTCCAGGTTCCCTGCGAGCAGCTAGGAAGCGGACTGGGCAGAGTTACTCAGTCGGAGTAAAGGAGCTCCGTCACAATAAACTGGTGAGATATTGGAAAAAGAAGATAAGTAGTTAAATATTTCTCAAGCTATTTACACAAAAATTACAAAAATAGCATGTTTCTTATTTTTAAAGATGGTCCTTAAAATCACAATATTTATTTCTTGCAGATCACGAATGTACATTATGGTATACAAGTGACATACAGCCAACATGGGCCCAGCTGCCTTCCTTCTAAGGTACGATATCTGATTTCCCAATTGAAAGCCTGCATTGTCTGTATTTAGGCCTGTTTAATATCCAGTAAAGTAATAGTGAGTGTCGGGGCAGCTGCACAATACAGGATGTTTCTTGCGGACTCTGTCACAGCTGCACAATCCATTCTTGTCGTCATGCCTTGATTTGGAGGGGTCTCCACAGACATATCAGAATTAAAACTGCAGTGCTGATCCGTTATCAGCTTACAGGAACTCATCTCAAATCGACTGGATGCAAATGATTTCTACTTGCAAAAAAGCCACTGGATACAATAGTAGACGTGACAATATCAGCCAAAGTCATTAGGGTTGTTTTAGGAAACCGTCAACTGATTAACAATTCTGTGGAAATTTACAAAACACAATACAAGGAAGTTAAATCTTAGAGAAATAAAAAAAAATAATAACGAGATTTACGTAATATATTTTTGATCAAATCTATTTTCCCTGAATTATGGGAATATTTTTAGCATTTAACATTGAAGGTAAAATTCTGTTTTTTCTGGGCGGAAAATGCTGAGATTCAACACTTTTTTTTTTTTTTTTGCATTTATTTATAAGTCGCCATGTTATATTATCTGTTCCTTCATTTCAGTAAACGATATCGCAGTGTTTACTAAGATGAATAAAACAGTGAAGGTAAGTTAAAGACATACTTATCCTGTATTTCCATATTCCATGTGGCAATTTAACCCCATGATTACTTGGATCCACTCATGTGGTCATGAGCACCTGCACAGAATTTCTGTATAAAGGCACACGCATACATGCGCGGTACAGGGTTTAATTAATTTGCATGCTGTGCCTTGCAAAACATTCAAATAAAAATCTAAATAAGTCTGTAAAGAATTGTTTAAAAAGCAAAACCAAAACCCAACTTTTAGTTAGCCATTTGGCTGTGCAAAAATTGAAGAAGTGAAATTTCCTCTTTAAAGAGTATTTACTGTATTTCTTACACTGTAGCTACCTCTGTCTCCCCCTCCCTCACAGCCCCCCACCAAGAAAGGGTTAAAAATCCTTTACTTACTTACCCAATCTCAGTGCCGATGCCCCTGGGCGGTCCTAATGTGCATGTGCGGTAAACGTCGCAAGCGCACTAGGCCCTCCACATAGAAAAACATTGAACCAATGCTTTCCTAAGGGGATTTAACCAAAGTCGCCTAGCAAGCAGGAAACATCTAAGTGCTGTCATAGTGCTGCAATATAAGCATTGTAGTTTCTCATGTAGTTTTACATTGCAGGACTAAGTGTGACAGGGACACTGCACCCATACCACTTCAATGAGATGAAGTGGTCTGGGTTCCTATAGTGTCCCTTTAAGCTGCAGTCAGTTTAAAACAGAATGGTCGCAGGATTATTTTTCTATGTTGCACTTAGGCGGAAATCTATAACAATATTTATTGTTGAAATGTTGCAAAATATAATGCTGGGTTTGAAACGGTTAATTCCAGATCTCGTGTTCTCCATTTTCCTGCCGTTCTTCACAGGTAAAAATATACAACTGCAGTGTGTTTCTTTCACACTGAAATTGTAACGTGCAAATAATTACTAGCAATTAATGCATATAGTACTTACACCTGTCAATAATGTATAGCAAAGGGCAATTTCAGAAAAGAATCATCTATTGAATACCTAATAACACAGTCAGCATCAAAGTGTTATTCATCAGACCATCCTAATTTTATATTTCTAAGATGGAAACAAAAAAACTGTCCTAGCAAAACATGTCTTTTTTTTTATATGTAATTATTCCCTTTTTGGTATGAATTCTACCCCTTTCACATCTGTTACATTGTACCTGTCTTTTCTTTCCTTTGTATATGTCTGTCATATAAAATATAGCATAAGTCAGATATAAAATATAGAATAATATATTCAAGGAGACACTTGTGTTTTGATTTTTAAATTACGGTATGTGTTATTTTTTTTGTTTTTTGTACGAGTTACTTCTTAACTATTATGTCAAATGCCCTCAAATGTACGTACCTCTAATTATGTACCTTTACTTATGACGCAAGAGTCATTTATATGTGTTGATTTGTTAGAATATTATTTGACATATATAAGAAATGCTAATGTGCACGTCACTCTATGAAGGTGGTATTTTTTTAAAAGAACACTATATTGTTAGGAATACAAATGTGTGTTCCTAATGCTTTAGTTTTACTCTAGTTATGGTAGTATCCCCCCTGTTGTTTGAGAGTTCGAAGTATGAAATTTACTCACCTTCCAGCCCTCTCCATGCTGCTGGCACACCTTCTTGGCTGAGATAATCAAAATTGATTATGAGGCTATTTTGGATACACAGCAAAATTCCATGCTGTGCCAATCAACAATGTTTTCACTTGCAGGATTGAAGAGGGGGCCTATGGTACCCAGACCGCTTTATTGCGATAGTGTTCTTTTAAGTGACCTGTCTGCCTGTCTGCCTGTCTATCTATCTATCTATCTATCTATCTATCTATCTATCTGTCTGTCTGTCTGTCTGTCTGTCTGTTTATCTATATATCTGTCTGTCTATCTGTCTGTCTGTCTTCTAGATACCCTGCATTAAAAAATGAAATTAATGCATTTTAGTGAAAATTCACGTAATCTCAGTACAACTTCATACATGTCTTACCCAAGATCAGTGTGAGTTACACTTCTGGGCAGCAGTCCCTCTCATGTCACTGAATTTCCAAGAGGGTGGCTGGGGAGACAAAGACAGGGTATTCTGTTTTCTCTGCTCCTCTCTCAGCATATCATTATTGGGGAAATAGAGCCAGCAGGTGCAAATAGTGTAAGTCCCATCGGTTTTTAGAAGACTGGGATATCCATGGCCCAGAACTGTACTGACATTGAACAAACACTAACCTTGGCCCTAACCCTAACCGTGGAAAAAAATTGACTAACTGCTACTTAACAGTGAAGTATATATTTGGTGAAAAAAATTCCATTTTGGGGTCCTTTAGACATTATAAAAAGCACTTTACCTTTCATTTTGTGGCTTACGGTGATATCTGGAGATTACTTTTGAGTAATACACACTACCCTCTTTTGTATTGTCTCTCTATATAGAAATGTTTTTTTTTGCTTGCAATATAACATTAATAATAGCCACACTCTAAGATGTGTATTTGTTTTAACATAGTTTTTATAAATCATTTTTACTGGTTCGATACAATGGGTAAAATAAGTGCAGAATGACTCTTGCTTAGTGGGTCCTTTCTCCTCTTTGATTCCTCAGTAAAAAGCATCCTAAAGTACAAACTGCAACATTATTCATGATTATTATTTAATATTTCCAGCCCAATGCCATGAGATTTTTATACTGTATTTTATGACACAGGATTTCAAAAATGCAGCCAAAAAGTCCCATTGCTGTCACCCTAGTAGTGGTTAAATGCCAATGCTGTGCAACACATGAATCACTTGGTGTCGTCTGTCACATTTAAAAAGCATCTATGTAACTGGAAGGTAAAGCTCTACGAATCATTGTAGTGGGACATTTGCGTAAGAGAATTACTGATTCATTCTTGTGTGCAAAATCGAGAACGAGTGAAAAATACTGTAACGAGAGCATTCCCTAATAACGAAGAAGAAAAAAGCTTTTAGGCAAA
Source organism: Pelobates fuscus (assembly GCF_036172605.1). NCBI lineage: Eukaryota > Metazoa > Chordata > Amphibia > Anura > Pelobatidae > Pelobates > Pelobates fuscus. The sequence goes on along the minus strand of NC_086327.1, from coordinate 110,140,095 downwards.
TTATCAGAGAACAGCACACTCCTTTGGGGAATGATTTCAAGACGTTAGACATAAATGACAAGGAAATGGAAGAGATATTAAACATGATTTTGCATCTGTCTTCGTTAATAGAAATCAGTATGCTTGAATTAACAGAGTCTGTGGCAAACACAGTTCACTGACCTGTCAGTTGACATTGAGAACATAGAATCTGGAGTTAAAAAGAAGAAGCACTCCTCGAGGAGGAGAATTGGGGACCTAATGCGCATGCATGTCGAGCACGACACGCGCCTCTAAGCTTCCCCATAGGAAAGCATTGAATCAATAATTTTCTATGGGGATTTCCGCATCATGTGACCCTTTTTTTACTTGATCAGTGCCTCTGGTGACTGTCAGGAAGACAGCCATTGAAGGTGGGTCTAACCCTTTAATGTAAGCATTTCGGTTTTGAAAAATAACTGCAAAGGTTTACATTGCTATTAAAACGACAGGACCACTGAACCCAGACTTTATTGAGATTAAATGGCAGGGTGATTTTAGTGGTCCTTTAACGGACAAAGCACAAACTGCAAGGAAGGGCTGCTTAGAGAACTGTATCTTCTGCAAAGAGAATAGAAGTTTAATAATTGTTTACACAGTTAACCTCTTTGAAACAATGTCAAATTACATTTATCTCACAAATCATTTTCTTTGACGGCAGAGAAACATATTTCTTAGTCAGGGCTCTTTTCTGTCTCTCTGCAACTCTGCAGAGGGACTACAAATCCTTTGCTTGATTTTGCTCACACTCTGCAGAAATGTTTGTAGGACAAACTTCAGTTGCACCCTGCAGAATGTGTAGATGTAGTACAGATGGTTATGCATTAAGCCTTCATTCACATTTTATTTTTCACACCTTGATTACATTTCTAAGAAGCTGTATTTCCAGAAATGCCAAATTCCTTAAAAATAATATTAAGAAAACAATTTCACTATTTGTATTTACCTTGTTCATTTCACTGTAACTCTATATGACAGAAATCACATTCGTGCTTTTATACTAAAGTTTTAGACCTTGTTTGAAATACTGCAAGACGAGGCACAATCTCTAAAAAAAATGTCATACTGAAACACTACCCATACAGATTTCAGGCACCATAACCACTTCAAATTATTGCCTTTAAATAGTGCTTTATACTTTAAAGAAATGTGCTGAAATTTGCACTCCTAAGAGTATCAGTAGGTGAATTGGTAATCATGTTGTAAAATGTAGGCTAATACAGGCAATTTGAGTACCCCAAAAAAAAATTTTTCTCAGCTTTACTATTTAACCTAAATTTTGCAACTCATTTGTCGGTTCACACTAGAACAATGTACCTTGTCTCACTGTTAAGTGAATAAATTCCTTAAGTGTGTAAGTACAGTATAATTATCTACAGTTCTTGTCTAAGCATGTGGGATTATTGCCAGCTCCAATCACACAAATGTTTTGTGTTGTTTTTTTTTTTCTTTTTATTCATATACATCTTTAAACTCGGGGTGATGACAGTCTGTGAAACAGTGTGTCCCCAGGTAAAACTGTGATAACAATAGGGGAGGCAGGAGTCCAAGAAAAGAACTTAGATTCTACAGATATTCTAGCATAGAAAGGGTTAGAACTAGTGGGAAGATGTCACAGCATCCACTCTCCAAACAGATGTTCGATTGTTTGTGGGATGCAGTTTAATTGTTGGATAACGTTCCAGCACTCGGGGGGATAGAAAAAACAAAAAAATTAAAAATACTCTCGAACTGCAGCTGCAGTGAACGCCAGCTTTAAAACAAGGCGTATACTCAAATCATGGCTCCGGGGGAATCTACTTGACTAGGAAATCTCAGCCAATGCTTGCATTAATAGCACTTTGAAGTTTGAAAACGAATCTCTGCATTTCTTGAACATCTTGTTTTCTTTCAAGGCTTTGCGAGTTTATTTAAAGCTAAATTTCTTCAGGGCAGACTCTCAATCTTAAATATACTGACTCAGGCCAAAAATATTAACTGGTCATGGCCTTCTGACACTGTAGACCTTTTCTTAATTGCCATTGCATGTTCCTGGTTAAAGCAGGTACTAGGGATGTGCTTTTTAATCATATACAGATTTTTTTGTTGTTGTTTTTGGATTGATATTAAAAGGAATAACACTATAAATGGGAATGTGTTAAATATACCTTATGCTTAATGTAAATCCAATCTAGTTTTACCAGGCATGGTTTTATTGCGTAATGTAAGAAAAGAAAAAAAAGAGAGAGAAAAGGCAACTTCTTCTAAATAGTATCTGCTCTTTGAGGTCTTCATCGGACTTTGATCATCTTCCTACTTGAATCTGGAAGAGGCTGGATTCTTTGGACAATCCCAGTTCTCATTTTAAAAGCTAAAGGAAAGCATAGCACACGGTTGCGTCAGAGAACGCATGCATATACAGTGCATCCTACGCAGAAATCAATAGAAACAGAATGGCTCCAAGTATTTCTATGGGAAATGCCAAATTTGGGTTTGTTTTGTGAGAACTTAACTTCTAGCCATGCTTCATTGGTGAGACGGTCACAATTTTAGGGTCCCATCACTGCCATGCTTTAGATGTCTGGTGTACTTTTTTGGTGGACACCCAAAACCAATTCACCATAAAGCACATCATGAGCATGTTTAATGACATACAGAGAAGAATTAAGATTCCTCTAGGCTAGTGTAACGAGAATATACCCCTACACGCAGGATCCAGCCAAACAGAAGACAGCACAGAGGAGAGATACGTCTACCGGACCTTAGAGTGGCCGGACTCGACGTAATAGGAGAAGTACAGAGTCAGGAACGATCCGATGTCAAGGGCACAAAGAGACAACGTAAACGAGAACTAGCCGGGGTCTGGTACACAGGAATCAGCAAGCCAGCAAACAGAACAGACAAGGATAAAGCGAAAACGAAGTCAGAATACAAAGCCAAGGTCAAATACGGAGAAACACAACTGAACACAACAAGCACTAAAGGGAACTGTAGCAGAAACCACGATAGGGCAAGGAACTAAGGGAAAAGGGTAAGTATAAGTAGCCTTCAAACTAATGTGATTGGCTCCTGTCACTTCCACACCCCCAAAAGGTAAGTGTATGGGGTGATTGGCATGACAGGAGCCAATGGGAGCCTTTTTGCAATTTAGGCTCCCACTGTCTCTTTAAGAGCGCGCCCGAGACTCGCGGCGCGCTCTTAGCTGCAGGCGGGACACGTGACCGCATCTCGCGGTCACTGCCCGTCTTCCTGTTAGGAGAGTCCGATGAGCCGCAGGACCCCGCACGGCTTGAAGAGAGGACCGCGGCCGGCCCCCGGATAAGGTAAGTAACGCTACAGTACCCCCCCCTGAGGACACGCCCTCCGGGTGGGCAGGACCAGGCTTGGCAGGAAAACGCGAATGGAAAGAATGTACAAGGCGAGGAGCATGAACAGCATCCGCAGAAATCCAACTGCGCTCCTCAGGCCCATAACCCTTCCAATGCACCAAGTACTGAAGCCGACCCCTAAGGAAACGAGAGTCAAGAACAGCAGACACTTCGAACTCCTCATGACCCTCCACAGAGACAGGAGGGGGAGGGGGAGTATGCCGGGTATAGCGGTTGCGTACGTAAGGCTTCAATAACGAGGTGTGAAAGACATTAGGTATACGCAGATTCTTAGGCAGACCCAAGGCATAAGAAACGGGATTAACCTTATGTATAATGCGATAAGGACCAATGAAGCGGGGACCCAATTTCATAGAAGGCACCCGGAGGCGAATATTCCGTGTGGAAAGCAAAACCCTGTCCCCCACAACATAGGAAGGAGCCGCTCTGCGATGCTTGTCAGCCTGAGCCTTCTGGCGGGCAGCAGAGTCCACCAAAGAACGCTGAACCTGCTCCCAAGTATTACGCAAACCAGCCAAATGCTCATCCAGAACTGGCATGCCCTGTGAGGAGAATGCAGCCGGAAGAACAACGGGATGCTGGCCATAGACAACGTAAAAAGGGCTTTTGCCGGAAGAATCATGAGTGGCGTTATTCCGAGCAAATTCAGCCCAAGGAAGCAGGTCAGACCAATTGTCCTGATGGTGAGACACAAAACAACGGAGGTACTGCTCCAGAGACTGGTTGGCACGTTCAGCAGCTCCATTAGACTGGGGATGGTAAGCGGAAGAAAATGAGAGAGAAATACCCATCTCTGAACAAAAGGCTTTCCAGAACATGGAAATAAATTGGCTACCCCTATCGGATACAACAGATAAGGGAATACCATGTAATCGAAACACTTCTCTAGCGAAGATAAGAGCCAGTTCCTTGGAAGTGGGCAACTTGCGAAGAGACACAAAGTGAGCCATTTTGGAAAACCGATCTACTATCATTAGGATGACTGTTACCATTCGAAGGGGGTAATTCAACAATAAAATCCATTGATAGATTAGACCAAGGTCTCTCGGGAACGGGTAACGGATGCAACAGCCCACAAGCAACAGCCCACATGCACAAGTAGTACAAGCACTTATATAGTCAGTGACATCCTTACGTAAGGTATCCCACCAAAAATACCGAGAAACGGCTGACACCATTTTGGAAATACCAGGATGTCCAGCAGTCTTAGTATCATGATACAGTGACAGAATATCCCGTCTTTCGGGAACGTCAACGAACAATTTATCATTAGGCCTCTCACTAGGTGCCATGCTTTGTTTCGCTTGTATGGCCTGCAAGAGGGACGAGGAAATAGACAATATAGTAGTTGCTATTATCCTGTCTGGGGGAATGACAGGAGTAACATCAATCTCCTGTTTGTCAATAGTCTCGAACTGTCTGGACAGAGCGTCCGCTTTAGTGTTCCGATCACCAGGCCTATAGGTGATTATATAATTAAAATGAGACAAGAACAGTGACCACCTAGCCTGCCTGGAAGACAATCTTTTAGCTTCGCTAAGGTAGGATAGGTTCTTATGATCCGTAAATATGAGGATAGGGTCCTTAGTGCCCTCTAACAAATGTCTCCATTCTTTGAGTGCTAAAATGATAGCAAGGAGTTCGCGATTACCCACATCATAATTCTTTTCTGCTTTGGACATTTGTTTAGAAAAGAAGCCACAAGGATGCAATGGCTTGTCAGGAGACTCTCTTTGGGATAAGACAGCACCTACCCCTATATCGGAAGCATCAACCTCAAGTATATAGGGCAATGAGGGGACAGGATGCTGTAAAATAGGTGCAGAGGCGAACGTAGTCTTAAGAAAGTCAAAAGCCTGAAGTGCCTCGGTAGACCAGGCACGTGTATTGCCATCCTTTTTAGTCATACGAGTAATAGGAGCTACGATAGACGAAAAACCTTTGATAAAACGTCTATAATAATTAGAGAAACCCAGAAAACGCTGGATGGCTTTCAGACATTCTATGACCGCAGCGAGCTTCTGGGGATCCATCCGAAAACCCTTAGCGGAAATCAAATACCCCAAAAACTGGACTTCGGATTGGTCGAATAGACATTTTTCTAGTTTGCAATAAAGACCATTAGCAAGAAGGGTCTTCAGAACTGTCGTAACATGTCTGTGATGAGTGTGTAAGTCTGTAGAATATATTAAAATGTCATCCAAGTACACAATAACAAATGAGTGAATAAAGTCCCTTAAGACATCATTAATAAATTCTTGGAATACTGCTGGGGCATTGCAAAGCCCAAAAGGCATGACGGTATACTCATAATGACCTGACCTAGTGTTAAAGGCTGTCTTCCATTCGTGGTCCTTTTTTATACGTATCAAATTGTATGCTCCTCTAAGATCTAATTTGGTGAATACCGTAGCATGTTTGAGCCTGTCAAACAATTCTGTTATTAATGGTATAGGGTAAGCATTTTTGATGGTGATTTTATTAAGACCTCTATAATCAATGCAAGGTCTTAAATCACCTTCTTTTTTTGATACAAAGAAGAACCCCGCTCCAGCCGGAGAAGAGGATCTCCTAATAAATCCCTTGTCTAATGATTTTTTAATGTATTCCTCCATGACATGGTTTTCTTGAACCGATAGAGGGTACACCCTGCCCTTTGGAGGTATAGTGCCAGGCAACAAGTCAATAGCACAATCGTAGGGTCTGTGAGGCGGTAATTTGTCAGCCTCTCTTTTATCAAAGACAGTCTTTAAAGATAAATACTGAGAGGGTATAGCCGTAGACAAAGGAGGAATGGTAGGAACATTAATAAAATTCACAGGCGTGACTTCAATAGTACATGACTCATGGCAGGCTTCACTCCATGATTTTATCTGCCCTGTCTCCCAGTCAAAAATGGGATTGTGGGCACGTAACCATGGATACCCTAACACTAACTGTGAAGAGGGAGAGGTGATGACCTGGAACCGAATGGTTTCATAGTGTAAAACCCCTGTGTACATGTGTAACGGTGCAGTCTCATGAGTAACAACTGGAGATATCAATGGTCTACCATCTATGGCCTCAACGGCCAAGGGTATCTCCTTCTCCCTGATGGGAATGTTGTTTTCTTTACAAAACTAGAGTCTATAAAATTCTCAGCTGCCCCAGAGTCAATCAGAGCATATATATTTTCAACGATACAACTCTCTCCCATATGTAAAGAAACAGGGAGAAGCAGTCGGTTAGGAGGCAATGTAGGAGACTTAGAAATCACACCCAAGGCCAGTCCCCTATAAGGTCTTAGGTGCGAGAGTTTTCCGGGAGCAAAGGACATTCCTTTACATAGGCGTGCGCAGCCTATTGCATTAGGGTGTGCACCCTAAAGCACAAACACACACCGCATGTGTGTATATATATATATATATATACATATACACATACACGGCTGTGTGTGTGTGTGCTGCTAGTGTGCTGTGTGAGGGTGGCGTGAGGGTGCTGTTAGTGTGTGTGTGAGGGTGCTGTTAGTGTGATGTGTGTGAGGGTGCTGGTAGTGTGCTATGTGGGTGAGGGTGTTTGTGTGGGTGCTGTTTGTGTGTGAGGGTGCTGGTAGTGTGCTGTGTGTGAGGGTGTTTGTGTGTTTGTTAGGGTCCTGTTACCGTGCTGTGTGAGGGTGCTGTGTGTGTGAGGGTGCTGTTTGTGTGATGTGTGTGGGTGTCGTGTATTTGTGAGGGTGCTGTTTGTGTGTGTGTGTGTGTTTCTGAGGGTGCTGTTAGTGTGCTGTGTGTGAGGGTGTTGTGTGTTTGTAAAGGTGCTGTGTGTGTTTGTGAGGGTGCGGTTAGTGTACTGTGTGTGTGAGCGTGCTGTATGTGTCTAGGTGCTGTGTGTGTGTGGGCTGTATGTTTGGAGGGATTGTGGAGGTGGGGGCAGATTAGTAAATATCCCCCCTCCCTACCTTATGTAGGGAGGGGGGATCCTTGCTGCCATGCGCCATCCCTTGTGGTCCAGTGGAGAGTGAACTCTAGCCTGCGGAGATAGAGTTAACTCTCGCAAGATCTGAGTGTTGCCGTGGCAATGCTCAGATCTTGTGAGAGGAACCTGGCAGAGCTGCTGTCTAGAGCTCCCCGGGTCCTCTCCTGCCTCCCTCCATGTTGCTGTGGGTTAGTGAGGTAGATCTCCCCGCCAGCCCATGGAGGCTAAGAGCAGAGCCGGCACTCAGATAGTGCCGTCTCTGCGTGAGCCGACAGGGGAGATCCGGAGATCTCCGGAGAAGTCCTGGGGAATAAAGTGTGGGAACTCTTTTCCCACCCCCCAAAAAATAATATACACGTGTGTGTGTGTATATATATATATATATATATATATATATATATACTGACACACATACACAGACACACATATATATACACGCGTGCACACACATACTCCCACACACTCACAGACACACACATACATACACACACACATTCACAGACACACACATTCACAGACACACACACACTCAGACAGGCAGACACACTTACAGACACACACACATACACTCACAGACACACACACTCAGACAGACAGACACACTTACAGACACACACACATACATTCACAGACACATACACACTCAGACAGACAGACACACTTACAGACACACACACATACATTCACAGACACATACACACTCAGACAGACAGACACACTTACAGACACACACACACACACACACTCAGACAGACAGACACTTACAGACACACACACTCAGACAGACAGACACACTTACAGACACACACACATACATTCACAGACACACACACACTCAGACAGACAGACACACTTACAGACACACACACATACATTCACAGGCACACTTACAGACACACACATACAAATAATTTTTCTTTTAATAAAAAAATGTCCACCCAGCCTCCCTACCTGGAGTGCTGGCGTGGACTTGTCCCTGGGGTCCAGTGGGTCGAGTGCCTGTCTTCATCTCAGCCGCGGCGAGGGAGCTGTGTGTGCTGTCTGCTTCCTCTCACCGCGCGGGCTGTCTGCTGTAGCTGGGAGCCGGAATATGACGTCATATTCCGGCTCCGGCATCAGCAAACGGCGCGCGGGGAGAGGAAGCAGACAGAACACACAGCTCCCTCGCCGCGGCTGAGATGAAGACAGGCACCCGACGGGACGGGGGGGGGGTCGATCACCTCTTGCCCCCCCCCTTGACAGGGGGAACATGGGTCCGGAAGGGGGCATTTGGGGGGCACTGAGTGCCTGCAGGAACAGCGTTCCTGCTCAAATAAAAGTGCAGGAACGCTGTTCCTGCAGGACTCAATACATAGTGCGTGCCATGGGGATTAGGGTGTGCCCAGGCACACCCGGCACACCCCGTGCGCACGCCTATGTTCCTTTACCATATGGTCTCTCCTACCACAATATAGGCAGAGTCCCTCCCTTCTCCTATGTAATTTTTCATTATCAGAGAGTTTGGCAACCCCTAATTGCATATGTTCCTCTTCAGATACTTTTACACTCTCCGGTGTATCAACTCTGGGGTGAATAGGTGTAACAAAACGTCTGTTTCTGTTCTTGGTATAGAGCCTGTCACGAATCCTATTATCTATATCAATGAGGTAGTCAATAAGGTCCTCTAAAGCAACAGGAAGCTCCTTAGCTGCTACCTCATCCAATATAGAGTCTGATAAGCCTTCCATGAAGGCAGTAGTTAACCCATTGTTGGTCCAATCTACCTGTGAGGCAAGAGTACGAAACTGAATAGCGTAATCAGCCACAGACCTAGAACCCTGTTTAACTCTCATTAATGCTCTTGCGGCATTTTTAGACCTTTTTATAGTGTCAAAAGTTCTGCGAAATGCTGTAAGAAAACTGTGAAAGTCATGCACCATAGGTCCATTAGCTTCCCAAATAGGATTCGCCCATTCAAGTGCTTTGTCAGTAAGTTGGTGCATAAAGAACCCAACTTTAGACCTCTCTGTGGGAAACGAACGTGGATACATTTCAAAATGAAACTCTATTTGGTTAATGAACCCTCTGCATGTCTTAGAATCCCGCTCCATACCTAGGAGGAGGTGTTAAATGGGCCGAAGTAGTAGGCAAAGTGGATACTTCAGGAAGCAGGGATGTAGGAGGGTTAGGTGTGGTTGCTGGAATGGTTCTAGCTAAGAGCGTCTGGATCGCCTGAGCTATCTGATCCATACGGTGATCCTGCTCTACAAATCTAGCCTCATGGGACGCCATCTGTTGAGCTAAATCTGCGGGGTCCATGGCCCTATCGTAATGTAACGAGAATATACCCCTACACGCAGGATCCAGCCAAACAGAAGACAGCACAGAGGAGAGATACGTCTACCGGACCTTAGAGTGGCCGGACTCGACGTAATAGGAGAAGTACAGAGTCAGGAACGATCCGAGGTCAAGGGCACAAAGAGACAACGTAAACGAGAACTAGCCGGGGTCTGGTACACAGGAATCAGCAAGCCAGCAAACAGAACAGACAAGGATAAAGCGAAAACGAAGTCAGAATACAAAGCCATGGTCAAATACGGAGAAACACAACTGAACACAACAAGCACTAAAGGGAACTGTAGCAGAAACCACGATAGGGCAAGGAACTAAGGGAAAAGGGTAAGTATAAGTAGCCTTCAAACTAATGTGATTGGCTCCTGTCACTTCCACACCCCCAAAAGGTAAGTGTATGGGGTGATTGGCATGACAGGAGCCAATGGGAGCCTTTTTGCAATTTAGGCTCCTACTGTCTCTTTAAGAGCGCGCCCGATACTCGCGGCGCGCTCTTAGCTGCAGGCGGGACACGTGACCGCATCTCACGGTCACTGCCCGTCTTCCTGTTAGGAGAGTCGGATGAGCCGCGCGCGGCTCGTGCAGCCGCAGGACCGCGCGCGGCTTGAAGAAAGGACCGCAGCCGGCCCCCGGATAAGGTAAGTAACGCTACAGCTAGTTACTGATTTAAACCACCTCATTCTTCACACAGTGATGATGAATAGAGCCAAGTATATTCATGCATTCGTAGTACTTGTCTGATCCCCGAGCCATTGGCGGCTACCCAAAGTCACCTTATGGCTAATCCAGCTCTGATGACATGCTTGCGTTGTGCTATGTTAATGCAGGACATTTTGGCATGCTCAAATGCTGGCCATCCTCCTGTACCACATACAGTTTATTCATTTGAGTAAGGATTGTTAATTCTGAAACACATTAGATTTGCTCCCCATGTGATGCTATTCCATATGTTTGTTTGTGACTACAGGGCCGGTGCAAGGATTTTTGCCGCCCTAGGCAGAAGTAAAATTTGCCCCCCCCCCCATATGACATCACAATACCCCACCCATATGATCTGCCATGTTAACTAACGCCAGTGCTGCAGTGCCGCCGCGTTTACATTAGAAGACCTGCAGGGACAGGTTATAGACACCAGAACTACTACATTAAGCTGAAGTGGTTCTGGGGACTATAGTGTTTCTTTAATGTGAGGTAAATTAGAGATTAGTGCCACGAATAATGTACTAGATTGCCTACTTACAACCAGATGAGTATGATGATGGGTTTTAGCTGCAGTCTGGCTCCACTGGTCTGGTGTAGAACAGGCTCTCTGGAGGCTGTTTGTAACTGTGGTCACAAAAATCAATGTTCTGGGAGAACGGGAAGCAGCACCATTTTTTTAACGCCCTTTACACAGCTCAAGGTCTGAGTCCCAGGGTCCACCTTCATGTTCCACCAATGAGTTTGTTCAAAGGAGGTGGAGTAGGGGATGTCCTGATATGTGTGTAAGGAATGCATTGTGTGAATCTGTGTTTGTATGTGTAAGGGCTGCAAGGTGTGTTTCTTTGTATGTACGGGATACAGTGTGTGCGTCTGTAAGGGGTGCATTGAGTGTGTGTAAGGGGTGCATTGAGTGTGTGTAAGGAATGCATTGTGTGTAAGGGTTGCATTGCTTGTCTGTGTGTGTAATGCATTGTGTGTTTTTCTGTGTGCAAGGGGTGCATTGTGTGTGTGTGATGGATGTCAATCTCTCCCCCCTCCCTTGTCACTCTCTTCTCCCCTCTCCCTCCCTTGTCCCTCTCTTCTCCCCCCTCCCTTGTCACTCTCGTCTCCCCCATTGTCACTCTATTCTCCCATCTCCACTCACATTCCCCCTCCCAACCCCGTCAATTCCCCTCCCTGTCAATTTCTTCCCCCACCCTGTCAATTTATTTCCCCTCCCTTTCAATTTATTCCCCCCACCCTCCCTTTCAATTTATTCCCACCCCCCGTCCATTTATTCCCACCCCCTCCCTGTCCATTTATCCCCCCTGTCCATTTATTCCCCCCTCCCTGTCCATTTAATACCCCCTCCCTGTCCATTTATTCCCACCCCCTCCCTGTCCATTTATCCCCCCTGTCCATTTATCCCCCCCTCCCTGTCCATTTATCCCCCCTCCCTGTCCATTTATCCCCCCTCCCTGTCCATTTATTCCCCCCCTCCCTGTGCATTTATTTCCCCCTCCCTGTCCATTTATTCCCCCCGTCCATTTATCCCCTATCCCTGTCCATTTATTCCCACCCCCCTCCCTGTCCATTTATTCCCTCCCTGTCCATTTATTCCCCCCCCTCCCTGTCCATTTATTCCCACCCCCTCCCTTTCAATTGATCTCCCCCCCTCCCCTACCTATGTTGTAGCATGGCCGAGCTCTGTGTGGTCCGTGGGTACAGGGAGCTTTTGTTTCCTGTACCTGGCCGGACTAAAAGGAAGTGAACACTCAGTGTTCACTTCCTGTTAGTCCGGTCGGGTACAGGAGACAGATGCTCCCTGTACCTGCGGACCATACAGCGCTCGGCCACGCTACAGTGAGGGAGTGACAGGAGGGAGCGCTGAGCGCTTCCCTCCTGTCAGCCCCTCTCCTCATGCTGCGCCCGGGCGGTGCGCCCTCATGGACGCACCAGCCAGGGCAGAGCTGCCGCCGCCTGAGGCTAGTGCGCCTTACAGGTAGCGCCGGTCCTGTGTGACTATCAATACATTTTTTTGTATACTCCATATCTTGCTACCTTGGCATTCTTCTATTAACCAGAGAGGTATATTCTATACAGTACATGCCTCTCAATGTTGAACAATAGAGAACAAAAATGTAATGTTAGAGAGACGTGAGCTTAAGTGAAGGTGGCAGGTAGAAAACCACAAACAAAACATTTTCTTTCGACTTTTGCTGTTTTTCATGTTGTACCTGGAATCATCCTTATATAGTACTAGTTTTCATTTATACAACAAGAAGAATTAAGATTTACGTTATAGAACGTTAGAGAGGATAGAAATTCTTTATTACATTTTCTCCCGGCTATTAAACAGTTAACTGTACCTGAGAAAAAAAATATTCTGTGTGGTCTAATGAAACTCATAGTAATGTTTTTTAAAGCTCCTGAAATTCCTGGCCATATCTACTCTAAAACCAATGGTAGTCAATGATTTTGTCTGCAGTCTGAGTAAAAAATGCAAGTATTTGGCATGGCAAGGATCAGGGCCGGTGCAAGTATTTTTACTTTACACAGGTGAAGATGCATTTTGCCGCCCCTCCCCGCAAAAAAAATAAAAATGTGTATCAACCTGTGTGTCTTGAAACCCCCCCTTTCTTAGCCTCTTTAGTGTTTCATAGCCCCTCTTTTGAATGTCTTACCCCTTTTGCGCTTTAGTGTGTTTTATTCCCCTTTTAGTGTGTCTTACAACCCCCCTTGTGTGTTTCTTCCTTCCCCCTGCTCATTTGTATGTCTCTTACTTCCTCCCAGCCCCTTTGTGTATCTGTTACCCCAGCCCCTTTCTGTTTCTCTTTCTTACCCCAGCTCCCTTCTGTGTCTCTTTTCCCCCCCAGCCCCTTTCTTTGTCTCCTTCTACACCACAGTCCCTCAGTCCGTTTTGTGAGTCCCTCCCCTCCAGGACCCTTTGTGTGTCTTTCCTCCCAAGCCATGTAGACATAGATATGCAGGCAAAAATAGATACATTCACAAATACACAAACATACAGACAAACAACCATAAAGACACACAATAAAACAGACATAATCATTCAGACATAAAGACAAACAGAGACATACAGTCACACAGAGACATACATACAAAGACATACAGTCACGCAGAGACATACATACATAGACATACATACATACAAAGACATACAGGCATATAGAGACATACATACATACAGACATACAGTCATACAGAAGTGTACAGGCATACACAAATGTACAGGCATACACAGACGTACATGCTTACACAGACGTACATGCATACAGACACATATATACATACAGGCATACAGAAACATACAGAGACATACGGACATACAGAGACATACAGAGACATACATACATGCAGAAACATACCTACAAAGACATATAGGCATACAGAGACATACAGGCATACAGACACAGGCATACAAACACATAAAGGCATAACGAAACATACATACACATACAGAAACATAGATACATGCAGAAACATACATACAGAGACATACATGCAGAGACATACAAACATACATACACACATACAGAAACATACATACAGAGACATACATTTAGGATTTGGTGTATTTAGGATTTGTGCTGCCCTATGCAAGACGGTGCTTTGGCACCTCCCCCCCCATTTACATTTTCCCCACCCCTTCCTGTCAAGGCCGCACTTTGACTGACAGACACTCACTCACTGACAGATGCACACTCACTGACAGACGCACACTCACTGATAGACACATACACTCACTGACAGACACACACTCTGATATACACTGACAAACAATGACATACACACACACTATTACTTAGACACACACTGACAGACAGCACTCTCACTGACAGACGCACGCACTTACTGACCGACACACACACGCATTCACAGAAACATACATACATACAGAAACATACATACTGAGACATACATACATACATACACACATACAGAGACATACAAACAGAAACATACATACAGAGACATACATACGTACATGCATACAGAGACATACATACATACATACATACACACACAGTCACAATTACATGGGGTGCATGCTGTCCGGCTCTGTGAAGTCCTATCCTGGAGCCCAGCCTCATCACTGTGTTACACAGGGAGCAGGGATATGATGTAATTCATATCCCCGCCCCCTCCATGCAGCCTGCAGGAGACACCAGGGTAAGAGGCTGGGCTCCGCTGGCAGTAAGATCTGCACTCGGCCATGCTTCAATTAGTAACTGGCTGGAGAGGAGCGCAGTGCGCTTCCCTCCTGCCGGTCAGCCAGACATTGCACCCCCATGGCCGGTGCACTCTAAGGCAAGGTAGCACCAGCCCTAGCAAGGATTACCAATTAAGTTACTAACGTTTGTTACCCTTTGAAAAGCTAAGTAACTACTTAGTTCTTTTGCGAAGGTTACTGAACACAAGCGCCTTTTTTACACTGTGAATACGTGAATTCTCTCTTCCAGTAGGAAATACCTAAATCTTCCTAGTTGAAGAGAGCACTAAAACCTTTATTCTCCATTGAAAATGCCAGTTACTGGTTGTTTAGGGATAAAGGCAGAAACTTGGTCCCTGTCCATGTAGATAAATCCTTCTTTTAAAAAAAATGAAGGGTTCTCAAAATTCCAATAAAGCAAGAAGATGACCAACAAGTGCTTCCCTCTCTTCCCTCAGCCTATGCACAGCAGCACAGAAAGAGATGCTGCACAGTGGGTGCCCATTACTTTCCCTACCCCATATAAGGGAAGGTAAAGAACGGAATTGGGAAAGGTGTGAGTTGAGTTTATTGTCATAGAGCAGCCCTCCCCTTGGTAATAAAGTTTGTGTTTTACCGCATATGGACCAATGGGAAGTGATGATAACAAGCACATTTACTCCAAGTTACTCTCACTGATTCACCACTGAAGGCAACTTGCAGAGACTCTTATAAATTTAATGTAAAAGTAGAAAATTTGTCAAATGCTGTACATGAGCATTTATCGTCTGTCCCAAAACCTAAGCTTTTCCTAAACTCTTGGTACCTTTAATCACAGCTTTTATCTAGCGTTTAGGAGGTAATGGGTATTGCAGTTCTGGAAGATCTTTAAATAGTATAATGAATAACCTTTCACACTTGCTTCTATTTCTAGAGCTGCTACACGTCTCCTAACAGATAATTTTTTGTGTGCACTCTTGTGTCCAAGTTACTCAATTCTTTCTTACGACTATGACACACGGTTCCACAAGTGGGAGATGCTGCCTTTTTTATTATTTTTTTATTCCGTCTGTATTATTCTACTGCGGACAGTTTTTCTACTCTATTCACTTGTTGCAGTATATTGAAGAAAAAAAAAAAGTAAAATAATTCCATTGAAACATGCAAAAAAAAAAAAACCACATTGCACTCAATGAGAAAATAAAGATCCTGAAATGTTGTTGTGTGGGATTGTGGGATGGTAGATTCTAAAGCCTATCCAGATCTGATTTGCATATAAATATAATTCATGCTGAAAAGAGTAGAAAAAGCACAGAAAATTAAGCCACATCCCATGCTTTGTGAGATTTCTCACAATTAAACAGAAAGGGTAGATTTTTCAAATTTAAATTTGTTCATCTCTTAATCTTGTTCCTTTTTGCAACACAAATAAAAAAAAAAGCCTTGATTACTGTCTGATCTGAATTGCCTTATTCTTTGCAAATCTCAGTATGTCATTCGGTGTTGTTATATCTTTGTGCTTTTGGCACTGAAATGATGTCATTCATTACACAGTTCTGCAAGATTTTCAGACAAAAAAAAAGTACATCAAAGCAGATTTTCATGAATGATTATGAGAATGAGTTCTGTCGAACATGTAGCTTGGAGGATTAGAGATGGAATAGCTTGTCTGGCAGAGTTAGGTCTATTGTGTTATCAAGCAATATTGCGCCCCAACACGGTAACCCTATTAAGAAGAATACAATGTTGTAAAATCATCTTCTTTATACAGGATGGGAACTGGTTTTGGTTAAAGCACAATACTGTTTTGAGTTGTGGCATCATCTGGACTTATGCTTGTTAAATACAGTTTGGGCGAGCCTATGATGTGCACAGACTGTACACAGTTTGCAACCATTAGCATAGAAACTGTGACACACAGGACTCCTCAAAACCAGTACAAGTATAGTTATATTATTGTCATCAGTAATTAGGCTTTCCACTTCTAAATATTTCCTATTAACTGGATTATCATGACACTATGCCCGTGACTGTCAGTATATCTGTCTGCTGTCTGTCTATCTATCTGTCTATCTATCTATCTGTCTATCTATTGCGATCTTTCTAGTAAGTCACATGCCCATGCCTAGATAAAGCTTTTTTTAGATGCATGTAAAAATAAGAGTGATTTTAATTTAGTAGTTAATTGGTAGTTAATAGGCAGCAGTTAATATATCACTATATCATATTGCATTGGTTTGAGAGAAAGAGAGAGAGAGACTTGGGTTCTATCATAAAACATAACTTGGCAGAGTATTATCCTACAATTTGGGGCATACCCCTCTTACAAGACAACCCTGTGATAGATTGCTGTAAAGATTCATTTAAGCTGCTACTTCCAAAATCTGAGAGGCAGTTTAAATCGGGTTTGAGACAAATGTAGTTTCATCCTTTATGTCCTGTTTAATAACTAAACAAAATGACAAGAAAAGCAGCAATTCTAAATTTAAATGTAATAGAAAGTGATCTATTTTGGTTAATTGCCCATAGATGGTGCTAATTCTCTAAAGGGTGGATTATCCCTGTGGTGCCGTCATGAGCCTTTACATAGCTTTCTAGACGATAGGGATATAGAACACAAAATTAAACATAAGAACCCGTATTGAAAATACCATTTTTTTATGTCTTGATCATATCATTAGACCTGAGAGAGAGAGAGAGAGAGATCTGAAACAATACAGGACCAGACTGCTGCAGGACCAAGATGCATTACAAATAAAAAAAAAGGGAACATCAACTATCCAATATAGGAATTGAGTATATATAGATGAGGCTGGATATCAAACAATGCCCTTTGCTTGCTCCCCACCAATTCCATCTTGGTTTTAGAATGGAGGGTTGCCCCCCAATCTATGTATAGAAGGCATATGGGGTACTTTTAAAAGGTCTATATTTACCTTTTTGTCACCCATCACACAGCCAAAAACAGGGTGGGAATCCACAATTTTTCCCCACTCCAAGCCCATTATTTGTCTCTTTACCCATAGTCCACAGGTGTGGGGCATAGGAAGTCCTTTTGGCACATTCTCTATTTTTTTTTTTTTTTATATTCTTTATTTTTGCGTGCAAAGAACAAGCAGTTACATTTCGACTGTAATGCCCCAACAGCATACACTTGCGTTCATTCTCTCTATTTAACTACCTAATGCCATTTCACAGCCCCAAAGATGGAGAAAATAAAGAGAGTAATTGCAGTGGTTAAAAAATGCTAAAACCATCTCATCTTATAAAAAGTTTGTTTGTTTTTTTCTTATATTATGTGACAATTTTAGAGAGCATTTGGGGTTATGATTCTGATACTGGCACACACTTTTATCATTGTGAAAGTCAACCTAAGGTGCCATGACTCTCCATGCATAATGCTTCCATGTTTTGTTTAACTTTTACTAAACTTTTTTCTAGAAGCCAGCCATAATCCTTTCTATTATTTATAAAACTATGAACAATCAAAGACCCTATGTTAATTTAATGCTTTAAATTTAAGTTAAAAGCTTTGGAGAGTTTAGCATAGTTAAGTCCTTAAAAACACTGAACAATTTATGGGCAATCAAAGCCGCAGATCAGTGCCACTTGAAATCAACGCAGGTGGTACACCCTATTTCATTTTCTAAGTTATGTGTTTTTTTTTTTTTTTGTGTGTTTTTTTTTACTTAGGCTCCCTCTATTATTTTCTCTTTTTTAAATGCATTAGAGTTGATTTTTACAGGGGTGCATTTAGTAAGTGTTTCTAAAATCAACAGGGGTAGGATAATTATATATAAACGCAACACTTTGTTTAAGGTAATGTATTTGTAGAAAGTACAGTGGTAGGCAATAAAGTGAAGTTTTCATATTCTTTTACCAGTGTGAGAATTACAACAAATGTAAAATAAAGGAAAAAGGATAAAGGGCCTATTTAGTAAGGCCCGTCTATGATTAACTGTGCTGTGAAGAAGAGAAGAAATTCATTATGTGAAATGTATGTTTTAGGTTTAGCTAACAGCACATGTTGGATTATGTCATTGGGGGCTTACCGTTTAAATTCACTTAATTAGACTATTAGCAATCATGACCAGACATCACACTGTATTAAAGAGAGCTCCTCATATAGCAAAGAACAGATTTTACTGGAATATATAATTTAACATTGGTACCCAAGAAAACATAGTAAACTGAAACAAAAACAATAAATAAAAAGAATGTAAATTTAAGAGTTCTAAATAGAAGCTTTATAAATATAGCACCAACATTTTACAATTAGCCTGAATTACTCAATACGTTGATTTATGTTAAATAGATGAATCAAAAATATTTAACAGTTTTAACCCCTTAAGGACACATGACATGTGTGACATGTCATGATTCCCTTTTATTCCAGAAGTTTGGTCCTTAAGGGGTTAAAGACATTATTTCAGGTTAATGTCTGGCTGTCAAATATATATATATATATTTTTTTTTTTTTACATTTTCTTATGAGTTGTATACGATGTAGAAATAAAACTAATGGACACAATTCAGTAAAGATCAATAACCTCTGAAGTGCCTTGACATTTTGTGATTATCATTTGACTCATTAAATAGAAAAACAGAAATTGTCTTCCAAAAATCTATATTTTATATAATTTCCGTGCTACTAAGTAGAATATGTGCTATAAAGGTAATATAAAAGTGTGATTGATCAAATTCAATTCAATTATTTAGGAGTAAAATGTATTTTATGTAATAAAACAGTATTTTCCCCTGTTTTGCTTTGATAAGTCATGTTTTCCTAGATAATATATTTTTTATTTTTTTTTATTAATTTTTTTGTTATCTCTTTAGATTTTCTTGAGTCTCTTGCTACTATTCATTTAATTGGAGAAAACTAAAAACGTCTTACATTTTCGATTTTGTCTCCTGCTGAATTACTTCACAAAGGATTAGATTCTATTATAAGAGAGGAGAATTTCTCTGGTAATTGAATTGCAATTTTACCTTAGATGTGAATGGAGCAACTGCTATTCAGTTGCAAGATTTAGTTTATATCTTGAAATAGAATCTAGCCCAAAAATGGGAGACAATATGCTTGATGAATAGTCACTTAAATTACCACGTAACATTCAAATCAATTTTTGCTTGACATGATCACAGCAAGTTGCGTCTCAATATGGAAGTAAATAAACTGAAACAAGTAGTCCCTTTTTTGCTAGGATTTTGCTAGGATGTATTTAAACTAGGAGGGGGGGGGGAGGGGCAAAAGGGTGATAAAACATCAATCCAATTGTCCCCCAAAACAAGGACAGAAGGTGCCTGTAGCAAGTGTGTTAAAAAATGATAAGCTTAGAGTCATGTCTACAAATGCTCGCAGTTTAGGGAATAAGATCCATGAACTTGTGGCAATAATGGCAACTGATAGTGTAGATTTAGTCGCTGTTACTGAGACATGGTATAATGAGAAAAATGACTGGGACATAGCAATACCAGGGTACTCTTTATATAGAAAAGACAGGGAAGGCAAGAAAGGGGGAGGGGTGGCCCTGTATGTGAAGGATAGCATAAAATCTAGCCTAATAAAGGTTAGTGAGGCGAACATAGAGTCCATTTGCGTTACGTTAGAATTTGGTAATCACACAGTAACTCGTGTAGGTGTGATTTATACGCCCCTAGGACAAATTGAACAGTTAGATAATCTACTAGTTGAAGAAATAGCTAAAATGACAATGAAGGGGGAAGTTATCATCATGGGTGACTTTAATCTTCCTGATGTAAATTGGAAAACAGAAATAGCTACTTGTGCCTGGAGCACACATATTCTAAACTCCCTACTGGGATTGTCTCTAAAACAAGTAATTGAGGAGCCAACTTGTAAAAAGGCCATACTAGATTTAGTGTTAACAAATGGAGATTTGGTATCAGATATTACTGTAGGTGAAAGTTTAGGATCCAGTGATCATCAGTCAGTGTGGTTTACTATAAGAACAGTGACTGAGTCACACCACACAAAAACAAAAGTTTTAGACTTTAGAAAAACAGACTTTTCTAAAATTAAAAAGAGAAAAGGAAAATCCAAAGAGTAATGGAGGAACTCCACACCCTTATATTGGATAAACCTATCAAGGAAACCCCATCCTAGAAGTAATGCTAAAACTTAACCTTTAATAATAATAGCATAAAATAATGTAAACACAAAAGATCGTAATAATAATATTAAACAAAAAATGGAAAATAGGAGTGCTACCACAAAAAATGTGTGGATATGGACAGTAAAGATAATAAAAAGCAAAACATAAATAGTCCAATACCACCTATATACAGAGATCAGAAATTGTCAGAGCTGGTGACTAAATGGGGAGGGGAAAGAGGAAACAGCCTGAGTAATCCTCTGGTTCACTATGCACAAATACTAGGCTAACAGCCTGTGGGTAACAAAATATCTAGTGCATAAGGCAACAAAGTTGCACTAGAAGCTAAACGCACTCCCAATGCTAGGATTGTTAAATCAAACGATCCCTCCAGACGTATAGATGGAGGAGACCACCCTTATAAAGCAGAAATAGATCTGTACAGAACCCTTGTCGGCTAAATCAATCGCCCAGATAACTAGCTGAACCAAAAAAGAAAGAAATTCCCCTTTTAATAAATCACCCGAGTCCCAGAGCTAGTGAATAAAACTAGACTGACTACGATCTCCATGTGTGGAGCAGCACCTAGCTAAACTTCCTAATGCGCGTTTCAGCGCATAAAAGCGCCTTCGTCAGAGGTAATCTGTGTGTCTACCCCCTGGCCGGTTCTTTTATAACAGGCGAGCCGGCAGGATTTAGAGGGAGTGGCGGACCCGTTCGCGCCGAAAAACGGCGTTCAAAGTAGTACCGCCCCCCTGGATGAGTCACTCGATGATTGGCAGGGCATGTAAATTCTTCCCTAAAGGTATATCACCTAAACGCTCAGCTGGAAATAAATTAGATGTCATGGAAATCAACAAAAAAAAGTCTCCATGCACATCAGTAACATCAGAGCAAATGACTTTAATGGATCAAGGTCCATTAATAAATCCAGTCTCTTGCTGATAGAGTTATGATATAATATTCATTGAGCTAAAGAAATGTAAATAGTACTAAACAAATAAATGAACATGTACTATTTGCTTGTGAGTCTTAAAGTGACAGCATCTTTGTCTCACATCCAATAAAGGGATAGAACTGAAAATTCCATATAATCAAATGAGTATAAATAAAGTATTTACAGAAAACAAACCTATGTACAAATTAAGAAAGAATGCATTACTGATGATGTAAAGTAATGCTCTTGATGTAACTCATTTATCAATGAAGGGAGTAAATGTGAACCCCTCGTTAAGTCCATTGGGGCCCAGTGAGTTGAATTTATAAATCCAAAAGGATTCTCTTCTGAGGAGGGTACGGTCCAGATCACCTCCTCTGCGACCCAATTGTACTTTTTCGACCCCTGCAAACTTTATGCCTTTCGTGTCACCCTGGTGGTAGTTTCTAATGTGTCTAGCAACCGGGGTGTCTCTGAGGTTTCTGACTGAGTGTATGTGTTCCATAATTCGCCTCTTAAAGGGGCGAATTGTTTTCCCCACATACCTCAGTCCACAGGTACAGGTCAGCAAATAGATTATGCCCTTCGTGTTGCAGTTAAAGAAGTGTGTAACCTGACGTATTGAGTTATCAATCAGGTTTGGGAGGACTTTAGAGTCTTTCATTATATATTGGCAGGCCACGCACCTGCCACATTTATAGGTGCCCTGTACTGAGAGCCAATTTGTGGTGGCACATTTGGAGGACAGATGGCTGGAAACGAGAACCTCTTTTAAGTTTTTGCCTCTTCTTGCAGTAAGAGAGACAAAAGGAGTCACAACTCCCTTGAGTTGGGGATCTTGGGAGATCAATGGCCAGAACCTGCCTAAAATTCGTTTGGATTGATCCCAGCCAGAATCAAACGTTGCTATGCAGCGTATAGGTTCCTGTTTGATAGGTGACGTCTTATCCTTAAGAAGGTCCTCTCTGTCACTCAAAAGGGCCCTCTGATACGCCCTCTTAAGGCAACGGTTGGGGTATCCCCTCTCTTTAAACCTTATCCTGAGGAGTTTAGCTTGGTTGATGTATTCTTCCGTAGTTGAGCAATTTCTCCTCAGGCGAAGGTATTGTCCAACCGGGATCCCTCTTTTTAGGGGAATAGGGTGATGGCTGTCCCACTTCAACATAGTGTTTGTTGAGGTGGGCTTCCTAAATAGGGTAGTCTCAATCTCTGAGTCTTTAGAGATCTTAAAAGTGCAGTCTAGGAAGTTAAGTGTAGAGCCCCCCACCTCAAAAGTGAATCTTAGATTAAGGGCATTGGTGTTTAAAATATCTACAAAGGACCAAAAGGAGTCCCCCGTGCCTGTCCAGACAACGAGGACATCATCAATAAATCTTTTCCACAAAAAGATGTGTTTCGTGAACTCAGCATTTAAGTCTGAGAATACCACATTTTCTTCCCACCACCCCAGGTGCAGGTTAGCGTATGATGGGGCACAAGACGTACCCATAGCTGTACCCTGCACCTGGTGGTAGAACTGACCATCAAAGAGGAAGAAATTGTGGGTTAGTACGAATCTTAACAACTCTATCACGAAATTTGTATGACCCTCATGTCTCAGACCACGTGTATCAAGATAGTGTTTAGTGTGTGTTAAGCCCAGAGTGTGGGGAATTGACGAATACAAGGCCTCCACGTCGAGGCTACACAGAAGTGCATTACTTGGCAAACTGAGAGATGCTAGACACTTTAGTGTGTCCTTTGTGTCTCTCAGGTAGGAGGGTAACCTTTCGACAAAGGGTCTAAGTATTTTGTCTACATATAGACTGGCCCTACTTGTCAGATTGTTAACCCCTGACACAATTGGTCTAGCCGTTAATTGAGTAGATTTTTTGTGCACCTTGGGTAGACAATAGAACGTAGATACCACTGGGTTTTTAGTGTAAATGTATGTATGTTCTTCTCTACCCAAGATGCCTTCATCAAAAGCTGAGTCCAGAATTGCCTTGAGATCAGACAAGAATTTGGTGGAGGGATCAGAGATCAGGGTACGATAGGTCGTGTCGTCCCTGAGTATGTTGGTTGCTAGCTGGATATAGTGTGCTCTATTCAAAACCACAATGTTCCCTCCCTTGTCTGCCGGTTTGATGATGATGTCCTCGTTGTCACGCAGGACACGGAGGGCTCTCCATTCATCCCCCGAGAGGTTACTGTGGGGCCGGGGCTCTAAGGAGTCGACTTCTAGTTTTTGTATCATTTTCTAAAATTAGAATATGTGTAAAGGAGTCATTATCAGACTGGAGCAATTTAAATGGAGTCCAAGAGAAATGGGATTATTTAAAAGTTGCACTACGGAAGGCAACAGAAAATTGCTTTAGGCTTGTCAGTAAAAGCAAAAAATTCAAGAAACCACTGTGGTACTCCACAGATGTGGCCAAAATAGTAAAAAACAAAAAGTTAGCATTTAGTAATTATAAAAAGAACCAGAGTGAGGAAGACAGAATGACCTATAAGATTAGGCAGAAAGAGGCTACGCAAGTTATAAGAGATTCCAAATCACACACAGAAGAGAAAATAGCACAGTCAGTAAAAAAGGGGGACAAAACTTTTTTTAGGTACATAAATGAGAAAAGAAAAGTAAAACAAGGATTAGTTAGATTAAAAACAAAAGGTGGAAGGCATGTAGATGAGGATAAAGGTCTAGCTGATTGCCTCAATTAATATTTTTGTTCGGTATTTACAGATGAAAATGAAGGAAAGGGACCTCAGTTAAGAAAAAGGATAAATTAGTTATTTATTACGTGTGAGTTTACAGAGGAAGAGGTTCTATTTCAACTGTCAAAAGTAAAGAAAAAATAAGTCAATGGGACCTGATGGAATACACCCAAAGCTATTAAAAGAGCTTAGTGGTGTACTAGCAAAACCATTAACAGATTTATTTAACCAATCATTGTTAACAGGAGTAGTCCCAGAAGATTGGAAGTTAGCGAATGTTGTGCCCATTCACAAGAAAGGTAATTGGGAGGAGTCGGGCAACTATAGGCCAGTAAGCCTTACTTCAGTAGTGGGGAAAGTGATGGAAACCATGTTAAAGGATAGGATTGTTGAACATCTAAAAACACATGGATTTCAAGATCAGAGACAACATGGGCTTTACTTTAGGGAGACCATGCCAAACTAATCTTATTGATTTTTTTGATTGGGTAACTAAAATTATACATCAGGGTGGTGCAGTAGACATTGCTTACCTAGATTTCAGTAAGGCTTTTGACACTGTTGCACATAGAAGGCTTATCAATAAACTGCAATCTTTGAGTTTGGATTCCAATATTGTTGAATGGGTAAGGCAGTGGCTGAGTGACAGGCAACAGAGGGTTGTAGTCAATGGAGTATATTCAAAGCTTGGGCTTGTCACCAGTGGGGTACCTCAGGGATCTGTACTTGGACCCATTCTCTTTAATATTTTTTATTAGTGATATTGCAGAAGGTCTTGATGGTAAGGTGTGTCTTTTTGCGGGTGATACTAAGATATGTAACAGGGTTGATGTTCCAGGAGGGATAAGCCAAATGGCAAATGATTTAGGTAAACTAGAAAAATGGTCAGAGTTGTGGCAACTGACATTTAATGTGGATAAGTGCAAAATAATGCATCTTGGACGTAAAAACCCAAGGGCAGAGTACAGAATATTTGATAGAGTCCTAACCTCAACATCTGAGGAAAGGGATTTAGGGGTGATTATTTCTGATGACTTAAAGGTAGCTAGACAATGTCATAGAGCAGCTAGAAATGCTAGCAGAATGCTTGGTTGTATAGGGAGAGGTATTAGCAGTAGAAAGAGGGAAGTGCTCATGCCATTGTACAGAACACTGATGAGACCTCACTTGGAGTATTGTACGCAGTACTGGAGACCGTATCTTGATACCTTAGAGAGAGTTCAAGGAAGGGCTAATAAACTGGTTCATGGATTGCAGGATAAAACTTACCAGGAAAGGTTAAAGGATCTTAACATGTATAGCTTGGAGGAAAGACGAGACAGAGGGGATATGATAGAAACGTTTAAATACATAAAGGGAATCAACACAGTAAAGGAGGAGACTATATTTAAAAGAAGAAAAACTACCACAACAAGAGGACATAGTATTAAATTAGAGGGACAAAGGTTTAAAAATAATATCAGGAAGTATTACTTTACTGAGATGGTAGTGGAAGCTGAAGTGGTGGAGATTAACAAAGTAAAGGAGTTTAAGCATGCGTGGGATAGGCATAAGGCTATCCTAACTATAAGATAAGGCCGAATGGTTCTTATCTGCCATCACATTCTATGTTTCTATGTTTCCCTACAATGTATTTATCCATCTGTGATATACATTCAATTTATTTAATGGTGATTTTTTTTATTTTTTGTTACATAATAAAATCTTTTAAAGATAACCTGCATCCTGGGCATTTTTAAAGAAGAATAAGTTTGCAGTTTGATTTGGATTCCAGTCATCATCACTCCCTATCCATTCAAGGCTTCTAGTCTGAGTCAGCTTTTAAGTGACTCAGTAATATGTGAGTGTGGCCAATATACACCACTTTGAATACATTTTTGACGTTATTACCCTGTGTTCTATGTTCTGATTTTATATTTACAGGATTTTATTTGAACATAGGGGTAATATCTATTTATTTATTTTCTGTGTGTGCTCTCACCATCTATTTTATACTATTTGCACTAATTTTATATGTGGTGGAGTGACCCCACAGGTGATTGAAGCACTCTAATCCATTCAATTTTAATCTAATATACCCACTTTCTTTTTTATCTATAAACACCTACCCTTACCCGGGAACATGGATATATAGCTGGGAAAAATAGTAGATAAAAATGGAAAGTAATAGTGTAATACCATATGGTACTGAAATATCAAAATAGTGTACAATGGTTTAACTCACATGGAAATGAGCCTCCCAAGACAGGCTCAGATCATATACACAGACGTGTACCTTGGTGACAAAACACCCTTTTCTTTCCACTTGGATTGTACATATAGGAAAAAGAACTCAGAGAAAACAAAAAGAACTTCTGGTGTAGTATGTTCACATCAAAGTATATCAAGTATGCAGTTAACATACACTGCTCACCTTTATTAGAGCTCTCAGAACCTGGCTCTAGGTGGTAATGCTTTGTGCCTATAAGAGGGCACAACCTTTCTATGCAAGCAGACAGCAAGAGTAGTTTTCAGGACTAGGAAAAATGCATTCAATAAAAGCTTATAAAACGTGTTAAAACCAATAAAAATGCTAAGTGCAGAATACAAATAATAGTCTGTTCCTGCTCCTCCTCCGAGACGTGTTTCACCCTCTCCTAGGGCTTTGTCAATCGGTATAATCTGCTTGCTTATACTCCCACTTCAAATACGTCCTTCTCCATTCCGATTGGTTGCTCTGTCCATGCTTGGCCAATTAGATGTGGGGATTTGGGGGCGTATGGTCTACTCAGGTGATGGGGATTCATTTTCCGTCTCCAGCGGAAGTGACGTGGCAATCCCTGATCGTATCATTCCCTTATGAAACTGCTGTATCTTCTTTTTGGTGCTCTTCCTCTGACCCAGAAATTATGTTATGTTACTAGAGAAGTACATAATTTCCCTTCTATCTGCTACTAACATTTTTAGTCAGGGATCTGTAGCTTGTTGTGAGGAAAAAGGGATTCTGTGTATTATCTTGGCTCTATTGTGGAGAATGCCAATCTCTGACATAATTATGTTTACTTTTTAATGTATTTTTTCTTTTTTTGTTTATATGTCTGTATAAACATGACAACATTTTGCCTTGGCAATATATCACTTTAATTATAGTGTTAGGGCTTTTAAAAATGGATACTGCATCCTCAATGAACTGTAGTAAAGCTACATCAGGCGGATGTTATATTTTAATATTTATCCTGTATTAAATAATTCATTGGAGTTCCTGCCTTGCTCCTGTTCTTGGGAGGCAGAAGGACCAGGGTGACACTGTAAAGGCATCCAAACATAAGGCGATCTAAGCCAGAGACGCTATATGAGGCTCTGTGAAATGTGAGTGGTCAATAGTTTTTCCATTTTACTGTATTTTATCCTGTATTTTAATCCATTTTAGAGGATTGTGTTATATGTTTTTTTCTCCAGATTTGTTACTGCATTTAAAGCTAACCATTTTTCTTTAATTGAAGAGAAAGCATTTGTATAAGTATTATTCACTGCACAAGTGGAGGTTTAGAACGGAGCTCCTTGTCTGTTATTTTGTTTTGAATGCCATGAGGATATTCAAGAGTTTTCATCAATAAAACAAAATTGACACATTTTCCACTTGTGTGTCTGTGTAAGCGCTTTTTCAACAGCGTTAGTCTCTCCGTTATTTTTATTTAGTCAGTCGGTAATATGTTTGTATTATTTGCATTTCACTATGCAAAATATGTTTGGATAATACTCCATTATACCCTTTTTGTTTCTAAGTGTATTTGTGTTATAACAGGCTTCCCCAAACTCCAGCCCTCCAGATGTTGCTGAACTACAACTCCCATGATTCTCAGCCTATCTGTTCCATTCATAGAATCATGGGAGTTGTAGTTCAGCAACATCTGGAGGGCCGGATGTTTTAGGGAAACCTGTGTTATAAGAATCTGAGCTCAACTGAGATCCAGAAAGTCTCTGCTCTAGCTAACTATAAATAGATATACAATGGAAGTGATATGTCTGGTCACTATTTTAAAAAAACATTTTACATTGCACTAAATATAGGGCGAGAGTGGCCAAAGATCTGAAAATATGTCGTATAAATAATGTCCTTCTGGATACAAAGATGAAACAAAGTATATACAAACTTCCTGCACCCACATGTGTGTAGTAGCAAAGTATTCCTATACTTTCTGCTCAGTAACGTTGTACATTGTAACTGCTTGCAATCTTTTGGGTTTATGAGTGTTATTTTATTAATCACTGGCATAATAATTTATTCATCCTTGAAATTACAAGGATAATATTACCTTGAGACCACATGTGTTGATGCCATGCTACATCTCCGCATCTCTTGATCAAAGCGAGGGGTATGGCCCAACATGCAGAACATGAGCATAAGCTACCCTCATAGTATAAAATGGATAGCAACATGTTACCTGTGCTTAAAGTAGCTGGGCTTATAGTCATATAGTCGCATGCATATAGTCGGTAAAATTGCAGAGTCGGGAACCGATCCCCTGACCTTGGTCAGGGGATCAAGCAACACACAAGAACATAATGCCAGGTTGCGTCTAGGAGTACAGAGATCAGTAGTCAAACACGCTGGGTTGATTAACCAGAGAATACAGTGAACAAAGAACACACTACTGGAAACCACAAATGAGATGACAACAGGGCAATGGCATAGAGAGCTAAGAAGGCATATTTATATAGGTTTATCATAGCTTGCCAGGCCTGCGTCCTTAATGCACACCCAGAATGTGTGTCAACGATGGAATGATGCAAGGCTGGTTGCATCTAAAAATTAACGCTGGAACATCTTATTAGGACAAGAGACAGGTGAACAAAGTTCTGCGTCAAATGTAACACCTACATTTTGTGAGTCTGGACTTTTCTCAGTGTCCAAACTGATGTGAATATGATGTAGATCTGGACTTAGTGTTTGCTCAAGATCAAAACTGCCATGAATATGACTTGGAGCTGGAATTAGTCCTTGGTTGGTGTCAAAATTGACATGAATAGGCTGTGAATTAGAACAGAGAGCTAAGGTAACCATGTATCCATCTCCACTTAAGACAATTAAGTCTTAAAATAAATAAAAAGTGTTCAGAGAAGTGAAGATAGTTTGTGTACTGAATGTGGTGTGTGTGTTTATAGTGGATGTAGAATGGATGTGTTGGATGCAGAGTGCGTCTGTAATGAATACAGTGTGTATAATGGATGCAGAGTGTGTGTTTGTGTAGTTTATATAGTGTGTGAATAGTGAATGCACAGGGTGTCTTTGTGTAGTGGATGTAGCATTTGTATAGTGAATGCAGAGTGTGTGTTTGTGTAGTGGATGTAGTGTTCCGCCTTCCAGCTGAAGTGGTAGAGGTTAACACAGTAAAGGAGTTTAAGCATGCGATGGATAGGTATAAGGCTATCCTAACTGTAAGATAAGGCCAGGGACTAATGAAAGTATTTCGAAAATTGGACAGAATTGGTCGGCTGAATGGTTCTTATATCTGCCGTCACATTCTATGTTTCTATGTTTCTATGTTTCTATGTGTCTATGTGTTTGTGTGTATATTAGATGCAGTGTATAGTGAATTCAGAGGGTGTGCTTGAGCAGTAAATGTAGTGTGTGTATTAGAAGCAGTGTGTATAGTGAATGCAGAGTGTGTGTTTGTGTAGAGATGTAGTGTTTGTAAATGTTGTGTAAAATAGGGTCTGCATTTTGCACATTTATTTTAGTACATTGTATTTTATTCCCCTATCCCTGCATATTGCCTGTCCAGGGAGGGGGGCATTGCATTCCCTGGTGGTCTGGTGGCATTGAAGCCAGCCGCTGTACACTTCAGAGGGGGTCTAGCCAGCTCCATCTTTACTTTCGAGCTGATCCTCTCTCTCTAACTCTTTTGAGCCTGTGTACCATGTGGATCATTGCCATGGTAGCCTGGGGTTTGTGAAAGATGACCTGCTGTCAAGTGAAGATGGCACTAGCTGGGCCCCGTCTGCAGTGTACAGGTAGCTGGAGGCCCACAGGTGCACATAAATATATATATATATGTGTGTGAATAATTGATATATATATATATATATATATATATATATATATATATATATATATATATATATGTGTGTGCACATAGGGAATGTGGGGCCAGGAACTCCCAGAACAGTTCCCCAGTACCGCTGGGCCTATGCCAACTGTCATGGTTGTCATGCCCTGATAACATCTACTATTAGTAGTGTTATGTACATGTACAAGTTATGTATTAAATCCGATTAGTCATGTTTAATCAGTTTATACAACAAATTGTTTGAATTTGCATTGTGTGGAGGCAAGGACCAGCTTCAGGGGCAGGGATTGGCAAGCTACTGTATTTTGTGGCTGGTTAGTCAAGTGGTAGAAATAATTCTGTCTCCCAGGTGTGCAAGGGATTTCTGTTTATCTGTTCTTTTTTGTTGTTGTAGTTTTTTTTTGTCAAATAACCAACTTACCATCTAGTTGGCAGGCTAACATACGGAGATCCAGGGGTCCAAAAACACACCAGGTTCTGATTGGTGCTTAACTGGATAAACAGGAGACTTACCTTAACTTCATATTTTACTGATCACCCCAACTGGGTTAGTCTCATGCCAGATAGTTGTGTTGCAAATGTAGATCAGAATATACTGTATACATGCTGTTATCTTTCTGATTTTTGTAAAGAATTTAATAAATGTATAAAGTTGCACCTAAAATTCAGCGATTGCTAATAACGTCTTAACGTATTAGAAGATATATTTACGTATTAATGTATTAGAAGATATGTACACGTATTAACGTATTAGAAGATATATAGATGTATTAATGTATTAGAAGATATATACACCCCCTGCCAATTTATTACTACTCAGACATTGACTATCCATTAATATTTAAGTTAGAGAAGATTTTATATAAATATGTAAACTAACAATAGTTATACATAGATATGAAGGTATGTGGAAGTATGGTGGACTTAATGGGAGGTTAAAGATTTAGAAGCCATGTTATTCACAGATATCAAAGACAAGATGGTTGAATAACTGAATCCTGAATGGCAGTTCATTGAGTGGCTATTCCTTGACGCAATAGTTCTAGTTGTGAAACAAGGCAACAAGGCATCACCGTGCCAAGAAACTAATGAAACTAATAAAAATAGAATCTTTTGTTTTTGCCCCATTTTTCATGAGCTGAACTCAAAGTCCTAAGACTTTTTCTATGTACACAAAAGGCCTAAAAAATTGTTCACCAATCTGTCTAAATCTGTGTTAGGAAGCACTTCTCCTTTGCCGAGATAATACATCCACCTCACAGGTGTGGCATATCAAGATGCTGATAAGACAGCATGATTATTGCACAGGTGTGCCGTATGCTGGCCAAAATGGTGTGTTTCGTTTATATCTTTGTTCAGTGTAGAAAGACAGATGATGACAATTGTACATTTAATTCTAAACCAATCAGTCTTTGTCATTATTCTTTCTCTTTAATTGCCCTTTCTGACTCAAACATGCATGTATAAAGGAAAATGTATATATTTATAAAATGTATAAAGGTCTGGTCTTGTAATCGACTGTAGATTTGTCTGTTTGTGAAATCTCCTTCCTCGTCATGAACAACGAAACATTAAAACTTTGAAAAAATCCTTGGTTATCCCTCAATTAATCTACCGTAGGTCATATGTCGCAAATATAGTACGTGTTTCCAAATAACAATTGCAATATCTTTCTCTGAATTTGTATTGTAAGCTTTCAAAGCCCACCCTCTCAAGGTTGAAATGTCCAACTTTCATGATTGCATCCAGTATGAAATGCTCCTAAAAAATTAAGCTGAAGGTTTCAGGTTGTGCATCGTTAATATACCACTGTGTATGGGAGAGTGTAAAAAATTAGAACCTACAAAAGATTCTGCAAGATTCTCCATAGATCTTCTACCTATGTTCAGTGAGATGCCATAGACCATGGGTCCTCAAACTCCGGCCCCTCGGATGTTGCTGAACTACAACTCCCATGATTCTTTGAATTACATAGATAGCCAGATAATCATGGGAGTTGCCATAGACAGTACCAAGAAATGGCAAAATAAACTGGTTGAAGCTTCATCTTTTCCATGTTTTACAAGTCTTTTGATTGTTCTTGAATTCCACCAAAATCTAGTTGACTTTATCTTTAGGTTGACTTGACATCATTCATGAAAATCTGAAATACTTGATACTTAAAGTGTTACTTAAGTGGACCACTTCTTTCATTAAATATAAACTTGAGGTGGGTAATAAGAAACTGCTGATCAATCTATTCTGCCTATCAATATTATCTCAAATTAATTTCCCTATTTGCCCGATACAGTTTATGCACATCTTTGAACCTTTTTTTTTTTTTTTTTTTTTTTTTACGTTATATTTTACTTTTTCCATTGCAAATAAATACCAGGTATTTGCTACCTAACCACAAATGCTGCATCATCTCACATTATTTATTTTTTCTTTTTATCCTTCTGCAAACCATGCTACCATTTTTGTTTTTCCTTAATTGAAAATATGTGATTTTCAACTTTGTTTAAAAACAGTCTTTATTGGCACTGTGTCATGTCATGCATAACAGAATCACATTCTAATCTGCTAATAATTTTATGCATGCATTGTGCTAGCCAGATGATTAGCAAGTATATGAAGATTATTTAGTATTTTGAAAATATACAGTAGCTGTTATCCGTTGTTCCTGTTTCAGACCCGGTAGATCCGGTAGGAAGCAAGTTGTGCAGAGGCTTTATGCATACATATATTCTGACATGCTTTGCAATTGCCAAGCGCCAAGTATATTGCACTCTTTCATTTTTTCACTTTATGCTTTGCAATCTGCCTCAAGATCATGAACAAAGTTAGCTTGGATTCAGAGTTAGACCAAGTACATGGGGTAGAAGCTATTAGATAAATTACAATCTCAAATACTATGAGTTGAAAAAGAAAATGCAAGCAGGTCTGATCTGGTCATCTGGTTTAACGAATAAAGGCATGAAATGTATCTGGTTGTTTTTGGTAATGGACAGACAAAATAGAGCAGAACTTCTTGAGGAGGACAACGGCAAGAGGCCTCATGGATCCAGAGCATGGATTGAGAATCTCTTTATCCAATGCTCAAGGTAATATGCGCTACTTGTCTTCTTTCCTGTAAGCATATTTTCACAATAAAGTTTATGTGTTAACATTCCTTCACTTGTCCAGTATTTTCTGATTGTCAGCAGTTTTGCCCAGGAAACTCGTACAGGATTGAAGGACACTCATAGTCGGGGCCTTTCAGACTTTGCACAAGGAGGAGGGTCTTGATGGAGGACCAACGAACTGTATTACACTCTACAGATAATAAACAGACTGTTTATCTGGATTTACCCTTGGTTTAGCCTTATGAACTTTTTATTTTCACCATACTGACAGCAGACTACGGATTTTGAGTCAGAGACCCGTAGATATTTTGTAATCCTTCTCTATTTTCACATATGTTCAGTGTGCAGACTGATACATCACAGTGCCAGACAAACACATTGGATATAATTTTACTTATTATTGTCTTCTATCTTTTTTTGCAGTGCTATAATTATTTTTTTCTGTGTTTCCAATGCATGGTTTTAGGTTTATGTTTATAATTTGACTAGTGAGTTACTCCTGTTTGTTAGAGAGTGACTTACAGTTTTGGCTTATTTTGTATTTAAAGAGCAGAGAGTGGGCCACTAGATTTTGCTGACCTATACTTAAAGGGACACTATAGTCACCAAAAAAACTTTAACTTAATAAAGCAGTTTTTGTGTATAGACCATGCCCCTGCACTGTCACTGCTAAGTTCTCTGCCATTTAAAAGTTAAATCACTTTTGTTTATGTTTATGCAGCCCTAGGTACACCTCCTTTGGCTGTATACACAGTCTGTATATAAAAAAAAAAGATGTAATTTAATTTAAAAATGTTTATCTCCTGCTCTGTAAATTGAATTATAATTACATACAGGATGCCCCTGCAATGTATATTAAGCTATTAACAGAGAAAGAGATCAGAAATGCTAAATTAAACAGAATTTGCAATAAAGGAAGTGTAAACATTAGCTGACTCTTTACAGGAAGTGTTTAGTAAGGTTGTGCAAGTCACATGCAGGTGTGACTAGGGCTGGATGAACAAAGTGATTTAACTCCTACATGGCATATAATTGAGCAGTGAGACTGCCAAGGCATGATCTATACACCAAAACTGCTTAATTAAGTTAAACAACTATATGATGTTGGCACTCTGTACAGGGTTTTGGTGCAGGTATAGAGGTCATGCTCTCTAATAACCCCTAAACATGTAATCAAATAATAAATAAATTACTGTACTCAAATAGATGCAAAGAATGTATTTATAAATATTAATCCAATAAAAAATGTATTCCTTACTACAATAGTATTCAAGGGGAAAAACAGCTACAACATGTGTAAAGCCCATAGAGCAACTAATACTGTGCCTGTATATAAACACATACCATAGCCTTAATACAAAAAAAATGAATCTATACATATATAGCATGCCAATAAACACATGAGTAAATCACAATAGATTCACCCCTGGTACTATATACTATTGTTGTAAGGAATATCTTTTTTCTTGGGTTAATATTTATAAATACATTTGTTGCATCTATTTGAGTGCGGTATTTTTTTTTATTATTTAATTAAGTTAAAGTTATTTTGGTGACTATAGTGTTCCTTTAAGAGTGTTTGAGTTCCGTAACTCTTATCTCATATTATAATCTCATTAGCTATATTTACCAATAAACTTACAGCTGCCAATGCGCCAGTAAAGATGTCGAAGTGACCACAATCCCAACCACAATAATTTTTTACAAGACTTTTTTCATTATTAAAGGGACCCAATGTTTTTTAAAAAAATCATAATCCTGCCAAAGAGAAGTTAATGGTACTGTAATGGGGACTACTGGAAGCTATACGAGTTCAACATCTATAGGTAACTTAAATTACAATCTCACATCTGATTTATCGGAATGTTAATGGCTGCAGATTGACAGTTAAAAATGTCAGAATAATCACCACCCTATGATTCTGATCATTTTTTACATCCCTTTTACCACTAGGTTAACAGTGAAAAAAATGCCCAATACCTTAATTTTAATACTGACGTTTTGATTATTAAAACCTGTCGAAGAAGACAAACTCGACACTTTACATAACTTGGGAAGGACTTGTTTCTAACAGATAACCGGTATTAAAATATTTATGCTGTGCTTGAGCACTACAGACTCCACAAACACCTCCCCTGGCTTGATGTGCGCAAACAAACCTTATGTTTCACTTGCTATGCTGACACTTTGGAAGAACTTTATTGAAGAGTTTATTTGTAGGACAATTCCTGTCCAAATTACTGTCTAGAGAATCTAACAAAGTTTGACTGGGGTATAAAACATATTCTGTCTACCTTGCACTGCATCATGTAAATATAAGTTCTCCATTCCAAATGGACCCTTGGATAACGACCTTACACTTTATTGTTTAACATATACAGGTTGTCCTCACTTTGCGACTTACCTGCATAATGGCTGCATGGACATAAGACCAGCTCTCAAGCAACGGGGATTCAAGGGATTCCCCACGTTAGAGAGCTGGTCAATGTTCAGGGAATTTCCCTTGGACATAGGTTTGAGAGATTCCCTGCGCTAGTTAGCTGGTCTATGTTTGGGGGAATTCCTCCAAACATAAGCGTGCGCTCTAGGGCATGCAACACTTGGTTGTCTCGGCATCCTTGTTTACCCACCAATTCGTTTTCCGACCAAGTCGTAGGAACGGAACTCAGCCAGTAAGTGAGCATCATCTGTGTAGGATGTTTCTTCACAGTTCTTGCCATTACATTGACTAGACATTGATGTGTCAGGCAGCTGCTTTGTGAAGATTCATAAAAATATTAATGTTTTCTGTGAACATGTACACAGTCTCTCTGTCTCTCTCTCTTTCTCTCTCTCTCTCTCTCTCTCTCTCTCTCTCTCTATATATATATATATTATTTTTTTTGCTTGAATTGATGCTAAAATCACTTGGCTGTGTACACATTGCTTAAAAAGCTTTCAAGGTTAGTGAGTCTTTGTTGCAAAGAACCTCCCATACAATATCTAAAAGCACTGGGAAACAACATTGAGCAACAAAAGGTCAAAATTAGATGACAGTGTGAGTCAATTCTTCCTTTTGTTTGACAACCTGTTTTTCAAACAGAAACTCAGACTGTAACAAAAAAATTATTGCAGGCACAAGACGTTCTGTCTTTGCAGATTGTGGGTTGGATACAACACTAAAAAGCATGTCTACAGGCGTAAGGACCTCAAGAAACCTCCCTAGTACTGAATCTCAGAACGAGATGTTTTATTCTACAAGGATAGATTTTAATTACAATCACAACACATCAACTTTGTATTTACATATCCACGTATGTAAAATGCGCGGCATCAATAACAAATGACGACAGCAGCAATAATAAATGTAATTAAAACATTATATAACATATTAGACCAGCTGTTATCCACTGTGAACACTGTTAGAAATAATGCACATGTTTAAAAAGATGCACAGGATTCTAAAACATCACTTATTTGTAACAGCTGGGTTTGCGCTGAACACAAAAGCCATAGATGTCCGTCGAGAGGAGCGACAAATAAATCTGTTCATGTTTTGTTTTCCAGATGTTAAAAAAAATGTACGCAAAACGACGGAGTTAAGTAAAAATATTTGACTGGTGCATACCGATCTACAAAGATTTCAAAACTCATCTTCGTCTTTATGATGTATTCTAAAACTTATACTTCACTCAGGTATTCCTGTTATTGCAGCAAACCAGACATATATTTCAGTCTGAGAATTAATAGGAAACTGCTAAAGCCTCATAGAGTGGTCCAAGTAGAGCAGGAAATTTGTACGGAGCAAAATGATTTGTCTAGAATCTCATATGTCATTGCAGATGTTACCGAGCCTATGATAACAAAAGCAATACATTAATCCAGTATTTTCATTTTTGTTTTAACTCACCAATTAATTTAAAGGAAAGGCATACCATTTATTTAGAAATCTTTTATAAAAAAATGAAGGCTAAGAATGCAACTTACATTGTAGAAGTTAAGTTGTATAAATGCCTTACAGAAATATTGGATGGATAAGATTATATGGTATCCATTATATTTCAGAATTCCATGGAGGGTCTGATATACTGTATTAGCAAAAAAAAAAAAATATATATATATATATATATATCTATATATATATATATATATATATATATTTTTTTTTTCTTTTAAATATAATAGGTATGAAAAAAATATATATTATAGACTACCTAGTGTATTTACTATCTGTGTCATTGGATTATTTGTAAGAAACCTGGTGACGTTTTTGAGGAGTTGACAAAACATACAACTAGAATTAAAAAAAATATTGTCTGTGCTTTACACAAACATAAAGTAGGTACAGTTGCATCCAGCATCTCTACTATGCTGTATTATAAAACGCAAATTAAAACATAGCAACATTACCTTAGGAATAGGGTTAAAAGAATGCTAAACTTAATCAAGATCATATTACAATATATGCTCAGCAAAAAGTCTTGCATCTGTTATGTTTACAATAGTTTCCAACTAATAATCACTTAATTGGATTGTAAGCTCCACAGGATAGCAATCTCCATGGGAGGCTCATATTTTATGCATTAATTATACTATGTTTTATAGAGGAACTTTTTATTGAGCTTTCATTTAATTTCTATAATCTGATTATCAAACGTTAACACTTTCAGAAATACGCCCTCTAACCTGAAACTGCTGCTTTTTGGTTATCTGTGTTAATGTTTTGCGTATATGAGACGTGTAATCTTATTACAAGATTGTATTATTTGTTTGCATATCCCAGGACATAACAGAAAAAGTGCAGAGGCAAGCTGCAAAATTAATAAAAGGAATGGAGCATTTTAGTTATGAAGAGAGGTTAACACATTTAAATATCTTTAGTTTAGGAAAATGGCACCTCAGAGGGGATATGATAGCATCATACAAACATATTTGGGGCCAACACACACCATTGTCTGGATATCTATTCATAAATAGGACAATACATAAGAAATTAGGTCATGCATTTAGACTTGAAGAAAGGAGATTTAGTCTAAGGCAAAGAAAAGTTTTTTTTACAGTAAGAACAATAAGGATGTGGAATTATCTGCCTGAAGAGGTGGTTTTATCAGAGTCTATAAAGATGCTTAAACAGCAATTGGATATATACTTGAAAAAACACAATATACAGGGATATAAATTTTAATTAATGGCATAATAGCTTCTTGATCCAAGGAGATATCTGACTGCTATTCTGAGGTCAAGAAGGAATTTGTCCTAGTTTTTTGCACAATTGGAAGTACTTCAGACAGTTTTTTTCGCCTTCTTTTGGATCAAAAGCAAAAATCAAATGTGAACTTGAAGGACGCATGTCTCTTTTCAGCTATGCAACTATGTAACAATCAGGCCCGGACTGGCCATCGGGCATACCGGGCAAATGCCCGGTGGGCCGCGATGGCCATGGGGCCGAGGCCGGCAGGGGAGATCACAGGATCTCCCCTGCCGGCCCCTGCAGGGACAGCGCTATCCGAATTTTTTTTCCAGTCCGGCCCTGGTAACAATATGTAACTATGTAACAAAAACAGGAGGCATTTAATTATATTCTTCCAGGTAAGACACCTTCTAAAAATATGTGCTAGAACAAGCCAATGGTAAAATAGGTATTTCAGGTTAAAACAGTTACCTTGGGTTTTATTATCTCAAACCAGACTATTTTAGTTCTTTGAATTAAACTTTTTTTATTTCTACCATATTCTGACATTCATCCGATTCTTACTTGTTTTACAATATATATATATATATTAAAGGAACACACCAAACACCTAAAACATGTCTGCTTACTGAAATGCTTTGTGTGAAAGGGTGTCCTCTTTTT
Organism: Pelobates fuscus; assembly: GCF_036172605.1. Taxonomy (NCBI): domain Eukaryota; kingdom Metazoa; phylum Chordata; class Amphibia; order Anura; family Pelobatidae; genus Pelobates; species Pelobates fuscus. The sequence continues at coordinate 110,100,799 of NC_086327.1, read as the reverse complement.
TCATTTTACAAAAAAATACAGATTTCAATAGAACACTTTTATAAATGTATCTTGTTGTTACACTCCCCTGGATGTCACTCAGACAACCAATCCTGTTACTCCCTGGTTTCTACAGGCTCAGTGGAGCTTAACCCAAGAGGCAGACATTGCCCGTAGCACCTTCCTTGCAAAGACTTCTCATTGAGCTGCTTTGGGAAATCTGTGAATGGCCAGCCAAAGAAGATGTGGGCGGGGTTAGAAGGGGAGGGCTTGGAATGGTTGCAGACAAGAGATCAGCGGGTTTTGCAGACTGTTTTTAGATATACCCTAATGAAAAATTAAATAATTAAATGCATGCATGTTTTCATTGGGGTTATATCTACATATCTACTAAATATTGATTTGTATTTGGGCACTGAAGTGTGTCTTTAATGGTATCAATAAAAATAATAAAAATACACACACATTTTTGTGTATTCCTCATTCTCAGGTCCTCTACCAGAGACCTGGGAGTCTTATCTGTTCATAGAACTGCACTCTTTTGGACATAGACCTTTTGGACATAGACCCACCTGGAATCTGTAGAGGCCACTCTGCCAACCGATTGAAGCTGATTTCTCCTATCATTATTGGGACTACTACTTCACATTCAACATCCTTTCTAGCTCCTCTTTCAGCCCTTGGTATATGTCCACCTCCACTGTATGTGGACTTACAAACCCATCACGGGTAAATTACACATAAGAGGAGGCCTCTTTGCATAGAAGAAAGAGGAAAAGCAGTCTTTAGCCCAGACTAAATAAAACATGCTGTAATGCCCCAAATATGTGCTGGTAATGCTAAAACAAAAAGAGACAGCAGGTCTGCTTAATGTTGGCTCACATTGTAACTACCTAAACTGAATTGGGATTTAACTTCATTTTTTATGTTTCTTTGGTATCATGCAATAATTACACATTGGTCCATGTACTTTGCTGTATTCCCTCTTGTATTAAGACTTTAATATGTTGCCCTGTAAATTGCATATTTTCATATTTTTAATGTACATGTTTGTTCTAATTCTATCATTAGGGCAAGCAAAAATGTATATTCACAAAAAAAGTGCACCAATTTCTAGTTTATATACTTATTTATCAATTGTTGGATATTGAAAGGTTTTTAGTTTTTTTGCTTCCTACGATGAGAGCAACCAAAGACCTAACATCCAAAATATGAATAACTTGAGATTTTCCACTTCCACCTCCCCCACCTCCAGAGAAGAAATATAAACATCAGATTTTTTTAGTTTTTCCCTTTAAGTTACTCCAACATATGTTCGATACATTCCACAAGCATTCCTTATACTTGAAAAATGTATCAAGCCACAACTCATATTTAAGATAAGCCACCATCAAATGGCTTCTACACTTATAATCAGAAGAACCCCGCGCAGGGGTCAGTTTAAAGTGATAATAACCAGCTGTCTAAAACAGCCTCTTCCTGTCTCCAGATGTATCACATCGGTTCACATTATAAGATAGAATTAAAGAGAGGAAAATTGCTTAAACCAAAAAACATTTCTTTTTTTATTCATTTTTTTTTTTTGGTTACAAAATTAACATTAAATATCCAAAGAATGTCTTCACATAAACAAAGATTACTTACACAACTGGGCTCAGATAGCATCCTTTCACAGTTAACTTTGATGTGTTTTCCATCCTGTTTTCAAAGACAGAAGAGGAGAGCCAAGCGAGAAGGGCCACTGAGCTACTGTAATTGTTCTTCATCACTTTGAAGAAAGGAGACCTGTTGGTGAGATCTTTTTTGAGATTGTTCTCCACTTTTCACATTGCATAGTGTAATAATGAGAAACTCAGGGGTTTATACCAGCCTACAGATTATTCTTAGGAAAACGGAATCCCTTTCTCTATAGTGGCAATCTCTTTATACCAAATCCAGCATTTGTTTAGGGGGATCTTTTTTTAACCATTTGTGTATCAAAGTGTTGATTGTCGAAGGCCCTAAAAAAATATCATCAAGGGATCATTATGTTTATACATATTATTTATTGCATCAAGTGATTATTCTGTTTGTTAACATGCAGTTATATGACAGCAAAGAATTTTACTGTTGGATATAATCCTAGCGGGCTTCACAAAGTTATCCCCTAACAAAAGTGGAAGAAAGATAAAGGAAAATAATCAATGTGAATTGGGATTCTAAGAATATGAAATCTGACCGACAGGGCAAGTTTTAGTGCTGGAAGGATGCTGGGACATAGCGACTTTTGATGATATAAAGTAAAAATATGTCAACCCATAATGACGGGAAAAGACTGCCAAACGATTTCCCAAGCAACAAGCAAAATAACTGCAAAGGAACTATATATAGCCTGCTGGTGTTGCTATAAAAGATACATTTTTTTAAATCCATGATTTCAGTAGAATCCACACAGAAGGTTTAAGAGATACAGTAGTCCATTATCTCACGCATTTCACCCTTACAACTTAGAAGTAAGAGAAATGTGAATAGAAGTGAAGTTCAAGAAGAATGAATCATGAGATCGAAAAATAGAAAGTTTAGCAAAAAATTCTAATCAGAACAAGTAACTAAATAAAATGAAAGTTGCACAAACATTTTGAATTCCCACAGTCTACATCAAGAGCAAATAAAGTAATCTTTAATTAATTGACCTTATGTAAATAATTATGTCAGCATAAGACATATGTTGAAACACAGAGTAATAGAAATGTGAGGTAAGAGTAAAACCCCACATATAATTTTAGAAAGTAGTGCATTTTTGGCTGGTTGTTGAAGGTTCTCTGAGTAATATTTGGCTATAGAGCTATGGACAAATTATAAATACCCTAATGATGGGGAATCTGTACAAATTATCACTGTGACTCTAGAAAGCCTTAAGCCCTCACACTACCAATAATCAGTATCCATCTAATACATTCTCTAAGTTCTAATTGTTCCCTGAAGACTTCATTTCTAATTCAACACAAGGTGCCGAACCATTAACTGAAAAACGTATTTTTCCGAAGCTAAGAGCTACATATAACTTTGCCTTCAGTATACATCTACTGAGGTTTTGAACACTTTTATATTAGACTAGTATTGATTTAGGGGTTGTTAACCACATGACTTAAAACTAATAAAAGTTTTAATAAGCTATTCCAATCAATAGTAATCTGCTCTCTGACAATGTCACTATGCAAAATAAAACGGCTTAGGCAATCAATATAAATCTTCCTATTTGCAATAAAGTAGTGTATATATATATATATATATATATATATATATATATATACAGTATCTCACAAAAGAAAGTACACCCCTCACATTTTTGTAAATATTTTATTATATATTTTCATGTGACAACACTGAAGAAATTACACTCTGCTACAAAATAAGTAGTAAGTGTACAGCCTGTATAACAGTGAAAATTTGCTGTCCGCTCAAAATAACTCAACACACAGCCATTAATGTCTAAACCGTTGCCAACAAAAGTGAGTAGACCCCTAAGTGGAAATGTCCAAATTGGGCCCAATTAGCCATTTTCCCTCCTCGTTGTCATGTGACTTGTTAGTGTTACAAAGTATTCAGGTGTGCATATGGAGCAGGTGTGTTAATTGTGGTGTTATCACAGTTACTCTCTCATACTGTTCACTGGAAGTTCAACATAGCACCTCATGGCAAAGAACTCTCTGAGGATCTGAAAAAAAGAATTGTTGCTCTACATAAAGATGGCCTAGGCCATAAGAAGATTCCAAAGACCCTGAAACTGAGCTGCAGCATGGTGGGTAAGATCATACAGAGATTTCACAGGACATGTTCCACTCAGAACAGTCCTCGCCATGGTCGACCAAAGAAGTTGAGTGCACATGCTCAGCGTCATATCCAGAGGTTGTCTTTGGGAAATAGAGGTATGAGTGGTGCCAGCACTGCTGCAGAGGTTGAAGGGGTGGGGGGGTCAGCCTGTCAATGCTCAGACCATGTACCTTACACTGCATCAAAGCCCGCAAACAGTTTGCTGAAGACAAGCAGACTACGGACATAGATTACTGGAACAATGTCCTGTGGTCCAATGAGATAAACTTATTTGGTTCAGATGGTGTCAAGCATGTGTCGCAGCAACCAGGTGAGGAGTACAAAGACAAGTGTGTCTTTCCTACAGTCAAGCATGGTGGTGGGAGTGTCATGGTATAGGCCCGCATGAGTGCTGGCGGCACTGGGGACCTACAGTACATTGAGGGAACCATGAATGCCAACATATACTGTGACATATTGAAGCAGAGCATGGTTCCCTCCCTTCAGAGACTGGGCCGCAGAGCAGTATTCCAACATGATAACGACCCCAAACACGCCTCCAAGACAACGACTGCCTTGCTAAAGAAGCTGAAGGTAAAGGTGATGGACTGGCCAAGCATGTCTCCAGACCTAAACCCTATTGAGCACCTGTGGGGCATCTTTAAATGGAAGGTGGGGGAGCGCAAGGTCTCTAACATACACCAGCTCTGTGATGTTGTCATGGAGGAGTGGAAGAGGACTCCAGTGGCAACCTGTGAAGCTCAGGTGAACTCCATGCCCATGAGGGTTAAGGCAGTGCTGGAAAATAATGGTGTCCACACAAAATATTGACACATTGGGCCCAATTTGGACATTTCCACTTAAGGCTCCTTAGGACACACTGGTCCTGGTGATGCAAGTTCCATTTAACCAATAGGAGGAAAGCACACACAGCTCCCCCCTCCAGCCAGTCACTGCACGTAGCATGGCTGAGCTGTGGACCGCAGTACAGGTGATTCTGACAGGAAGTGCTCACTGAGAGCGCCAAACATCTTCCTGTCAGACTAGGAAGATAATATGAAGCTCCTCTACCAAGGTCTGTGGCTCAGCCACGCTACACAGAAAGTTGAGCAGGTACATGCAGGGAAAAAACCTTAAAAGGGTGGACAAAGAGACAGACAGGGCCGCTGAATTTGCAAAAGAAACAGACAGAGGCTTGGGGAAACATAAAGAGACACTGTGGGGCTGGGGGGTGGAGAAAAGATGCTGGGGAAAAGAGACATATAGAGAAGTTGGTAATGGGAGAAAAAGACACACAAAAGGGACTGTGGGGAGAAAGAGATACACAGAGCGCATGGGGGGGACAACAAGACACAGTGGGGCTTGAGAAGGGACAAAAGAGACATATAAGGGCTGGGGAATGGACAAAAGAGCCAGACATGGTCTGCAGGAAGAGACATGGAGAGAGACTGGAAAGGGGAGAAAGACACAAAAGGGGATGGGAAATGAGAGACATAGAGAGTGGCTGAGGGGAGAAAGAGACATAGAGGGGCTGAAAAAAGGAGAAAGAGATACACAAATGGTTGGACAGGTGAAGAGACACACAAAGAAGCTGTGATAGAAAGAGACACATCAAGGGGCAGGAGGGAAGTAAGAGACACACAAAGGGAAAACGTAGAGGATAAGATATACTAAAGGGTGTGAGACTTTTTTAAATAGAGAATAAGAAAGACAAAAAGAGGTAAGAACTTCAAGATGGGGATTAAGAGACACACAGATGAACATGCATTTTTTTGTAATGAGGAGAGGGACAAAATGCATCTTCGCCTGTTTAGCCAAAAATTCTTGCACTGGCCCTGGTTCAGAAAAAATAACTTGCACTTAGTTATGGTAAATTATAGTATTAATGGTCTCAGTGCTAGTAAACTTCAGGTGCAGTCCCTGTCCTGGTACAGTGTGGTGCAATGTCCGGGTTACTAGCAGACTCTCCCTACTGCTAGTTATTCTATGTAACGTGGCCCACGGATCATTATAGAGGATACAACTTGGAGGTGACACACAAAGGGACCTGGGGGGGAGAAAGTGACTCACAAAGGGACTTGGGGGGTTGAAAGTGTCACACAAAGGGACTGTTGAGAGAAAGCAACTCATTGTCTTGGACCTTGGACCTTGGACTGATTGCTTAAAATAAATCCAACTGAAAATGACCATTAAAATCTTTACTCTTAATTACAGCTACAGGATCAGTCTGCACCTATCCAACACTAAGCTCCTATTATGTCCCTTTTTAACCTAACAAGGGACGTGTGTGTGTGTGCGCGCGATGGTCTTTCATTTACTGATAAACCCCCTAAAATGTGGTCTTCTTCGACTTCTACCTTGCCTGATTACTTACTTTAAAGATCATAGTTATGCCTTTTTCCTGACTCCCACAAGTTAGGGAATTATTTATCTGAAAAGCCCTGTTTGTGTGGTTAATACAGAGGTGAATTCTATATTTTTTTTAAGCTCCTCAACTGGGCCCCAAGCTTTTGCACTACCATCAAATCCCATTAGTTTGTCACAAAGGGAAAGTCCCTGAAATTTAGATTGTATTTACTAGTGTCCCCAAGGACGCTTGTGTCTCATTTTTCCTCTGATTTCGACTACTTCAAGTAAGAATGTCACTTGAATGGGATTTTTTTTAAACAACTGCTTCAATCACACCGCATATGGGAAAGCTTGTGTTGTTCCTAACAGAGCCATTCATATCCCTTCCCCCTTGTTCTACAATATACAGCTGTAATCTGTACTTCCACTTCACCGTAGAGATACACTCAAACATCTCCACAGGGTGAGACCAGGCTTTCATTTGAGCTCTTTTTGCATAGAGCTATCACCACAGGAAAATTGTTGACCTTTCAGTCAGTTCTTGTTGGACACAAAATGAAGTATAGCACTTGCAATACCATTCCAATAATGAGTATTCATACAGAAACCAGTCTGAAAACCACCCTTCCATCCATGGCCCCAGTGACCACATCTTCTAACTAGAATGGAAGCCAGATCTACCATCTCTCGTAATATCTTTAATGACATTACTCTGTGGATTTTCACACCTTTATTACAATTTCCTAACACTGTTTAATAATTTAAAGTTTCTCAGCACTGAATGTAGCTGAAAACATAATTAGTTACTTAAGACTAATACTTTTTTTTTATGCATGCATGGTCTTGATACAAATTATTTTCATTGGTTTCAATTATTTTATAAATCTTAGAAAACTTATTCTATTTATCATATTTTCTGTCTTTGTTCGTTTTTTGATTGACATCAAGGGTGGCTGTTGGGAGGGGGTGACGGGGGCTGGGGCCCCATGTAAGGTCCTGAAAAGCCATGGGTCTAATTTCGGAACTCTTTCATTGTTACCCTAGAGACAACTGTAACAGTGAAAGAAAAATAACACTTACAATTACATAATATAGTGGGTGCAGGATTAAGGCTGCATGTTTGAGATTAATGTTTTGGGTACAGGGTTAAGACAGCATAATAAGGAATTTATAAATATAGGTTTGTAAAATACTTTTAATTTAATAAAATACTTAGTGTCATAACATGATTAAAAGAGCCTGTTAGGAGATAAAGTGTCTCTATCATCCCCCACATTCCACAAAAATAAGCGTTTCATAAAGAAAAAAACTTCGGTTTGATAACACGTGACAAAAAAGTGGAGCTACTGCTCAAAAGTTTCTTCAAGTCCTCAGACATCACTAGTGATGGCTGAGGGGAGAAAGACCCCGTCTATGCACAAGAGTACACCCCAATGATGGTTTTATCGCTTGCAATGAGGTAGCCACAGGGCAAAGTGAGCTTTACATAAGTGAACCTGTCTGCAGGTGCCACCATCTTCTTCCTCAAGTTCTCCTCATTTCCTGGAGCTTCATCTCGCAGGAGCTGAGGAGGACTTGGAGGAAGAAGATGGTGGCACCTGCAATGACAGGTTCAGGTAAGTAGAACTCACCGTGCCTTGCAGCCACCTCACTGCAAGCGGTAAAGCCACCATTTGGGTCTTTGCAAAATATGCATAGATCCCAGGAGGTAACAGATTCGCTTTAATAAATGGTATAATATGTAGCTAGTTTTAAGGCTGGCTTTAGGAGAAGACTAAGTGAATGTATATTGGAGGGACCACAGACCTGCCCTTAGGCTGACGTCCCTATTTTGTTTGCTACTTAGCAATGTCCCTATTAAGGATAAAGGCACACTTTCTTACAATGGGCCTGATTCTAATCATAATGATACATTTGCTGTATAGTTACATACATTTCACCTTCATTATACTGTAAGCCGAGAGGCAGATTTCATAATGTACAGCCAGTATTTAGTTATAACACAATGCGGTTATTTTACAGGTAAATAGGTCTACTGAAGACCAGGCAAATAATCTCTTCACTCAAGCCATCCGCCCATAAAATAATTTGCGTTAAACAGAGGTTGATAGCATATGATAACCGGCAATTGAGTTTCTCAGTTATCTCCCTGCCCAAAAATATAGGATAGATACATTGCAGCCAGTAATTTTTTAATGTATGAGATAAACCTGTTTTTGTGAAATCCATGTAAAAATGTAACCATTGAAAATGTATCAGTTTTATCCCAGATTGCACCATTTAGAATTAGACTATATGAGTTTCCAGATGACTCAGCTCAAGCTCTATCGCACCTTATACTACCCATTCAGAATGTTTTGCACATTTGCCAAACAGGCCCTTGATATAAGAGAGAAAAAGTAAAAAAATGCTGTCTTACTGTCTAAAAGTCTGATTGCTCATCAATACTTTCCTGCAAATGTATAACACATATCGTTGGTCTATTTTAAAATGTCCATATTGGAATAACACATGCATTAAAACTTCTTCATAGTAATACAGCCTTACTAATAAAAATGCATATGTTGGCTTCTTATTAGTTTATTCATTAAGCAGGGAAAAGGTGGATCTGTAACCCCTTAAGGACACAATGACATGTGTGACATGTCATGATTCCCTTTTATTCCAGAAGTTTGGTCCTTAAGGGGTTAAGAAGACAATTTCACATTTTAGAACCAAAAGAAAGTACTGGTACGGTATATGCATAAGTAGTCTGGGTCAACCCTTCATAGAATATCTTCAAATAAAATCAGCTAAATAAATGTTTTAAAACATTGTTTACCGAGGGGCAATGTACTTGAATCTGAGAAACCAATAACAATGTAATTGTCACTTGAACTTACATTATTACCATTCTTTTGTTTTCACACGTATCTCCTTCTGGTTTACACCTATAGTTGTAAACTATTATAATTGTAATTTGAATGCCATAACATAAAAAATACTCTCAACTTTAATAATTTTTCTGTTTTTTTTTTTTTTTTTCCAACGCTTTTTCAAATGTGTATATAATATAAAATTTCATTAAATCCACTAGGGTCTATTTAGTAAACTTTAAACTTATTGTCATTATGGTATTGACAAAATAATAAGGGTCCAGGCACTCCTTGGTTCAAGACAGGCACTTTATTGAGAACCACAACAGCAACGTTTCGACCCCAAAAGGTCTTTGTCAAGTCTTTGTCAAAGACCTTTTGGGGTCGAAACGTTGCTCTTGTGGTTCTCAATAAAGTGCCTGTCTTGAACCAAGGAGTGCCTGGACCCCTATTATTTTACTAATGTTTGGAAATCTGGTGTTTGATTCCGGCTCAACAAGCACCCTGGCTCAGATTTGTGGGAGTGAGTGCAGTTCCACATATACTATTCAAGATTATGGTATTGGCAACTGTTCAGGATACCCGTGTTGTAAAAAAAAAAAAAATCCAGTTTACAAATTGCCCACACTGTTTAATAAAATGACCCAACACTTGAGGTTATTCTTAAAACCAGAATTGCTGAGACTTGAAAAGATAATTGTACAATTTAGGCCAAAATAGACAAGCTAGGAAAATTGCTGTTTTTGGAGAATCTTTTTTTCTCAGTTACTTTGCAATTCCCTCGTCATTTCGCCTCCATTATGTATTTAGTGAATAAACCTCACAGTGAGAAGAAAAGCAATAAATTCGACTTTTGAGACAGGCCAACGTTTTGCTGCTAATGGATGTGTCATGGTCTGGGTTCATTCTTTCATTCTATACAATAGCAAACACTTTTTTTTATTTAAATGAGCTAGCCTGAGACACATTTAAATAAAAAGTCTCTTCTGTGTCAGATACAAATGGGAAACGTAGACATTGACAGGTCTGTCTTCACTGTCACTGCCAACAAACCCATTTCTAAAAGTTATTTCTTATCCAGAATAAATCAATAAAAATTATTCTAAAAAAATCTATTGCTGTTTTATCATTTTTTTGTTTATTTTTTTTAAATGCAATAGAAATCAATAAACATTTATCTCGTTTCTCCACGCACAGTGAAGCAAGGAACTATACAAAATTAAGAATCCACGAGAACTCTGAATGGGTTAAATAAATGATTTTAGGCAAATTATTCACTTCTTTGCACTACTGAGGCAGGTGGAATAGGAAGCTCCGTATTCAGCCAGTTAGCAGGTTTAAAATACCGCAGGCGTCAACATACAGTGTCAGCCAATTTCTTGCTTACCAATATTTTTGCTACTTGTCAAGGGTGTTTATGTTATGAAAATTCCATCTTCACAGCAGCTTTACAGCTTTGCATAAATTTGAAAGGATGGGAGTTGAATATAAACTAATGCCGTAATTGCTGCAATAAAAAGCACTTGGTGGCATTAAAAAAACTGCAAAAAAGAAAGTTTGTGGGCGACCTAAATTTGTAAAAGGCACAATGTAAAGAAAAGTAAATCACAAAGAACGGAGCAAAGATTATATGCAGAAATAATTAGCAAAATACATTTGAAAGTGGACACTTGCTAAGGTATGGTCAATTTGGACAAATGTTTTAAAGATATGAGCCGCACTTAAAATGTTCTGTAATTGTTTAGTATGCTTATCATTATTTAATACCTTAAAAAGAAAATGAAAAGGAAATAAAAAAATAGGACAACGGGCCCCTATTGTATCTTGTGAATGTGCAGTAGTAACAAAAATATTGACAATAAATATTGGTGTTAATTTATGTCTTTTTCTCAAACCTACATATTTCATTTACACATTTTAATGCTTTAAAGCAGCACTGTCAATAAACCCCTCACCCCCCCCAAAAAAAATTAGTTTTTCATAAATATGAAATACTAAGCTTGACTGTGTTGAAATTTCACTGAAATTCCAAGCCAATCAAAAGATATACTGAGATAAAGTAGGAATTCATTTCTCAGTATTCTCAGATACTGCCATCAAGCTTGTCCTTTCCCCCAGCCGTAACCTGTGATGGCTGTATAGAAATTAAGCTATTTCTATGGAGAATCCTGAGATGTTGCGGGATCTTTTATTGACATCAATGCTGTGCTCTTGTGCATGATGACATCATGATGACAGCAGAACCTGGCAGCTGAAGTGTCAGGAGCAGAAGAGGAGCAGACGGAATAGGATGGCGGCTCCAAAGAGGGATGGGTTCAGGTAAGTAAAACTCACTTTTGCCTGCCCCCAAGGCCTCAAGAATTATGCAAAGTCCCCAGATGGTGACAGGTCCAGTGACATGACATCATCGAAATTGTCCTTGGAAATACGTTATGCTTTTATGAATGTTGTGAACGCACAGTAGAAGTAAAATTCTAAACTTATAATAAATATTTATTTATTTATTTTTTGCTTTATTAAAACACAGATGTTTATGTGTTTTATTTTCACGTTTTAACTCTTTAAGGTCCAATGACTTAATCCCAATCTGGTCTTTAAGAACCCTATAGAAATCTGCTTACTCTGCTCAAGTAGGATATTGTTAGGTTGTGATGTATAAGGATCAGATTGCAATGAAAACATGTATTGCCCTTACTTGTTTAATATACATATTTTGTCAAGACATCAAACACTTCAAAAGAGCCTTGTATCCCTTACATCTGTGTAAACTTATATCTTAAGAATATTTTTTTATGCCTAATATCATGCACGGTATGGGCAACATACTGACACATTTAACTATTAAACATTTTGAAACTCTTTTTGGGATCCAGAAACTATGATCTCTGGTGCTTTCCATTTGACAAATTTGGTAAAATGGTGAATTGAAGCCTTTAACTGGTGCTTTAATTTTATATTGGGAGATAAAAGGGCCAGGTAATTGGTGACAGATACTTTAGCTACACGGAACAGGTGTCTATTTTGTTTTATGGATTTGGTTACTGTGAGAGTGTCTATTTGTCCTTTATTTGGTTTAATTGGTTAGTGATAAATTGTTTCATTAAGTTTGGTGACTTTGCTAACAGATGTAGTTCCAGGGACGTGTTTGCCATGGAGGTACTCCTAACTAAAGTCAGTGCCCTTAGACCATTATTCTAAGCACTGTTTCTATTGAAATTAAAAATAATAAAAAAAGAAACTGCCAAAAATAAGGATCGGAAGACATGCAGCGGGCGTAGGACAGTCATGCAAAATTTGTACGTGAGCACATTGTCTGAGGCTTTGGTCATGTGCAAAACAATTAGGAAATTTTTCAGGTATTAGTTATTTAGTTGAAAGGTGTTTCTAGTTATTTATCAAGTCCTTTTTGCTGTTGCAGTTGATGATGGTACAATAACTTTTTTAATGTATCAATGAATTGTCTTGAGAAAGATTGTGATTGCATATGCGTAACTGCTTAACATAAGGTATAGAGTCCCTTTTCAACGCACTTATAGTGGGAAAAGTCTTGTCAAAAAGAATTGGAAAAGGTGTGATTGTGATTGCACCTTCATTGTTTCCAAACAAACATAAGGAACTGCACTCAATTCCATCAATCTGAGCCAGGGTGCAACTGAACCAGAACCAAGCACCAGGTTCCAGTGGCAATAGTATAACATACAAAAAAATGGTTCAGGCACTCCAAGGTTCAGAATGGCAAATTTATTGGGGCCCAAAGCAACGCTTCAACCTTATGGTCTTTGTCAAACTTGTGTGTGTGTGTGTGTGCGTGTGTGCCTGTTAGTGAGTGAACTTCTGTGTGTGCATGTCTGATACTGAGTGAACTTTGTGTGTGTGGCTGCTAGTGAGGGAGTTTTGTGTGTTGCTACTAGTGAGTGAGCTGTGTGTGTGTGTGGCTGCTAGTGAGTGAGTTGTGTGTGTGTGTGTGCCTGATAGCGCGTGAACCTGTGTGTGTGTGTTTTGTGTGTGTGTGTTTTTTGGGTGGCTGCTAGTCAGTGTGTGTGTGTGTGTGGCTGTTAGTGAGTGAGCTTGTGTGTGTGTGTGTGTGTGTGTGTGTGTGTGTGTGTGTGTGTGGCTGCTAGTGAGTGATCTTGTATGTGTGTGATGCAGTGAGCTTGTCTGTAGTGAGCATGTATGTGTCAGTGGGCTTGTCTGTAGTAAGCATGTGTGTGTTAGCCTGTCTGTAGTGAGCATGTGTGTCAGTGTGCTTGTCTGTAGTGAGCATGTGGGTGTCAGTGAGCATGTGTGTGTGACAGTGAGCTTGTCTGTAGTAAGTTTGTGCGTGTCAGAGTTTGTCTGTGCTAAATTTGTTTGTGTACCAATAAGCTTTTCTGTGTGTGTGAGTGAGATTGTCTGTCAGTGAGCCTATTGGTGTGCATCAGTGAGCTTGTGATTTTATGTTAATGAGCGTATATATATATATATATATATACCAATGAGATTGTCTGTCTGTCTGCGAGCCTGTGCATCAATGAGCTTGTGTCAGTGAGTTTGTCTGTCTGCATGTGGGTATGCTTACTGTATAACTAAATGTTTTACTCTGAAAGGACCAATATTTTGAATTAGAAAAATAAATATACCAATAATAATATATAAGGCTATGTCTTGCTACCCCAGATGATTGAGTAATATAGAAGCACATATATAATCTGGGGTAGTTACATATTATTGGGGTGTATATGGAGTGGTTACATATTATTGGTATATTTATTTTTCTAATTCAAAATATTGGTCCTTTCAGAGTGTGTGTAGTGTGTATTATATATATACACACAATATGGCACAATGACTTATGCCCCATAATGGCATATCATTTATTTCCAGGACTGCTTTGTATCCCCAGTCCAGCCCTGACCAGGTTACCTGGAATCACAAATCTTTCCCTCTGGGTACCACACCACACAGTATAAAGGGATACTATAATGCTACTAACACAAACCTGTATTGCTAACACAATATCTCCATCTGCCGCCCCTCCTCCCTCGAGCCACCCCCAGCCAATAAAGGGTTAAAAACCTTTTATTTACTTACCCGATCCCAGTTCTGATTTCTCTCATCCGACTCGGGTACCTAATGCGCATGCACAGCGAGCACTGCCAAGTGCATTAGGCCCTCCCCACTAGAAAATATAGCTACGATGCTTTCCTATGGGGATTTAACTTATGCTGGATGTCCTCATGCAGAGCGTGTGGACGTCTAGCATCAGTTAGGCAACCTCAAGTCGCATAGCAAGCAGGAAGCGCCTCTAAAATTGTACATTGCAGGACTAAAGGCAATAGAGACACTATACCCAGGACACTTCAATGATCTGTAGTATTCTAGGTGCCTAAAATGTTGGTTTATAGAAAATAAAGAAAAGGTGTGAGACAAATACTGAAATGTAATTAACCAACTGACTGAACGCTGCATGTTTTCCTATAATGCTTCTTATAATTAATTTTCTGCAGTGCAGGGTCCATGAGTGTCAACATGCTAGAAGCAGAATATTTATTGGATTTCTGCAAAATGGGTAAAGATAAAAAAGCACCTTTATAAATTGCATACATACAAATATATGCACCGTCATATGTGATTTATAACGACATATTTTACTTTTCTAAGTACATAATATTCAGAATGTGACCCACAATTATTTCATGCATTCTATAGATACTGAATTCATGTAAAAACATTTCATTGATGTATTCATTTTAAATGTTGCCTTTTAAATAAATAAAGAAAATAATAATAAAAGGAAAACAATATATATTATATATTTATTAAATTCCACTACTTGCACGGGCCATTTTCACAGGCAGACCTTAGAGGTTCTAGCAATCAGGAGCTTTCCATTCTGGCCTCTAGTTACATAGTTACATAGTTACATAGTTACATAGTTAGATAGCTGAAAAGAGACTTGCGTCCATCAAGTTCAGCCTTCCTCACACCTGTTTTTTGCTGTTGATCCAAAAGGCAAAAAAAAAAACCCAGTTTGAAGCACAATTTTGCAACAAGCTAGGACAAAAAATTCCTTCTTGACCCCAGAATGGCAGTCAGATTTATCCTTGAATCAAGCAGTTATTACCCTACATTGAAAGATTATATCCTTGAATATTCTGTCTTTGCAAGTATGCATCTAGTAGCTGTTTGAACATCTGTATGGACTCTGATAAAACCACTTCTTCAGGCAGAGAATTCCACATCCTGATTGTTCTTACAGTAAAAAAAACCTTTCCTCTGCCTTAGACGAAATCTTCTTTCTTCCAGTCTAAACGCATGGCCTCATGTCCTATGTAAAGTCCGGTTTGTGAATAGATTTCCACACAATGGTTTGTATTGGCCCCGAATATATTTGTATAATGTTATCATATCCCCTCTCAGGCGACGTTTTTCTAAACTAAATAGGTTTAAATTTGTTAACCTTTCTTCATAGCTGATATGTTCCATTCCTTTTATTAATTTTGTAGCCCGCCTCTGCACTTTTTCTAGTGCCATGATGTCCTTCTTTAGAACAGGTGACCAAAATTGCACAGCATATTCAATATGTGGTCTTACCAGTGATTTATAGAGAGGCAAAATGATATTCTCGTCCCGAGAATGAATGCCCTTTTTCATGCATGACAATACCTTACTGGCCTTGGCCACTGCTGATTGACATTGCACATTGTTGCATAGTTTGTTGTCTATAACAATTCCCAAGTCCTTTTCGTGTGTTGTTATCCCTAATTCACTTCCATTAAGGGTATACGTTGCTTGTGTATTCTTTACGCCGAAGTGCATAACTTTGCATTTTTCAACATTAAATTTCATCTGCCATTTGAGTGCCCAGTCCTCCAGTCTATCTAAATCCTTCTGCAGCAAAGTAATATCTTGCTCACATTGTATTATTTTACAAAGTTTTGTGTCATCTGCAAACACTGAAACATGACTTTCAATGCTGTCTTCAAGATCATTTATAAAAATGTTAAATAGAAGGGGTCCCAGAACAGACCCCTGAGGGACACCACTTGCCACCTCTGTCCAGCTTGAAGATTTACCATTAACGACAACTCTTTGTATTCTGTTTTTAAGCCAATGTTCTACCCAAGAACAAGCATTTTCATCGAGACCGATTTCCTTGAGTTTGAACACTAATCTTTTGTGTGGAACTGTATCAAATGCCTTGGCAAAATCCAAATAGATCACATCCACTGCAACACCCTGATCTATACTTCTACTTACTTCTTCGTAGAACGCAATCAAGTTAGTTTGACATGACCTGTGCTTCATAAAACCATGCTGATTTTTGCTGATAACCATATTCTTCTCAAGGAATTCTTGAATATTATCCCTTAATAACCTTTCAAATATTTTACCAGCCACAGAAGTTAAGCTCACAAGTCTATAATTTCCAGGCAAGGATTTTGAACCCTTTTTGAATATAGGAACCACATCTGCCTTCCTCCAATCCTCCGGAACACTTCCTGAAAGAAAAGAATCTTGAAAGATTAAAAACAGAGGTTCACTTATTTCTACACTTAGTTCCTTAAGTACATGTGGATGGATACCGTCAGGCCCTGGAGCTTTGTTTATATTAACTTTCTTTAGTTGCTGCAGCACATTGTCTTGAGTTAACCAATTACAATTATTCTGCAAGTTTTTAGTAGCAATCATTTGCACATCTATTGCCATGGGTTCTTCTTTAATATATACGGAGGAGAAATAGTTATTTAGAATTCCTGCCTTTTCTTGGTCTTCATTAACTAACACCCCCGTTTCAGTTTTAAGTGTACCTATACTTTCATTTTTGGGTTTTTTGGAATTTATGTACTTAAAAAATGCTTTGGGGTTTGTTTTGCTCTCTTTAGCTATCATTTTTTCATTTTGAAGTTTAGCAAGTTTAATTGCCTTTTTGCACGCATTATTTGCTTTCTTATATCTTTTATAAGATGCATCTGATTTGTCTGATTTAAATGCTTTAAATGCCCTTTTCTTATTTTTAATCTCTTGTTTTACTTCTCTACTAAGCCACATTGGTTTTAATTTGTTTCTTTTATACTTATTTCCCAATGGTACATACTGAGAAATGTACCTTTCTAATATTTGTTGGAAGATGATCCATTTATCCTCAGTGTTCTTTTCACTAAAGAGTTTATGCCAGTCAATATATTGTAAAGCTTCCCTTATCTTATTGAAATTGGCCTTTTTAAAATTATATGTTTTAGTATACCCCATGTGCTTTTGTTTTTTTGAGTTTATTTCAAATGACACTATATTGTGATCACTATTTCCCAAGTGCTCACCTACTTGAATGTTGGTCAAAAGATCAACGTTGTTTGTTAAAACCAGGTCCAGACAAGCGTCCATTCTAGTTGGTGCTTGCACAAGTTGTGACATGAAGTTGTCATTTAACAAGTTTAAAAACCTAATTCCCTTTGCTGAGCTACTAGTCCCTATGTCCCAATTTATGTCTGGGTAATTAAAATCTCCAATAATTAAAGTGTTACCAAGATTTGCAGCTTTCTCAATTTGCTCAAACAGCTGTTGTTCCTCGTCAATATTAACATTAGGTGGTTTATAACATATCCCAACCAATAGTTGGTTTCCCTTCTTTTCCCCCAAGCAGATATTTACCCATAAAGCTTCCACATTTTCCTCATCGCATTCAATTTGCTTAAGATTTGGCTTTAAATCATGGTTGACATACAAACATACCCCACCACCCTTCTTGTTTTTCCTATCCTTCCTAAATAATGTGTACCCATTTAAGTTAACTGCCCAGTCATGTGTCTCATCCCACCATGTTTCAGTTATGCCTATTATATCATATTGTTTAGTGTATGCTAATGCCTCTAGTTCCCCCATTTTGTTATTTAGGCTCCTTGCATTAGTAAGCATACATTTAATATCATGCGTCTCTTGTTTATTTTGTGAATTACCAACATTACATAGCTTCTCTGTTCTGAGCTTGCCCCTCCCCCCGTCTCCACCCTCCTTATACTGTTCTAAAGCCCATCTCCTTTCTGTCCTATCTCCATTTTGCAGATTGCTATGACCCTCCCCCCCTACTACTAGTTTAAAATCTCCTCCAACCTTCTAGCCATCCTATCCCCCAGCACTGCAGACCCCCTTCCGTTTAGGTGCAATCCATCACTACTATATAGGTTGTACCCAATCGCAAAGTCGGCCCAGTGCTCTAAAAACCCAAAACCCTCCTTCCTGCACCAAGACTTCAGCCACGCATTAACCTCTCTAATCTCCCGCTGCCTTTCCACTGTAGCACGTGGCACAGGTAATATCTCAGAGAATACCACCTTGGAGGTCATTTTCTTGAGTTTGCTACCTAATTCCCTGAAATCATTCTTTAGGACCTTCCATCTTCCTCTTACTTTGTCATTGGTACCAACATGGACCATGACCGCTGGGTCATCCCCAGCCCCTCCCAATAATCCATCCACTCTGTCAGCAACATGCCGGACCCGAGCACCCGGGAGACAGCAAACTGTCCGGTTGAGCCGATCAGAGTGGCAGATTGCCCTATCTGCTCTCCTAATGATAGAGTCCCCTACCACCACAACCTGTCTTGCCTTCCTTACATTTTGATCCCCACCCGTACTAGAGGGGCTGTCACCTCGGCTGTTAGAAGTAACAGCTTCCTCTAATACAGCTACTCCTGAGCTGATGCTCCCAACATCTTCCCTCAAACGGGCAAATCTGCTAGGTTGCACCAAATCAGGACTAGCTAGACCTAGTTTTATCCCAAACCACAGACCAGCGGAGGTGTATGAAATAAGTAGTTTGCCCCAACCACAGTTCCACTCATTATACAGGGTGTGTGGAACTGCTGGAAAAGCTAATCGACAAGCCATAGCAAGTCTGCTATCAGTATATCCACATCTCATTTTACAGTTTTGTAGGCCAGGCTGTGTACAACAATCTTCTCAGCTACTGACCACGCATGAATGTGTGGTTCGGGTTCTCTGCCGAGCTACTGAGTGGAGGAGATAGATGTCAATTTATTTGATAACCTATGTGTTAGCACTGAACAAGGTAATTAAGTGCTAGCTAGAGAGGTTGTGGTGTGTAGTGAGGGTTTACGGCATTGAAGTTTTTGTTACACCTATTTTTAAGTCACGTGAATGTAAGATAGAATTTTTGCCATAATTTTTATTTGATTCACTGAGCGCTGGATCTCAGAGTGAATAATTGTACAGGACTATTGAGGGATATACTTAATCAACCATAAATATCTTCATGGGTGGGATAGAATACCACACACCCTGGAGAGATGCTTTTATAAGGTACTCGTTGTAAGAATTCATGCATCTCTGCTGTATATTGTACACACTACAAACCTGTTTTTATTGTCGACAAAACTGATGGATCCCTTCCCTCCTCCTTTTTTATTTTCATTTTTTTCTCCTCGTTTTACATTTATTCTAGTTTTTTGTTTTTTTAATGAATGTGCTATGTTCAATACTTGCTTGTGTTATGTTTTATTGTTATGTTTTATAAAAATATATCAATAAAAACTAAAAGAATATTATGTGTTATATGTTCATGATAAGATTTTTTTTTCATCCAACATAAAAAAGATAGTTTCTATTGTCATTTTACAGTGAAAAGGAGGTAATGAACATCTAACCCATAAGATATTAAAGTCTGTGTAATCATTAAAGGGGGTGCACTTGCCACCAAGTAAAATCCTCAAATAAATACCACAAGCATCTTCCTTTTGACCAACAACGACTTTTACAACACAGTAGTCCTGATTACAATCTAAATTCCAGAACTTCACATCTATAGACATCAGTATGGGTAGTGAGTTCTGTCTACACGTTCTTGATAATATTTTTTTATCCTGTAACATTATTACAAAATGTAATAATCGTTTAGTTTATATTAACACACATTTTATGTTTTACTTCTTCTTGAACCTACTCCGTGTATGTATGAACAGGCCTCTTTGAAGGTTCATTTGTGTTTAGCTGTAATAAATGGATTGTTTTTTTTAATTATTATTTTTTTTTTCGTGTAATTGATTATTTCTTCTAAACCATCACACTCATAATTATTTGAATTTATATTCACATTTAAAGTATTTTTTTTTTGTATCGTCTAGACTCTCGACCCTTTTCACCTGACACAGAACAATACCCATTCTGAGAATGAACACCTTCATTCTTCTTTTAAGGTTGTCCTGAAGTAAATGGCTCTGCCTTTTTTGCCCAATTATTATTAGAGAATAAGTAGATGAACTTGAATTCACGACTGACTGAGAGGCCCCATGGGAATGGTTAGTCATTAAAGGAAAAAATTGTTTGCCTTGTCTCTGACTAAATAAAGGAAAATAATAAATTTACATTACCCAACCCCTGAACCACCCAGCCCATCACTCCGGTGACACAATCCTTTTGTGTGTCTTACAAAATGTAAAAAGAAAATCTTGTATTTACATCACATTAGATACTAAATCAACAATTGGTCATGCTAGTTGGACATAGAAAACAAAACAATGCCACAACAAGCTGTAACTAAAATGTATAATCATTCATCATTCGTGTTGCTGCCAACACGGTAATCCCCCTCTGTTGTCATGTGGAAGAATCAGTGCCATTATATGCTGTTCTATTTCTTTGCAAGTCGTCATCTAGAATAATTTCTGCATATATCTTTAGAAACGAGGTGTTGATACATCTCGAGAATGTTAGCATCTCGCAATGGTGGTGTAGAGACAGTTCCACGGTCTTTGATAAGGCAGCAATGCAGTTGGACGAATTGTAATCCTACTATAATAAAATATACTATACGGTGGCTTACAATTTTCACCGCAGTTTAGTCACACACAGGCCTCATTTAATTTGTTTAACTATCAGAATTTGTCATGGTTAAAAGCTATATCAATGACGAAGGGGTCATCAAGTAGCATTTCCCATTGGGAAGCCTATTGTAAGCTGATTATGAGATGGTACATCGTGCCCTATAGGCTATCTCACATATGTGTGGATTCGTCCCTAGTTTGCAGGAGATGTGACAGAAATAGAGGTTCCATGTTGCATGTATTTTGGTCCTGTCCCTGCTTGGACTCTTACTGGAGGCAGATTTAAGGGGTGAACTCGTCGATAATGGGAATAACTTTTCCTTTGGAGTCACAAATTTACCTTTTACATATGCTTCCTGAGGATGTGGAGGTGTCTCAATCTATAGTAATAATTCCTATTCTGTTGGCTGCTAAAATGAGCATAGTACACACATTTTTTTGTGTTGTTCTGATTTTGAACTAAGAGCTATTAGATTATTTTGAGTACTATTGTCTGACATAGGTATAAGGAGACCTATGAGCTGGTACGGTACCACTAAATGGTTGGAGTAAAGGGTCAATATTATTAAAGTAAAGGATGATAATGTTATGCAAATTCATGTTAGACCCTATAATACTGCATCAACTGAATAGTTATCATGTGGAACTGTAATATATATGTTACAATTTGAATATGGTACTATATTGTAATATGTTTATGATTATGAAGGGATTTTGGGAACTGGAATGTTACTGTAAAATGTTGTTGTATTTTGTTGTATTTTTTTGAAAAATAAAATAAAAGATAGTTAAAAAAAAAACCAAAAAAACAATCAGAATTTGCTCCATTCTGTTAGAAAGACAAAGACGAAAAGGGAGTGGTTCCCTAAACTGGTAAACACTCAAACGACTATCAAGGCAATACCAGAAAAGGGGATAACCCTCATGAAAATGCAACACTCAAAATAGAATATTAAAATTATTAGTATTGTATTTTGAGGGATAGAAAAACTAACTTTTCAAATGATTTATCTATAGAAGTCACCATTAAAGTCTACGGGAATGTTTAGAGATAATTCATTTGAAAAAAAAATATTCTAACAGAATGAAATAATTTTTCGGATTCAAGCAAATTAAATGAAAGTGTTTTAAGTGTGAATGCATAATTAGCTTGTTTTCTCTCTACATAACAAGTGTCCTATGTATATGCACCTATGAAAACATCTGCATTTAGAACAACTGTTGCATTAAACGTACTAAATGATCGATGTAGCTACATTGTATGTACATGTCCCATACAGTACTTATCAACAATACATGTGTTACTGACACCTTTGCTTCCACCACCAAGTCTCCTTTCACTTTTAGTTATTCTAATACTGTGTCAGTCAATATGTTTACAGTTTTTTTCAGTTGAGTTCAGTTGGTTCTAGACTGTACAAGATATTGCTGTTGATTAAGCTTCGATAGTCCAGTGTATTAGGTTCTTTACGTACATCTACACAGAATTGTGCTCCAAAGTATCCTCAGGTCTTAACAAAATTTGTGTAATCTTTTTTTTTAATCCAGGTTCAGCTTGGCGGCAAAGGCACTATCATTGGTTTTCATTGATAAAGAGCTTCGAAGATACCACCATCTTTTTTTTTTAACTCGTGAACATGATCTTTTAAATTGTGTACACATTTTGTAAAACCATTCCCATGATATATATTGTGTATACAACTTGACTAAATGCATGCCTAATATACTTAAGTTAAGGAAATAATTATCCCTACCTTGCCCCTCACTTTCTCAACCACACACATATCATGCCTTTCCTACACTTCAGACTTTCTCTCCAGCTACTGAACATGAGGTAGCTGCAGTTCTCCATTTCTCTCGTCTCACCACTTGCCCACATGATCCTGTCCCATCTCACCTTATCAGATCTCTCTCCTCTTGTCTTGTGCCGTCCGTAATTTACATCTTCAACTGCTCTCTCTCTTTTCTGGTGTTGTCCCTGCTGCCCTTAAACATGCCACTGTAGTACCCAACCTGAAAAAAATCATCTCTTGACCCGTCCTCCCATTCTAACTATCCTCCCATATCCCTGCTCCCTTTTTCCTCAAAGCTACTGGAAAGACTTGCCTTTACCCGTCTAGCTGACTTCCTCAATTCCAACTCTCTCCTTAACCCTATTTAGTCTGGCTTACCCCCCACCACTCTACTGAGACTGCTCTTAACAAAGTTACTAATGACCTAATCGCAGCTAAATCCAAAGGTCACTACTTCATACTAATTCTTCTTGACCTCTCTGCTGCTTTTGACACTATTGATCATGTTCTCTTTATTCAAACTCTTGAATCACTTGGTCTCTGTTACACTGTCCTCTTGTGGTTTTCCTCCTATCTCTCCCAATGCTCATTCAGTGTCTCATTTTCAAATCATACCTCATCCCTTTGTCCTGTCTTGATTGCAGTCCCCCAAGGCTCTGTCCCCTTCCATTAATTCATTACCCTGCCTCTCTTGTTAAACGTATTACCTCATTTGGTTTTCACTACCACCTGTATGCTGTTATACCCCACCTCCTATAGACTGTAAGCTCATATATTTCCTGTAATTTTTTGTAATTGTCTTATTTATTGTAAAATCTCTCTTTTTTATTATTGTAAAGTGCTACGGAATCTCTTGGCACTATATAAATGCCAGTAATAATAAAACTAATACTTATATTGTGGGAACAATGCACTAAATCATGTTCACAATGTACTTACATCATGAGTAGAAAGTATCAAGATTGCATAGCAAATCAGGCTGCAGCATTAATGCGCCATCAGGGACTTTTCTTATAGCTAAGATAGCCTTTTGCCTATCCCCAGCATGCTCAAACTCCTTCTCTGTGTTAACCTCTACCACTTCAGCTTGAAGGCCATTCCATGCATCCACTACCCTCTCAGTAAAGTAATACTTCTGATATTATTTTTAAACCTTTGTCCCTCTAATTTAAAACTATGTCCTCTTTTTCTTCTTTTAAATATGGTCTCCTCCTTTACTGTGTTGATTCCCTTTATGTATTTAAATGTTTCTATCATATCCCCCCTGTCTCGACTTTCCTCCAAGCTGTACGTGTTAAGATCCTTTAGCCTTTGTTGGTAAGTTTTACCCTGCAATCCATGAACCAGTTTTGTGGTCAATATCCTTCTGAAGATACGGTCTCCAGTACTGCGTACAATACTCCAAGTTAAGTCTCACCAGTGTTCTGTACAATGGCATGAGCACTTCCCTCTTTCTACTGCTAATACCTCTCCCTATACAACCAAGCATTCTGCTAGCATTTCCTGCTGCTCTATTACATGTATTACAATATACTCATATTGTGAGAATGATTTAATTAATTGTGTGAACAATGTACTTATATTATTATTATTATTATTATTATTATTATTATTGCCATTTGTATAGCGCCAACATATTCCGTAGCGCTTTACAATATTATGAGAGGGGGGATGTAACTATAAATAGGACAATTACAAGAAAACTTACAGGAACAATAGGTTGAAGAGGACCCTGCTCAAACGAGCTTACACATGCATGTGATATAAGTACATTACCAGCACGATTAAATCCGTGCGAAAATATACCGTATTTTTCGCTCCATAAGACGCACCACACCATAAGACGCACCTAGTTTTTAGAGGTGGAAACCAGGAGTTTTTCTTAACACCACCCCTCCCCTGTCCCATAGTGATCTTTAACTCCCCCTCCCCTGTCCCATAGTGATCTTTAACTCCCCCTCCCCTGTCCTATAGTGATCTTTAACCATCCCTCCCCTGTCCTATAGTGATCTTTAACCCCCCTCCCCTGTCTTATAGTGATCTTTAACATCCCTCCCCTGTCCCATAGTGATCTTTAAACCCCCCTCCCCTGTCCTATAGTGATTTTTAACCCCCCTCCCCTGTCCCATAGTGTTTTCCCCCCTCCCCTTGTCCAATAGTGTTCTTTTCTCCCCTCCCCTTGTCCAATAGTGTTCTCCCCCTCCCCTTGTCCAATAGTGTTCTCCTCCCCTCATCCCATAGTGTTCCCCCCTCCCCTCATCCCATAGTGTTCCCCCTCCCCTTGTCCAATAGTGTTCTCCCCCCCTCCCCTTGTCCCATAGTGTTCTCCCCCCTCCTCTCATCCCATAGTGTGTCCCCCACCCCTTGTCCTATAGTGATCTTTCCCCCCTTTCCCTCCCATAGTGTCCCTCCCTCCCCTTGTCCCATAGTGTCCTTTCCCCCGCTTCCCTCCCATAGTGTCCCTTAGTTACTTACCTGTATTGTAGCGTGGGCCGGCAGAACACTGAGTGCGCACTTCCTTCCATTCCGTCTGGAAACTGAACTTTAAGTTCCTTTACCGCGGTGTGCGCTGTTCTGCCGGCCCACGCTACAATACAGGTAAGTAAACCTTCACATTCGCTCTATAAGATGCACAGACATTTCCCCTTACTTTTGAATGGGAAAAAAGTGCGTCTTACAGAGCGAAAAATACGGTAGGTATATCATGCACATGTTATCTTAAAGGAAGACTCCAAGCACCATAACCACTATAGCACCTGCCATGATACCACTCAATGTTAGTTGTCAAAATGCCACTCATTGCGTCCACAACAGCAGTTAGGGAACTAAAAGCTCTATGTCTGAGCTAACCCTTGTTCATTCTAAAACTTTCTGACTACTTATAAAGAGAGGGACACCAGGGCAGTCCTGACACCATAAGCACTACATCACACAGTAGTGTTTATGGTACGTGGAGTGTTCCTTAAGGTCACGTACACAACATATTTATATTGTGGGAATGGTTTACTGAAGTGTGCACACATTTTTATAGATTGAGCATGACTAAAGAAAGGAATATCAGCAGTGGCACCTTCTGAGCACTGCCAAATCTGTGTAAATATATTTATTTTTAATTTTTAAAGCATTTAAAATTATATCCACTTTTAGATTTTATTGTAAAACATTTTTTTAAAGCATTTTCACGTAAAATGTTACCTTGCTCCATTGTTGTAGGTAGTTTAGATACAGTACACAACAATGAACAGTTGATTTGCATTTATTATATAATAGTAAATAGTAAATTTAGGGCAACTTAATAAATTGGTGGCTCTAACACCAAAGGGAGTTAGGGAGAAAAAAATATATATATTTTTTTATTTTGTCAATCGGTATAAGTCATCTGTTTAACCACAGTGATAAAATAGAATAGCTCATAAAATCAAACTTTCTTTACTATTCATTGGTAATATTATATTATTAAAGCATGACATATGACACCATACACAGCTGCTAGCATTAGCAACTGTACATTTATAACGGGATCCCTGAACTTATGAATTGCATGAAGAAATGTTTTAACGCCTATTGGTCTTATTAACACTAATGCTATCATTTAAAATGTATCTTGTGAAGCGTTTTTTCATTTAAAGCTAAAAATATTGTCCCAGTCACTTCTCCAGAAATGTGCTAGGTTAGAGTGTTACATTACAACAGCCATTAGATCCTTTTACCATAGGTTTGATAAAGTGTTCTGTTAACTAAAGGCTAGAAAAGCTGGTACATACGTTTCTGCAGACCACCATGGTCATTCAAAACTAAATTTTACGAAAAAAGTACCAAAATTATAATTGATGGTAAAAATCGATATAAGTGTCAATGTACTTAGAGATTTAATTAAAAGTATCACGATATAATGGTCTCTCTAAACAATATGACAATTATATTAAAAAAAAAAGAATGCCTATTTGAAATACCTCTCATTAGAATTATAAAATAGGGTATTTGTCCCCATAGCATCAAAGCTTTCATAGTTTCTGAAGCATGAAATATAAGACACTCAATACTTAAAGTTATCTTGATTATTCAACATTGTCAAACACAGAAGAACGTTGTAAAGACTTATTTGAGACTGGTTAATCCAACTTTTATGTATAATTATATTTTGTATTATTTAGATGATATACATTGTTAATAATATGTTTTTCCAAATTGCTCAATAAAAAATTATTTGAAAAAGAAAACAACCAGCATATAAATCAAGCAGAAATATGCTCTACTTATAAAACATGCGTGTGTCAATAATAATGTAAGACCAAAGTACTGTCAGGGCAAATAGGTGTGGATGGAAATGAAAATATTTAATAAACAGGAGGAGAAGATAATATATAAATAAGAATACTAACCTATAGGTAGAGAAACATCCATGAGTTCTCTACATCCAAATCCTGAGTTTTGTAAACATGCCTACTAACAAAAAGGCAAGCTTGGCCTCCCTCACTCCATTAAAAAAAAACCTGTATACAAAAAAGGGCAAATCTCAGTGATATACTCTCTCATAACTCTTTCCAGTTTAACCTTTAGATTGTAAGCTCATGGTCAGGGTCCTCTACCTGTTGTATCGGTCCGTTCTTATTGTGCTTGTCTTTTTCCCAATTTTACAGCTGTACAAGAATATGTTGGCGCTTTTGTAAATGCCAGTAATAAATAATAAATAAATAAGTAAAACTCAAACCTTCACGGAGGGTTCTTTGACCTACAAGACGGCTTGAAAGAGGGATCTGGGACCTCCCAGAAGATCCATCATGACTGGTATTGGCGATGGGTGGAGATTTTCCCCCTCCTCTCCCTATATGCCTTAACCCAGTGCCAAACCCCTTCCAGGCCCGGCTGACTCCCCCCCTCAGGATCTTCTTGATGCCCCTCACCCTCTTTTTTTTTCTTCTCTTCTTCTCTCTCTCTCTCTCTCTATTCCTTCCCTCTTTTCACTACACATTTTCTTATGCCTTTTAATTCTCTCCACCTCTTAATTCCCTTTTCCCCTTGACATTTAGGAATGTCTTTAGATCTCCACTGATGATCCCAAGTATTGGGGCATTAAGACATTTACCAGCATCACATCTTGCTATCTTAGTGGGCCTTGGTCTCATCTCATGGAGAGCTCTAGGCCATCAGCTCGGAATCTTGGGTTGCTCTACTGAGCATCTCAACTTTACATTGCTTAGTGTAACTCTTGGGTCCCTTTCGACATTACTCAACATGTTACATCTAAACTCATTTACGGTATCACTACTTTGTAGTTTAAATTTCTATGTATTTTTCACTGTTGATGTACTTTTTATATGTTATACTGGTCAGGATATAACACCCATGTACTTAATTGAACCATACTCAATAATCTCAAGTATGGAACATCTCAGATGACTACAAGTTTACCTCAGACCACAAGTTATATATTATAATATATAACTTGACTACAAATTTACTTCAGACCAAAACATCATATTATTTCTATACTGTTTTGTATCTTTTCTTTACCTCTTTATACTGCTTGTTTTACCTTTACATTGTGCTGTTAAAAAAAAAATGGAAATTCTGGTAAATAAAGAATTAAAAAAAAAAACATCCATAAGTTCTCTAGCTTTAAGTTAAAAAGTTGAATCCATGGAATACAACCCAATCTTTTCCCGAAGGGTTTAAAACAAGCCGATAAATATGTTATATTAACCCAAGACAATAGTGATAAGGTTGATTTAACTACAGTCTCTTTCGATTCTGGAGAAAATTAAAGAACGTATATAAGGATGATATCTTTACTATATTCTATCAACATAGAGTAAGTCATTTAATTTCTCAAACAATATCACTGAGATCCCCATCGATGATTGGAAAATAAACTGCTGTGTAAGATAAGTTTAAGATGCAGTTATACAACACAACACTCTACACATTCCGCAGTGTTGTCCATTGGTACAATTTGTACAAGTATAAAGACTTAGGTACAATACATCTAAGAGACAATACAAACTTTGACAAACAAATACTGTAGGTTTTGACGACCTAACTAACATGTATATAATACCAAATCCATTGCTATGCTTTGGGTTGACAATGACAACCATAGGTTATAAATGGAATGTCTTGATTTCTTCTAGACTGTTCAATGTCTTACATAATGCATATGGAGAACAGGTAGGCATTAATACTAAAATTGCTATTTGTTTTTCAACATTCGTAACACTTTGATATGAAATTTGAAGTATGTGCATCAATTGACCAAACTAAATTACATTCTTTTATAACATTGAAGCATTTTGCTTTCAACTTTGCCGCCACCTCTTGTCCTATTATTTCATTGACATATAGATAGAGACCAAATGAGCTGAGAGTGAATAAGACACTTGGAGTGAATGGGGAACTCGAAAGGTGCGTAGATATTTACAGAGCGCCTCTATGTCTGTATTCTTTAAGAGGATCATTTGAGGTGAGAAAAATATGTTCTATTGTACTATAAAGTATGTGAATGCATACAAACAATCTATAATCTAATCTAATCTATAATTAACTAGAAAAGGGCATCTTAGCACTTCAGTCCTAAGCTTGCATTGTGTGCCATAAAGGATGCAGGCAAAACATAAAATTGTAATATGAGAACAAAAAACTGACCTTGCTTTTTTGACTTCATTTGAATATGTTCTATTTGTGTTATTCAGAAATGTTTAAGTTTTTTCTTCGTTTTCACTTTTTTTTTCTTGCTAAGGTCGAGAACAAAACAGCCATCTGCTTAGAAAAGCATTATAGAGGTGTGTTATGTTCTGCATTATATAATTAGAAGCTAAATGTATAAAACAGTTTTATAAAAGTTCGGGTTCGTACCGAACATTAAGTTTTTTGGACCCCGGACCCGAACACGGACATACCACTGTGTGTTCGGGTTGGAGTTCGGTGTTCAGCGATTTAATGATGCAGCAGGGCAGCCAATCAACAAGCATTTGACTCATGTGCCCTTAGAAACCATCACAGCAATGCACGGCTGTGATTGGCCAGTGCAGCATGTGACCCAGCTAGTAGGGGCATGTCTATTAAACAGTGAGCATACTTGAAAAGAGAGAAATTCTCAGTGTAGCCTACTGGCTAAAACTGCAGGACTTTCATATCATTGATTTTATTTTGAGAGAATATTTTGTTTTGTTTCATTTTTAACACCAGAAAAGATTAAATAACATATAAGAATAGGTAGGACTTAACAGTTGCAGCACCGAAGAAGGACAAATCTGTATACGTTGTGGCAAAACAGTATACACTTGAGTTCTTGGATGTAAAAATTGCGTTGAATAGAAATCTGTGAATTGACTGGCAGCTGTTGATAAAAAAATTAAACTGAGTGTAAATTGAATAGTTGGGATGTATGCCACTGAAATATTTTGTTAGTGTGATATTGGAAATAATTAGCATGGTATGAAACTAGTGCAATAAGTTTTAAAGGAACACTCCAAACACCATAACCACTACAGCCCTATGCTTTAGTTATGGCACCAGGTAGAATTGGTCAAACTGTTTGTGCATGACTTGACAACTTACCCAGAGTCTTCCTGTCACCTGTCACTGCCTACTCTGCTACTTGAAAGCTTTGCGCTGAGCTAATCTTGGCGGTGCAGGGAGGAAATCATTGACTGAAAGTTCCGTTAGCTGATGCTCTTGAGCTGCCTTTGTGATGTAGGTTTTAGCTCAGTGGAGTTTAAGGAAGTTCATTGCAAGAGTTTCCTGTTCTACAGGAAGTAGCAGACTCCAAGTATGTTGTAAAACCATTTACAAACACTTTGACCATGGAAGGGCAGACTGCATTTTTCATGGTGCTAGAGTGTTCCCTTAATATAAATGCAATTGCCACTGTGCTACTCACTGGAAAAATTGTTGAAGGATCACCTGATTTACTGAAAGGGAAATGCTAGACCCCTAATGCGCTTCAGCTTGCCGAAATGCTTTATGTATGCTTTATGCATTCTCTTTATTTCATTTTTAAAAAAGTGCAGATTTCAATAAAAATTGGGAGTTTTATAAATTAAAAGGATAATATATCATTAGGAATACAAAGACAAGACTTCTACAGCTAATACAAGCTATTTTTGTTAAATTAGATTAATAGTTAAATGCATGCATATTTTCATTGGAGGTATGTCTACTAAATAGTATTTTTTTTTTTATTTGGGCAATGGAGTGTCCCTTTAAGGAAACTTTGCTCAATAATAAAAAAAAAAAAAAAAAAAAAAAACGGAATCATATAATTTATTTTTTACTAAACTTAGTAGATAGCTGAACATATAATCCAAATATTTATTTTTTTCCTTTGTGCTTCCCAATCTTAAGAAAGGATTTCATGGCTAGATTTAAAAGTAAATATGAAATAAAAAAAATATATTTTATTTCCAGAACTGTCATAAAAACATGGGTGCTAGTTAAATTTATAGATGAAAATGAGGCAATCGTTTAAGGAGTATACTGATTAAGTGTTTGTGTATGTGTGGAAGAAGGCTATAACCCAGCCAGCCAGGGCATGAAATCAGAGTTTAAAGAAAATAGAAATAGATGGGTCAGGGTAGCAAGGGGGTTCCATATCCTGAATTTGTGTGATGTTTTTCCCTTAAAAAAGGAGGTAACATAAATCTGATACATTGTCAGCATTTCTTATATCCACTGCCAACATTAAAGCTCAACTGAATCCTTGTAATAAACAGAGCACATTCTGTTTTAATTGCTAACTTGGCCCATTTTTCAACCTCCTGTGATACCATATAATGTGCCTGGTTTCTGGAACCATTTATACATTTCTCAAAACTTTAATTTTCTCATGCCAATTTACAGTGTTTTAAAATATGACTTTAAAATACAAAATGGCATTTACGATCACAAATATGTCTATAACAGAATTTAGGTAGGGCCTTACCTGAGGATTGCTTGTGCGTAATAACCTGGCGGTGCGATGCCATTCATTGCCAATGTCGAAGGTGGCACAATGGTTAATTGATTGTATTTACACAAATCACGTTATAAACATGACTATTTTAGCTCAACCCCTCATGCATTTTTTTGAAATTCTGCATAACCGTAAATTGAAAACCTATGTTTGTTTATAATAATGCATGCACAATAATAAACTTAACACATGGACTTGTGTGCTGAATTCAGAGATTATTTTCCAAAGTTCATTAATACTTTACTCGCCAAGAAGATAACATTTGTATAAAGGGTTAAAACTGTCGATATGCTATGTCTAACACTAAACTTTTCTTTTTATATATTTTTTAAGTACATGACTACATACATTAACTGACAAAACTGTGAAATGTGCCTTAATAAGATATTTATATTTTACTTTTTATTAGGGTCGCTTGTAAAGGATTCAGATACATAGAGTGTGATAACCCATTTCAATCATGGACTAATACAATCAAGACTGTAGGTTTTCTGGCAATCTAAAACCATTTCGATCCATATCAAGAGCTTAAAGATTACCTTAAATGGATTCTTGCATAAATTATAGTGCAATAATATCATTGTCTCTCTTTATTCATAAGAATTCCATCAAAAAGGCTATATGCACACCACCCCACTTAGTGACTTTCATAAGGCCACATTAAGGTCAATATATATAGTCAAACTATACCAGTGAAATTGTAATGCAAATGTATAGAAATAAAAGTATATTGAGATGTATACTTACCTAAACAATTGTGCCTGCACACTAAGTTTATATGCACTTTGAGAAAGGCTGCTAGACAGTGAAATGCATCAATGTGGTGTATGTTATTTTTGCTGCCTATTTTGCTGTTATTTTAACACTTGGATGGTTGGATGTTGGTTACTCCCATGGATGGCTGTGAGAAGCTAAAACTACTTAAAGTAACTAAACTACCATATCTTAAAAACTGATGTGCAAGTGTATTCATTCCTGTTGGCATTCCTGTTGGCCACATAAGCTACAGCTTTGCATCAGACTGGAAAGTTGAATATACGTTTTTGTTATTTTGTGTATATTTGTTTATTGCATGTATGGTTTTAGAGCAATCTCCCCCTAATGTATTAAAGTGAGGAGTTAACGCCAGCCTTGTTTGTTTCTTTTAATTATCATTTGATAAACCTGTTCAACATTAAAGTGTATCTGTCATTTCCTGAGAATTGATAGTTAATTCTCTCCATTAAAAGCTACTTTACTGGGGTGAATAGCAGTGAATGACTTTGCTGCCCCATTTTGCTGTATCAGAAACACGCATGCGCAGTCAAGCATCTAACAGAAAAATGTTATACAGACTATCCTCCGATTCCAGGCTTGCGGTGGTTTGGTCCCGCTCTCCAAAAACGGGTTCCCAGACGTCTGGGGAGAGGAACACTCTTAATCTCCAGGTATCCTCCAATGCCTCCTTATCTGCCTGACCTCGCTTCCGAATAACGCTCTATTTGAAGGATGTGGAACAAACTGATACACGCTTAAATATTTACTGGACCTCAGTACACTCCCTATCCAAGGAACAGTTCCAAAGTGTTTCAGGTTATCTTCCAGTCAAGTGCTCAATATGTAAAACATGGATAGGTGGTCTCCAGAGTTCATCTAGTCCAGCTGGGAAGCACAGTAAGTGTCCAGGCCTTCCTTACCTATCCCCACAGGGACAATAGCCCGGGACAATAGCCCCTTTTAGGGGCTCTAGTGACCAGGTCCATAGTATGTGGGCAGGAGGCTGGCCTTCAAGCCTCTCCAAAAGTCCATAGCATGGGAGCTTCTGTCACAATTGGGTTGTGCTAAAATCAAAGAAGTAGCAGTTCCCATTCAACCCCTTAAGGACCAAACTTCTGGAATAAAAGGGAATCATGACATGTCACACATGTCATGTGTCCTTAACCCCTTAAGGACACATGACATGTGTGACATGTCATGATTCCCTTTTATTCCAGAAGTTTGGTCCTTAAGGGGTTAAGGGATTAATCAGTGGCCCTTGTTTAGTTCTGCACTCCAGAGAACAACACTATGCTTCAAGATATATTATTATATTTAGCATGTTCCTTCACAAATAAATTCTCTTTGAGGCTATTAGAATTCTCTTTCCATTAACAGGTCAGCAAACCCATGGACAAAAAATATGGACTAAAGATTTGAAGAACATTCACAGCAGGTCCCGATGCTTTCTTATTTTTCCTTTTACTGGTTAGTACTGGAAAATTGTATCCAGCACAGGATGTCATACAATGAAGTACATATATTACTATTCTTCACAAAGTCAAAACTAGCATTGGAATATAAAGTTGATTTACTGCCCCAGCTCATTTTCTCATTCACTACTTTCCAGAGAGCTATTTACAACACAAAAGTGTCTGTGCAGGTGTAGAGAAATTGATGTTCTAGTGCAACTTAGAAAATTCTGCAGATAGCTATTGCAAATGCATGAGGCTTAATTAATCTTCTTGCTTTTGACAGAGATTGATTGGGAAAGAAAAGGCGTGCAGGATTATGGCCAAATGTTAGACAGCACTGTTTACCAACTACAAGTGAAAAATTAGATTTTAAGCAGCCCATGACCAAGACAAAACTTATATATTGGTGAATATATACATTTTTTAAACTAGAACCAAAGGTTTATTCAACCATTCATGAATAAAAAAACTGAAAATAATTCTGACAGAAGAGGGTAGTGCAGTGGTGTATCCTGGTTTTGTGCTGCCCTAGGCAGGACAAAACTCAGGCGCCCCTCGCCCCCCTCCCCCCCCTCCAACTCGCGACACCCCCACCCAACCCTTCCCCCCCGTCCCGCCTTCTAAATACACACACACACACACACACACAAATTCACTGACAGATACGCATACACTAGCTAACAGACACACACACACAGTCAGACACACACACTCACTAGCAGACACACACACTCACTAACAGACACACACACTCTCTGTCAGACACACACACTCTCTGTCAGACACACACACTCACTGTCAGACACACACACTCTCTGTCAGACACACACACTCTCTGATATATAATATATTATAATATATAATATAATGTAATATAATATATAATATAAAATATATAATAATATAATATTATAATATAATATATATAATATAATAATATAATATATATAATATAATAATATAATATTATAATATATATAATATAATAATATATATTATATATTATTTATATTATATATTATATTATATATATTTAATATATATTTAATATATATAATAATATATATATATATAATAAATATAATATAATATATATAATATAATAATATATAATTAATTTAACCTACCCCCCAGCCTCCTTACCTTTGGGAATGCTGGGGGGGGGGGGGTTCTCTATCTCCCTGGGGTCTAGTGGGGCTGCGGGTCAGACTGCTGGGCTGGTTGCTGGGCGGGCGGCTGGCGAGGGAGCTCTTCCTCTGAGCTCTCTGCTCAGCTCCCTCGCGCGCCGCAGAGTGAGGCTGGGAGCCGGAAGATGACGTCATATTCCGGCTCCCAGCCTCACTCTGCGGCGCGCGAGGGAGCTGAGCAGATCGCTCAGAGGAAGAGCTCCCTCGCCAGCCGCCCGCCCTGCCCATCAGCCCGACCGGCAGCCTTGTTAGCCGCAAGGCTAACAAGGCACTTGCCCTGGGCATTTGGGGGCGGCGTTTTTTGCCGCCCCCTGGAAAATGCCGCCCAAGGCAAATGCCTTGTTTGCCTTGCGACTAAAACGCCCCTGGGGTAGTGGCCTATTTTGAAACATTGTGCTTATTGCTTTTAGTTCCATAGTTTATGCACATCTAAGCATTTTAGAAAACTGTAGATGTTCAAAAATGTATTTAAATTGTTCTAAATTTGGATATGTGTTGCAAACAATCTTGGAAAAGAGGAACATTCTTACTAGCTTTGACTTGAAACTGGACCTTTTCAATCTTCAGCTCTGATATCTACTCCAATCCTTAAATAAACGTTTCGGAACTATCCAAGGCATGATTTAAACTGATTTACCACATATGTACAGCTACATAAACGGGCATAACCAGAACCCTGTCTCCCCTACTTTCCCTTATATACAAGCTAAATAGTTGTATTTTTTGAAGACAGAGCTTACACTGATCAGTCACAACAGTGAAAACACCAGCCTGATATTGTGTAGATCCCTTTGGGCTGCCCAAAAAACTCTATTGTGTCAAGGCATGGACTCCACAAGTCCTCTAAATGTGTCATGTGGTATCTGGCATCAAAACATTAGAAGCAGATCCTTTAAGTCCTGCAAGTTGTGAGGTGTGGCCTACTTGGATCAGATTTGTCCACCATATCCCACTAATGCTCAATTGGATTGAGATCTGGCGAATTTAGGGCCAAGGCAACCTCTTGAACTCTATTTCCTGAACAATATTTACAGTGTGACAGGGTACATTATCCTGCTGAAAGAGGCCACTGCCATCAGGGAACACCACTGCCATGAAGGAGTGTACGTGGTCTGCAACAATCTCTAGCTAAGTGTCAAAGTAACATCCACATGAATACCAGGACCCACGATTCCCAGCAGAACTTTGCCTAGAGCATAGCACAACATACTCCAGCATGCCTTCTCCCATAGTGCATCATGCTGCGATCTCTTCCCCAGGGAAATGATGCACACACACCCAGCCATCCATCTAATCTAAACAAAAATGTGATATTTTTGCATTGCTCCATAGTCCAGTTTTGATGCATTGCTCCATAGTCTAGCTCTGATGCTCACTTACCCAATGGAGGCACTTTCAGATGTGGACAGGGATCATCAAGGACACTCTGACCGGTCTGCGATGCACTGTGTTCAGCCACCTTTCTATCATGGCCAGCATTATGATTTTCAGCAATTTTAGCTACTCTAGCTCTTCTGTGTGATCATAGAGGCTAGCCTACACTTCCCTTGTACATCAATGAGTCTTGGCCCTGACTCCAAATCACCAGTAGTACTTCCTTGCACATCTTTTGGTAAGTACTAATCACTGCATACCAGAAATACCAGAAATACACAGTGGTTCATTCTGGTTTTGTGCTGCCCTAGACATAACAAAACCCAGGCACCCCCCTTTCCAAATTTCTCTTCCTAGCAGACACACGCCCTCACTGATGCATGCACTGACAGATACACAGTCATCGTCACACACACTGTTTTCAAACACAGACTTTCACTGAAACATACACACTCACTTCACCGACAGACAGACACATTCAC
Organism: Pelobates fuscus; assembly: GCF_036172605.1. Classification (NCBI taxonomy): domain Eukaryota; kingdom Metazoa; phylum Chordata; class Amphibia; order Anura; family Pelobatidae; genus Pelobates; species Pelobates fuscus. Next base: position 110,064,010 of record NC_086327.1, on the reverse strand, counting down.
CTACATACACACTAACTGACACGCATTCAATGACAAACACACAGTGGCATACATACTGCGGTTGCAGGGGTCGCAACTGCGACCGGGCCCGTCACTCCAGGGGGCCCGGCCGCCCTGCGGACCCCTGTGACTGGGTACCAGCTGCCACGTTTTGCGGCCCCGGCCCACGTGGCAAACCTCCAGGAATGCATGTTAAGAGGTCCATCGGGTGGCCCATGCTGTCAGGGCCACTCGATGGATATGGATTATCAGGGGGCCCGGTCAGGGCTGGGTGCTTTAACAGCTGGGAGGAAGTGACTCCCCAGTCACTCCTCCCAGCATACAGAGAGCCCGCGCAGGGAGGAAGCAGGAAGGAGGAGGGAGTCAGAGTGGGAACTCTGACTCCCATCAGGCTGAGCCCCCACTGGATCTCAGGGAAAGTCACAAAAGGTAGGAAACATTTTGTGTATGTGTGTGTGTCTCTGTATGTGTGTGTGTATCTGTATGTATGTTTGTGTATGTATGTGTGTGTCTGTGTCTCTGTATGTGTGTGTGTATCTGTATGTATGTGTGTGTGTCTGTATGTGTGTGTGTCTCTGTATGTGTGTGTGTATCTGTATGTATGTGTGTGTCTCTGTCTCTGTGTTTGTATGTATGTGTGTATCTGTGTCTCTGTATGTGTTTATATATGTGTGTGTCTGTCTCTGCATGTGTGTCTGTGTCTCTCTGTATGTGTGTGTATGTGTCTCTGTATGTATGTGTGTGTGTCTCTGTATGTGTGTGTGTGTGTCTCTATGTGTGTATGTATGTGTGTGTATGTGTCTCTGTATGTGTGTGTATCTGTATGTATGTGTGTGTCTGTGTCTCTGCATGTGTGTGCTTGTGTGTCTGTATGTTTGTGTGTACGTATGTGTGTGTCTGTGTCTCTATATGTGTGTGTGTGTGTCTCTGTATGTGTGTATGTATATATGTGTCTGTTGGGGTGAGTGTTTGTGTCTGTATGTATGTGTCGGAGAGGCCCACGGTCAGGGGGGAGAGGGGAGGGGGGGAAAGGGGAGAGGGGCCAACAGATCAGTTTCGCACCGGGGCCCCATGGATTGTGTGTACGCCACTGCAAACACACATATACATTTATTAGGAGTCAATTCAAAGTGCTAACCCATACATTTAAAGCACTGAACAATTCCAGCCCCTCTTATATCTCTTCACTGATCCAGAGGTATGCCCCTCCTCGTACCCTCCGCTCTGCCCGCGACCACCTCCTGACCGCTGCTCGCACCCGTACGGCCAACTCACGCTTGCAGGACCTCTCACGGGCGGCCCCTCTCCTATGGAATAACTTGCCTACTGCCATCAGACTCTCCCCTAGTCTTCAATCATTTAAGAAGGGCCTTAAAACCCATCTCTTCAGGAAAGCGTATGGCCTCCCAGAGTAATCTCTCCCTTACATACCTGTCTCTTGCTCTCCTATGGGATAGTGCTTTGCTCTCTCCTCCAGCTCTGCTTCACTCCTACTTGATATTTCCTATCCTAATGTTTCTAATACCCCACCTCCTATAGACTGTAAGCTCATTTGAGCAGGGTCCTCTTCAACCTATTATTCCTGTAAGTTTTCTTGTAATTGTCTTATTTATTGTTACATCCCCCCCCTCTCAAAATATTGTAAAGCGCTACGGAATCTGTTGGCGCTATATAAATGGCAATAATAATAATAATAATAATAATAATTTACTGACAAGACACACATGCACACTCACTGACAGTCACACACACACTGACAGAAATGCATACACACTCACTGACAGACGCACACTCACTCAGTGTCAGACACACACACACTGAGACACACATATACTCACTGACATTTACACACTGGCAAACACACATATACACTCACTGACAGACATATATACACTCATTGTCAGACACACACTGTGTGTCTGTCAGTGAATGTGTGTGTCTGACAATGAGTGTATATATGTCTGTCAGTGAATATGTATGTGTGTTTGTCAATGTGTGTCTGTCAGTGAGTATATGTGTGTCTCAGTGTGTGTGTGTGTGTGACACTGTGTGAGTGTGTAATACTAGCTGACAGACACACTGACAGACATACACATTCACTGACAGACACACACTGTCAGTGACAGACACGCATACACAACTGATACACGCATACACACACTGAAACATGCATATATATACCCTAGCAGACATGCATACACACCCTGGCAGACACGCATACACACATTGAAACACTGATGGACACATATACACTCTTACTGACAAACACATATACACTCTCAGTGAAAGACACACACACTCGTTGACAGAAACACACTCTTTGACAGAAACACACACTTTTTGACAGACAAACACACACACACACACACTCACTAACAGACAAACACACACTCTCACTAACAGACACAAACTAACACTCACTAACAGACACACACACTAGCACAATCACTAACAGACACACACACCAACACACACTATTTTTTTTATAAAGTTCAATCCACCCAGTCTCCCTACCTTTGGGAGTGCTGGAGTGGAATCTCTCCTGTGGTCTAGTGGGGCTGGTAATGCATGCAGGCACAGGTGGCTGGTAGGGCAGGCAGGTTCACATTTTAGGTGGCGAGGGAGCTTTGATCTTCCTGCTCAGCTGCCTCGCACGCCTTTTAGTGATGCCGGGGCTGGAGTGATGTTGTATCCTGGCTCCGGCATCACTGCGGGGCGTGCGAGAGAGCTGAGCAGGAAGAGCTCAGGGGAGAGTGCTCCTTTACCGCCCGGCTACAACATCAACAGATACCAGCACTGGATGGCCCCAAAGGTGCCCAGTCAGTCAGCTCCTGGCCCTCCCAGAACAAGAGCCTGACAAGACATCTGCCAGGACGTTTGAGGGGAAGCTTTTTTAGCCACCCCCTGAAAGTGTCGTCCAAGGCAAATGCCTTGTTAGCCTTGCTCTAAATACAGCACTGGGAATACACCAGAAGACTTGTCATTTTGGAGATGCAGTCATCTAGCCTTTACTATTCGGCCCTTGTCAGAGTCACTCAGATCTTTTAGGTTGTCCATTTTTTCTGCTTCCAACGCATGAAATTCAAGAACTGACTGTTCGTTTGCTGTCTAAGATATCCCACCTCTTATCAGATGCCATTGTAACAATATAATCAATGTTATTAACTTCACCTGTCAGTGGTTCTAATTGTTTTTTGGGCTGATCACTATATTTCAGCAACAACTAATCATACTTACACAAAATTACATATAATGTGGTCCTCATGACTGGATTCACAAAATAGACTAAAAAAATATTAAACTTGTTTTATCCCTTTAGTAGCAGGTAGCCAAGTGACAGAGAGAGCTTAGCGATGAAAAAGGAAACAAAAATGTATTTGTTTTCCTTTTTCTTAAAAGGCTGTCAGTCCTATTTCCTAGACTCACCCTTTGCCGTCTAATTCCTGTAGATTGTGAGTGTATTTATGTGTGTTGGGTGGTGTGTGCGTGTGTGTGTATCACGTTGCTGGGTATTTACAAATGGCCAGATATGAGTTACTGGTACAGATCTGTACCAGCCTACTACAGAAACATTTCACAGCCACACACAATATAAGGAAACAGTGCAGCACTGCACATCAATGTAGTATTTATGAACCGCTCTTTCCTTAATGCACGGTCACATCTAGAAATCCTCAATCGGCTGCATTGCTTTGAAAATGTATTCAGTTATATTCCCTTTATAAAATACACAATAAGATGGAAAGACAAGGGTAACATTGCACGTGTCACGCTGGGGGATGTTTCATGGCCAGAATAGACATGAAATACTGTTGGAGCCTAGTCAGGACCAGCAAATAATATCTACTCCTTTAAATAGGAGTTTATGAACAAACCAGAATTAGAAGAATTATTAAAATAATACCAATTGTGCAGATTTTTAGAAGACTCATTAATTCAGATCAATTAATTTCTTAGCTTTTTGTGTGCATTCACAGGGCAACACACCAAGAAGACCTTTGCTCAGCAAACTTTGTTCACAATTCCAATTCATCAAGGAATTCAGTTCCTGTTACCTTGATAGTGGTCACAGAAGTAATTAGTACATAAGCACACGTTGGAAAAGAAAAAATATGACAGAAAGCCCAATAAGTTACAAATGCTGGAGATCAACTTTTTGCACTCCACACATCATTGTTCTTCTGGCTTCAAATGGTGTTTGTGCTTGACAGCACTTGGCACTTGGCATTTTAAAATCTTCATTTTATTTTGGATGTTTTAACAGATAACAGAGTTTAGGTGCACAATATCTTATAAAATCATTACCAAAAGCACTCTAAATAAACCTCCCAACTTTGGAAATTGCCAAAATAGTCCAAGAGAACAACTCAGGCTAGAGAAATGTTAGAAAGGATGTTAACATTTAAACAATGTTTTAAACGATTTTGAGACAAATTAATAGCAATAATACCATTTAGTAATTTTAAATATGTACCAATACACATTGTGGAACTAATCCCTAGAGTTGATGTTCACCAAACAACAAAGTAAAAGAAAATACAAAACAATAAACTGGTTTCTCTGCAAAGGTTTGTAAAGATGAAAATAAAAATGAAGGTAAACATATGGGACTACTTTAACCGTTGATGTTTTAGTTTTCCATATTAATTATTATTATTAGTTTTAATCATTAAGAATTCTTCGGCATGCACGTGGTCAAGATCCTGGTCCTGGCAGATGTTTAGAAAAGTCCCATCTGTTACCGTTGACCCCCAAAAATATAGAAATACAATAGACATTCTCTGATTGGTGGAATTGTTTAATGCACAGCCATGTCTTGTAGGTACACTGTATGGGCAAGTCATGGGATTAGAAAAATTAAAAAAGGGGTTCTGATTTTATCAGCAAATCTATAGGGACAGGAGTTATACCCAATAGGACTCTTATGTCCAAAGATCACCTCGAGCTACCACGTGTATCAACAGCTCGGCTTTAAATATGGTTAAATATGGTCATGGTTCCGTGCTCCACACTTTCTGAATAAATTCAGCAGAGACCTTTGGATGTGCTTTTTTTTTTTCTCTCCAGCATCTGCTCCACCAAGCTTGTCTCTAACCTTGACAGAATAATTTCTCTTCTGCTGCATTCGAGGAGAACTTTCCTGCCTTACTAACCTTTAACTTTTCTTTTATTTCTGTTGGGGCCAGCTTTCTTAGAATCTTTTGTAAAAGTGAATTGCTTTCCTTTTTCTCTTCAAAATGGCATCTTGTGCAGACCGGTGCAGCCTACCTCGGCACAAAGGGTGTTGAGATTTAAAGTTCAAATCCAAATAGCAAGAGAATAAACAGGCCAAATCAGGGTTAGACAATGTTTAAGTTCCCCTTGAGGGAAGCTAAAGTCACAAAACTGAGACAATTATCTTTAAACCATTGGTGGAGAGACGTGTGGAGACTTAACCAACTCCCTGTTTGTAACTGTTTGTACGAGCTTTTCTCCTACCGTGTTTTATGCTGTAACCATATTGTATTCTAGTATTTGTAGACCATTACCTACCATTAAGGATATCGCACTCTCTTATATCTTTGTAAGTAACCATTCCTCCTTAAATCAATTTTACTTTCATTTTTAGCATTGCAAATATTTTCAATTTTAAAATTTACCAATACATTTAAATTTATGTATATATATCATTTATACATTAGTAACACTTCCTACAGAGTTAGATGAGTGCAAAAGATCATTATGTTGTTTATTAAATCTATATTGGATTGCAAACTGATATTTGATGTTTGCAAGGGTCTTCCTAATATGTACATGTCATATCACCGGTAAAAACTCCACTTTATGTTGGATAAAAAAATGGAAAAGTTGTGTAAGATATAAATAGGTTAAAGAGAAATTGCCACTTACAGGAGTTTTAAACTGTTGCTAATTAATTTATTTTTTTAGGACTTTTCTTTTTGTAATGTGCATTATACGACAGGCTACCCTGGCAAAGGTAGAGCATAGGATGCAAATGACCTTGACACTCATGTGTTTGGCTGTTGTTAGGGAGCCACAAGTGAGCATACAACAATAGGGAAAGAATGTGCAAGTGCATGTACTAACATTATTATTATTACTGGTATTTATATAGCGCCAGCATATTCCATAGCGCTTTACAATATTATCAAAGGGGGAGATTTAACATTAAATGAGAGTTACAAAAAACTTACAGGAACAATACGTTGACGAGGACCCTGCTCAAACAAGCTTACAGTCTATAGGAGGTAGCAATCAAACAAGGTGGAGTGAAGCAGAGCTGGAGGAGAGAATACAGTGCTGCTCTTTAGGAGAGAGCAAGGGACAAGTATGTGAGGTAAAGGTTACTCTGGGAAGCCATATGTTTCCTAAAGAGATGGGTTTTGAGGCACTTTTTAAATGAAGATTAGGGGAGAACTTGATGGTCATAGGCAGGCTATTCCAAATGAAAGGAGCCACCCGCGAGAAGTCCTGCAAGCATGAGTTGGCTGTATGGGTGCGAGCAGCAGACAGGAGAAGGTCATGGGCAGAGTGGAGAGACTGAGAAAGGTGCATACCTGCGGATCAGTGAAGAAATATAGGAGAGGCTAGAATTAGTTAGAGTTTTATAGGTGTGGATTAGTACCTTGAATTGACTCCTATAGGATACAGGAAACCAATGTAAGGACTGACAGAGGGGAGAGGTGTGAGAGGAGCGACAGGAGAGGAAATCAGCCTAGCTGCAGCATTCATTACAGACTGTGGTGGAGCAATATGACTTGTGGGAAGACCAGTGGCGTACTAAGGTGTGGGCGGGGGGGGGGGGCGGTCCGCCCCGGGTGCCATCCAGTAGGGGGGTGCCACACTCTGTACCTCCTGCTGGTCGTCCTCTCCCTCGCGGCTCAGGCGCTCAGTGAGTGAGTCAGAGCACAGGGAGGGGATTCCCAGCCTGTGTTCTGAGTCATCACTGAGCCCCAGGGATGCTGTTATGGAGTGTGCCAGCAGGGGGCGCAGAGTGTGTATTCTGCCAGGTTTCTCCCCTGCGGCCACTCTGCCTGCACCTCCTGCACTGCCTGGGCTGGGATGGAGAGAGACAGCCCCTGAATCATGGTAAGAAAATATTATTATTGTAAATTCACCCTCACCCCCTCCCTCAGTCACCCTCTCACCCCCTCCCTCAGTCACCCTCTCACCCCCTCCCTCAGTCACCCTGTCACCCCCCCTCACCCTGTCACCCCTCACCCCCCTCAATCACCCTGTCACCCCCTCCCTCAGTCACTCTGTCACCCCCCTCAGTCACCCTGTCACCCCCCCTCAGTCACCCTGTCACCCCCCCTCAGTCACCCTGTCACCCCCTCAATCACCCTGTCACCCCCTCCCTCAGTCACCCTCTCACCCCCTCCCTCAGTAACCCTCTCACCCCCTCCCTCAGTCACCCTGTCACCCCCCCTCAGGCACCCTGTCACCAATCACCCCCTCAGTCACCCTGTCACCCCCCCTCAGTCACCCTGTCACCCCCCCAGTCACCCTGTCATCAGTCCCCCCCCCAGTCACCCTGTCACCCCCCTCAGTCAACCTGTCACCAGTCACCCTGTCACCCCTCCTCAGTCACCCTGTCAGCCCCCCTCAGTCACCCTGTCACCCCCCTCAGTCACTCTGTCACCAGTCACCCTGTCACCCCCTCCCTCAGTCACCCTGTCATCCCCCCTCAGCCACTCAGTCACCCCCCTCAGTCACTCTGTCACCCTGTCACCAGTCACCCCCTCCCCAGTCACCCTGTCACCAGTCACCCCCTCCCTCAGTCACCCTGTCACCCCGTCACTCTGTCACCAGTCACCCCCCCAGTCACCCCCCTGTCACCAGTCACCCCCTCCCTCAGTCACCCTGTCACCCCCTCCCTCAGTCACCAGTCACCCCCCCCCACTCAGTCACCCTGTCACCCCCCCTCACCCTGTCACCCCCTCTCTCAGTCACTCTGTCACCCCCCTCACCCTGTCACCCCCCTCAGTCACCCTGTCACCAGTCACCCTGTCACCCCCCTCAGTCACCCTGTCACCAGTCACCCTGTCACCCCCCTCAGTCACTCTGTCACCAGTCACCCTGTCACCCCCTCCCTCAGTCACCCTGTCATCCCCCCATAGCCACTCAGTCACCCTGTCACCCCCCTCAGTCACTCTGTCACCAGTCACCCCCTCCCCAGTCACCCTGTCACCAGTCACCCCCTCCCTCAGTCACCCTGTCACCCCGTCACTCTGTCACCAGTCACCCCTCCTGTCACCAGTCACCCCCTTCCTCAGTCACTCTGTCACCAGTCACCCCCTCCCTCAGTCACCCTGTCACCCCCTCCCTCAGTCACCAGTCAACCCCTCCCTCAGTCACCCTGTCACCCCCTTCCTCAGTCACCAGTCAACCCCTCCCTCAGTCACCCTGTCACCCCCTCCCTCAGTCACCAGTCAACCCCTCCCTCAGTCACCCTGTCACCCCCTTCCTCAGTCACTCTGTCACCAGTCACCCCCTCCCTCAGTCACCCTGTCACCCAGTCACCCCCTCCCTCAGTCACTCTGTTACCCCCTCACTCTGCCACCAGTCACCCCCCCTCAGTCAATCTTTCCGTCACCCCTTCCCTCAGTCACCCTGTCACCCCCTCCCACAGTCACCCTGTCACCCCCTCCCTCAGTCACTCTGTCACCCCCTCCCTCAGTCACTCTGTCACACCCTCTTTCAACACCCCTGCCCTCTCTGCCATATACACCACCGCCATATATACCCCTGCCTTGTCATAATATCCTCCCTGCTATAAACCCACTACCTGGTCAAAATTCTCACCCTGGCATATACCCCTTTAACATGTCATATAATATCCACACTGCCATAATCCCCTCCCTGCTATATACCTCCACCGTATCATAATACACGCCCTGCCATACACCCTGGCCCTGCCTTGACATAATATCCTCTCTTCCATATAACACCCAATCCCATTGTTCCCACTCGTGACATAAAACACCATATACTCACCACCTCACCTGCAGTCACCTCCTTCAATCCACTGTGTGCAATGGCACACACTGACATAGTATCCACCACACTGTCCCACCCTGCCATATACCTTTCTCCTGATAGTAATACTCACCCACTTACATATACATCCACGTTGTCACATTACCCCAGACAGATAGGACAGATATATACTGGAACGCAGTGAGATTAAACATTTTTATGGACCATATAGGAGTTTGTGTACGCCCTGCAGTAAGCCGGCAGCCGGGGTATGACGTCATCCTGGCATCGGCATCACTACTGGTCGTGCAAGTGAGCTGTGAAGGAAGAGCACAGAGATCCCAACCCAGCAGCAACCGCTTGTCACTCCCAGCGTAAGGTAGGGAGGTTGGTTGGACCTCTTAATAACTAAATGCGTTTGTATATCTGTGGTTGTGTATATGTTTAGTAGATAGCTCCCTAATTTGGTGTCCTTAAATATGTCAATCCCACATAAGGATAACAAATAAGTGAGTTATCTACTAAACAACCTAAATATTAAAATTAAGAAAAAGGCATTTAAAATTTTGATCTTTTAGCTATTTAGTAGAGAATTCCCTAAATTGGTGCCCTTATGTGAGATTCCATATGTAAAGATACCAAATTAGGGTGCTGTTTAGCAGATAGCTCCCTTATTTGGTGTCCTTAAATATGGCAATCCCACATCTCAGCATCTTGCCAACACTACACACAAACACATCCCTGCATTCCAGTGCAAACACTACATACAAACACACCTCTGTATTAAAACATCACCATTATATATAACCACACCACTGCATCTCGCCAACACTACACACAAAAGCATGCCTGCATTAAAATGCCAACACTACATACAAACACACCCATTCATTCACTCACACTTACTCCATACAAAAGCATGCTTACATTGAAACATGGAAGCACTGCTCAATGCTACATACATTAAAAAATATTGTGGGTGTTTTGTACATTTTAAAGTGCGGGGGGGGGGGGGTGAGGGGTGCAAAAACTAGGACCCGCCATATGCTCTAGGTACGCCCCTGGGGAAGACCTATTAGGAGAGAATTACAATAATCCATGCGAGAGATTACTAGAGCATGGACAAGCTCCTTGGTAGCATCTTGCGTAAGAAAGGGGCGCATGCGTGCTATGTTTTTAAGGTGGAATCTACAGGATTTAGTAACAGACTGGATGTGAGGCTCAAATGTGAGGCCAGAATCAAGTATAATGCCAAGACAGTGATTGCAAGGATGGACTGATGTGGATACCACTCACTTGAAGGGATAGTGAAAGATGGGAATCAGTATTAGGAGGAGGAAAGACAAGGAGTTCAGTTTTAGAGAGATTGAGTTTCAAAAAGCGGAGAACATCCAATCTGAGATGGAAGAAAAGCATGCAGTGATACGTTGCAGGACGGCAGGGGAAAGGTCCGGTGGGGTGAGGTATATATGAGTGTAATCAGCGTACAGGTGGTATTGGAATCCAAATGAGGTAATACGTTTGCCAAAAGAGGCAGTATAAAGAGAAAATAGAAGGGGACCAAGTAAAGAACTTTGGGGGACTTCAACAGAGAATGAAGGGAGGAGGTATCATTAGAAAAGGAGACACTGAATGAGCGTTGGCAGAGGTAGGAGGAAAACCAAGAGAGGACAGTATCACAGAGACCAAGTGATTGAAGAGTTTGGAGAAGGAGAACATGTTTAACAGTGTCAAAGGCAGCAGAGAGGTCAAGAAGAATTGGTATAGAGTAGTGCCCTCTTGGATTTAGCTGCGATTAGGTTGTTAGTGACTTTAATAAGAGCAGTCTCAGTAGAGTGGAGGGGGCAGAAGCCATACTGAATAGGGTCAAGGAGAGAGTTGGAATTGAGGAAGCAAGTCAGATGGGTAAAGACAAGTCTTTCCAGAAGCTTTGAGGAAAAAGGGAGCAGGGATATGGGACGAGAGTTAGAGGGGGAGGATGGGTCAAGAGATTATTTTTTTAAGATAGTACTACAGTAGCATCCTTAAGGGCAGCAGGGACAACACCAGAAGAGAGAGAGAGCAGTTGAAGATGTAAATTACGGACGGCACAAGACAAGAGGAGAGAGATCTGATAAGGTGAGATGGGACAGGATCATGTGGGCAAGTGGTGAGACGAGAGAAATGGAGAACTGCAGCTACCTCATGTTCAGTAGCTGGAGAGAAAGTCTGAAGTGTAGGAAAGGCATGATATGTGTGTGGTTGAGAAAGTGAGGGGCAAGGTAGGGATAATTATTTCCTTAACTTAAGTATATTAGGCATGCATTTAGTCAAGTTGTATTGAAGATGTGTGTTAAGGAAGGCACAAGACAAGAGGAGAGAGACCTGATAAGGTGAGATGGGACAAGAACAAGCAGGCAAGTGGTAGATCGAGAGGAAAGGAGAAGCGCAGCCACCTCTTGGTCAGTAGCCTGGGCGATAGTCTGAAGGGTAGGAAAGGCAAGACCTAGGTGTGGTTCAGAAAGAAAGGGGGAAGGTGGTGAGAATAATTTCCTTAGCTATTCAATATTGTCGGCAAAGTAGCATGCAAATCGTCTGTAAGGTTAGTTTGGGGGGTGACCACAGCAGGGCAAAGAAGGGAGTTAAAGATATTAAAAAGACGCCTTGGATTGTGGGACCATGAGTTAATGAGGGAGGAAAAGTATGACTGTTTGGCGAGGGCTGTGCTGTATAAACATAACATGAATTTGTAGTGGAGGAAGTCAGACTTGGTGCATGACTTCCTCCAGCAGAGTTTAACAGAACAGGAGCATCTCTGCAGGTAGCATGTTGATTTAGTGTGCCATGGTTGGGGGCGTGATTCAATATAATTCGGATTTCTTCTTAGCTGATGGGGGTTAGGTTGAGGATGATGGGGTAGGGAGCTATTGAGAGCAAATGATAAGAGGTGGTGATCTTAGAGAGGAAATTGAGTGTTACAGAGATTAGAGATTGTACATTCATGAGAGAAAATAAGATAAAGGGTATTGCCAGCTACACGGGTGAGGGACTTAGCCCACTGTGATAGCCCAAGGGAAGAGGTAAAGCAGTTTTGAGGCTACTGAGGACAAGGGTAGGTTAATGGGAATGTTGAAGTTCCCAAGAATTAGGGATGGAATATTAGAGGAGTGGCCAATTAGTAGGGAAGTATGGAAGCAAAGCAGCAAAGTGGTCAAGAGGAGAAGGAACCCGGGGGACAATAGATAACAGCAATGTTAGCACAGATGGGTTTGAAAAGGTGAATTGAATGAAATTCAAATGAGTAGAGAGAGAGGGAAAGGTTGGGGGGGGGGGGTAGAGGTTTGAAGGAGCTGTGAGGCAAGAGCAGAAACCCTACACCACCACCTTTGCTTTCAGAATATCTTGGGTTGTGCGAAAATTGAAGACCACCAAAGGATAGAGAGGCAGGTGAAGTGGTGTCAGAGGGAGAGAGTTTCTGTTAAGGCTAGTAAGTCTAAGGAACGAGAGATGAAAAGGTTGTGCACAGCAGTGGATTTAGTAACACTGCAAACATAGTGTGCTTTCCAGAGGGCAGTATGGAAGGATGATTTAAAGGAAGAGTGACATGAGATGGGTACGAGATTATTGTGATTCCTGGATGTAGCGGAGAGCCGATCTTGCACAGCTATTCTCCACTAGAGATTCCAGTGAGGCTCAGGAACAAGGTGATGTTAAGTCCATAGGCAAGGTTTCCAGCAGGTAAAGTAATACAGCAGTATCCCCATCGCAATCCCAATAACTGGACGACACACAGTTTCAGGAGTAGACTGACAAGCTTTATTCCACAGTTCCTTATAAAGCCCTCTCCCATGCAAGGGAGGAGGTTCTATCACTTAAGACATTATCCAATCTCTAAGTAGTAACCTCCCACAGATCTCCTCCCCTCCTCTAGCATCATAATCCCCTTATTGTGTACACAGTTTTCCCCGAGTTTTGGATGTACCCTAAATACTTGGGGTACATCCACAAATCCAACATCCCCAGATAGCTCTATTCTGGGGGACCAACATACTTAAAAATTAGCCCATTCGGATGAATGGTTCGTGAGATATGGGGTTCCAAAGATTTGACCGACCGCATGGGTAAAGTATCCGAAAACAGTTCCATGCATTTTGGCCCTGCGGTCGGTCACAAACAAGGGAATGAAAACAGGCAAATTGCCTGTGTTATAGAGCCTGGAGAGGGTTTGAATGAATTCCCTTGTTTATGGGGCTCTTTCTACCGAACGGCGGGTCATTCGGTAGTTTCCATACGAATTTCTGGAAGTATGGAGGTCTCAGCGGTGTTTGCCTAGTCAAGTGTCCGATTTTAGTTCCAGACACTCGACGGCAAAACACCGCTGTTTGGTAGTTTAAGATGGCCGCCGCCACGTGTTTGTTTCCCGAATGGCGGCCACCCAGAGGACAAAGACCACACTGCACTGATTGCCAATTACCTGTTTGCAACATTGTTGCAAACGGTAATTGGAGGCACACTCATTCCTGGGTGGTCTGGTTGTTCGGTAGTTTCATTCCCTTGTTTTATTTGAATGATTCTACCGAACAACTAGAGGAATACAATTCTTTACATACATTTAACTGTCATTATACCCGGATACCATGCTTTCTATACATGTACATACACATTAAACCAGCCATATGACCAAATACACTTATTCTCATACATGTCGTGGGACAGCCCGGTACCAATCCGCTACACTGCTCCCCCTTGCCCACAAGCCGGCATACACAGTCTGATCCAACACGGATCGGCTTGGGGATGTCCGGGGGCTCACGGATCATTTCTCTAAGTCAGTTTGTCTTGACAACCCGTCAGCATTTCCATTCTGCTTACCCGGCCGGTACTGGATATTAAAGTCAAAAGGCTGTAGCGCCAAACTCCAGCGCAGCAGCCTGGCGTTGTCTCCAGCCACCCGGTTCAGCCAGACTAACGGGTTGTGATCCGTGAGCAAGGAAAAGGGCTGTCCATATAAATAGGGTTGTAGCTTCTTTAGGGCCCACACCACAGCCAGGCATTCCTTTTCGATGGCGGCGTAGCTTACTTCTCGAGGTAACAGTTTGCGACTGATGTAAGCCACTGGATGTTCCCCGCCATCGGCCCCGACTTGACTCAGTACTGCCCCCAATCCAAACATAGAAGCGTCTGTGTGAACAAGAAAACGTTTAGTTGGATTGGGAGCTGCCAAGACAGGGGCATTTATCAGTGCATTTTTCAATTGTTGGAATGCCTGCTCACACTCCGGGGTCCAGTTTACTTGGCGGGGAAGGTTCTTACGGGTCAGGTCAGTGAGGGGTTTGGCCAGGGCGCTATAATTGGGAACAAACTTCCGGTAATACCCTGCTGTCCCTAGAAACGCTAAAACCTGGGTCTTAGTCCTAGGGGTGGGCCACTGGGCTACAGCCTCTACTTTGGCGGGTTCGGGTTTTTGTTTACCGCACCCTACTCTATGTCCCAGGTATTGTACCTCAGCCATGCCGATACTACACTTGGCCGGCTTCAAGGTCAGACCTGCTTCCCTTATCCTATCTAGTACAGCTCCGATGTGAGCTAAGTGTTCCTGCCACGTATTGCTAAAAATAGCAATATCGTCCAGGTAGGCACATGTATAGTCCTGGAATCCATCTAGGAGTCGATCCACCATCCTTTGGAAGGTGGCTGGGGCGTTTTTCATCCCAAATGGCATGACCTTAAACTGGTACAAGCCAAATGGGGTGACAAAGGCCGACTTCGGGATGGCGTCTGGGGCCAGGGGGATTTGCCAATACCCTTTACACAAGTCAATAGTGGTGAGGTATTGGCCCCTGGCCATTCTGTCCAGTAACTCGTCTATCCGGGGCATCGGATAGGCGTCAGATACAGTCTTCTCGTTCAATCTCCTATAGTCCACGCAGAAGCGGGTCGTACCGTCTCGCTTTGGTACGAGGACTACAGGAGATGCCCAAGGACTGTCTGAGGGTTCAATCACCCCCAGTTGGAGCATTTCGTCGATCTCCTTACGCATGTTTGCCCGTACCGCTTCTGGAATGCGGTATGGCGTCTGGCGCATGGGTAGTTGCCCTGGGGTCTCGACCCGGTGAGTTGCCAGAGGCGTGTATCCAGGTACATTAGAGAACGTGTCGCGTTTCTCTTCCAATAGTTGCTGTACCTCGATCCGCTCCTGTGGGCTCAGCCGATCTCCCAGCGTAACCTCCCCTAAATCTCCGGACAGCTGCCCATCCCCCAGCAAATCGGGGAGGGGTAAGCTGTCAAACTCTTCCGTGTTAGGGGCACAGATGGCGGTTACCTCCTCAGTACGCTCGTGGTAGGGCTTCAGCATGTTCACATGGAGCATGCGTCGCCCCCCAGTCCCTGTGCAGGGGCCGATAATATAGGTGGTATCGCATCTTTGCTCCACCACCTTATATGGGCCCTGCCAGGCGGCCTGTAACTTATCATGTCGGACAGGTTTTAAAATTAGTACCTTCTGCCCGACCTGAAAGCTACGGTCCCTGGCTCCCCGATCATACCATGTACGCTGGCGGGTCTGGGCCTCCTGAAGGTTTTCCCGTACCGTCTTGGTCAACGCTTCTAGGCGGTCCCGAAAGGCCAACACATATGGTAGGATGGGAGTGCCATCTGTGCTCCGGTCTCCCTCCCAATGCTCTCTAATAAGATCCAATGGGCCTCGGACCCTCCTTCCAAACAATAATTCAAACGGGGAGAACCCTGTGGATTCCTGCGGCACCTCCCGGTATGCAAATAGGAGGTGCGGCAGGAATCGTTCCCAGTCCTTGTGGGTCTCTGCGAAGGTTCGGAGCATCTGCTTCAAGGTACCATTGAATCGTTCGCAGAGCCCGTTCGTCTGGGGGTGGTAAGGGGCGCTGATAATAGGCTTAATGCCACAGATCCTCCAGAGGTGTTGGGTGAATTCTGCGGTAAACTGGGTACCCTGATCCGAGATAATCTCCCTGGGTAATCCCATCCGGGAGAATATCCGCATGAGGGCATCCGCGACCGTCTCAGCGTGGATGTTGGTCAGAGCCACTGCTTCTGGATACCTGGTGGCATAATCTACGACCGTTAAAATATACCGTTTTCCTGACGGGCTAACTTTATTGAGGGGGCCTATCATATCCACCGCTATTCGGCTAAAAGGTTCCTCTATTATGGGTAAGGGGTGAAGTTTAGCCTTCCTGCGATCCCCCCTTTTTCCCACTCTCTGGCAGGTATCGCAAGTCGTGCAATATCTGCGTACTTCCTGGCTAATCCCTGGCCAGAAGAAACTCTGGGTTAGTCTGTACCTGGTGCGACTAACCCCTAGATGTCCGGATAGCGGAATATCATGCGCTATCCGGAGTAATTCAGCCCGGTACCGCTGTGGTACCACTAATTGTCTCCTCGCTATCGGGTCTAACCCCGTAATCTGTTTGGTTGTTTCCCTGTATAAAAGTTGTTTATCCCAGATAAACTTCTCTCCCTCCGCCCCGGGGGAACCCGTGCCAACCTTGTCCCTATACACCTGAAGCGTGGGGTCTGTTGCGACTTCAGCTACAAATTCATTAGGTGGAGCCCAGGGGACACATTCTAGAGGGGGGGTAGGGTTGCTTACCTGGACCTCCGGCAGTGTGTTGTGGTCCTGGGTGCGGGCCTGTTGTCGGGTGACTACAGGGTTGACCTCTCCTGTGGTGGGTGACTGGGGCTCAAAAGCAGAAGTGAGCCTCCCCAGATCGTTCCCCAATAAAACCTCCGCCGGTAAATGTGGCATCAACCCCACCTCCACTTCCCCTGCCCCCGCTCCCCAATGTAAATGTACCCTTGCTGTAGGTAGCCGGTACACTGCTCCCCCAGCTACCCGGACGGCAACAGTTTTGTTCAGTTTTGCCTGATCTGAAATCAGGTGGCTCTGTACCAAAGTGATGGTGGCTCCCGAATCTCGTAATCCCCGGACTGCTGTACCATTCAGATATACCGTCTGTCGATGGTGCCGTAGATTATCCACATTGGCCTGGACCGGATCTGCCTCGTGCAGTACCTCCCATTGTTCCACAGTAGTAATGGGGACTGCGGAACCATATGGGGTGGTGACTAGGTCCTGGTAGTGGTGGGCTGCGGCCGCCCTGGGTGGAGGTGGGCCTGGACGAATCCAGGTGGAACGGTCCCGTAGCTGTGGGCATTCCCTTTTATAATGTCCCCACTTCTGGCAGTGATGACAGGGGCCAGCGGTGGGTTGTCGGAACCGGGGCTGTGCAGCGGGTGGTGGAGGTGGTGGTAGCGGTCTCGGTGGAGCTGGGGTGTAGTTGTTTCCCCCGAATGTTTTAAAGGTTGCTTTTGGAGCTGCAGGTTTTTGTGACCTGCGTGCATCCAGGTAGTCATCCGCTTTCCTAGCCGCCTCGGTAAGGGAAGTAGGGTTTCTGTCCCTTACCCATTCCTGGACCTCATTGGTTACTCCCTCATAGAACTGCTCCATCAGCAACATTTGTATTACATCCTCCATAGAACGTGCCTTGCTAGCTTGCACCCACCCGAGCGCTGCCCCCTGTAATCGGCATGCCCACTCTGCGTGCGAGTCCTTCTCTGTTTTCTTTAGATCCCGGAACCTCCGCCGGTATGCCTCGGGTGTTATAGCATACCTGGCGAGTATAATTTCTTTCACTTTACTGTAATTCCTTATTTCGTCATTAGGTACAGTCCGATATGCCTCTGCTGCCCTCCCGGTTAACCTTCCGGCCAAAATAGGTACCCAGTCCTCTGCGTTAATTTTATGCAGTGCACACAGTCTTTCAAAGTCTTGCAGGAAAGCGTCTATATCTTCCTCTGCCTCCACATATGTTTTAAAAGCCTGGTATGGTATTTTAGGCTTACCTTCCTGTGGCACATTAATTGCAGAGCTTTGTTCTGGTGCCTGTGTCCTTAGGATGAATTCTTGTACCTCGGCCATTGTCCTGGTAACAATTTCTGTTGAGGGGTTTTCCCCATAAAAGGATAGCCTGAACTGAACCTGCCTCTGGAATTCCGATCCTTGTGGTGTTCCTCCCGGCTCCCTCTGTGCCGGAACTGAATCGCCCTCCATTCTGTACTCTGCCATGAGTTCTGTAACAAGTACTGTTTTCTTCTTATTGCTGGCTTGTATACCCCTTGCCTCTAGGAGGTCCTTTAGCGTGGAGCGTTTTAGCGCAGAAAAATCAATCTCCATCCGTACTCCATTTACGCTTGTTCCTCTGTGAGTTTGGATCCCAGCGCTGCCAACCAATGTAGCGGAGAGCCGATCTTGCACAGCTATTCTCCACTAGAGATTCCAGTGAGGCTCAGGAACAAGGTGATGTTAAGTCCATAGGCAAGGTTTCCAGCAGGTAAAGTAATACAGCAGTATCCCCATCGCAATCCCAATAACTGGACGACACACAGTTTCAGGAGTAGACTGACAAGCTTTATTCCACAGTTCCTTATAAAGCCCTCTCCCATGCAAGGGAGGAGGTTCTATCACTTAAGACATTATCCAATCTCTAAGTAGTAACCTCCCACAGATCTCCTCCCCTCCTCTAGCATCATAATCCCCTTATTGTGTACACAGTTTTCCCCGAGTTTTGGATGTACCCTAAATACTTGGGGTACATCCACAAATCCAACATCCCCAGATAGCTCTATTCTGGGGGACCAACATACTTAAAAATTAGCCCATTCGGATGAATGGTTCGTGAGATATGGGGTTCCAAAGATTTGACCGACCGCATGGGTAAAGTATCCGAAAACAGTTCCATGCATTTTGGCCCTGCGGTCGGTCACAAACAAGGGAATGAAAACAGGCAAATTGCCTGTGTTATAGAGCCTGGAGAGGGTTTGAATGAATTCCCTTGTTTATGGGGCTCTTTCTACCGAACGGCGGGTCATTCGGTAGTTTCCATACGAATTTCTGGAAGTATGGAGGTCTCAGCGGTGTTTGCCTAGTCAAGTGTCCGATTTTAGTTCCAGACACTCGACGGCAAAACACCGCTGTTCGGTAGTTTAAGATGGCCGCCGCCACGTGTTTGTTTCCCGAATGGCGGCCACCCAGAGGACAAAGACCACACTGCACTGATTGCCAATTACCTGTTTGCAACATTGTTGCAAACGGTAATTGGAGGCACACTCATTCCTGGGTGGTCTGGTTGTTCGGTAGTTTCATTCCCTTGTTTTATTTGAATGATTCTACCGAACAACTAGAGGAATACAATTCTTTACATACATTTAACTGTCATTATACCCGGATACCATGCTTTCTATACATGTACATACACATTAAACCAGCCATATGACCAAATACACTTATTCTCATACATGTCGTGGGACAGCCCGGTACCAATCCGCTACACTGGAGTTAGCACATGGTGGGTTTGCACAGGTTAAACTGGGCTTTGGAGAGACATCATAAGCTACCAGGAGTAGAAGGATAGAGAGTAAGAGAAGGTGGGAGTAGGAGTTAAAAGTTTTGTGAGAGGGTGTGTATTTAGAGCTTTTAGAAAGGGTTGGTGGAGGTAGGCTGGAAAGGTATAAGTAGAGTGCATGGGATGAAAAGAGAGGGAAGTAAAGTGGGAGCAATGAAAATGGTGTCAGCAGGGACAGGTGAGCAGAGGGATAGAGAGATTTTGCTAATTAGAGAGGTGAAAGTAAAGAATATAATGGAGAGCATTCTCTAAAAAGAATAAAAGGAGTTTAGATTATAAAGAAAGAAAATTAGGATTTTTAGTTATGCAAAATTAGATGAGGTGGGATCTCAAAGTCACGTGAGAGATGAGAGGGGTCAGGGGTTGCAGAAAGGGAGTGTGATAGTTGAGCAGGTGATGAGGGATGCACATGTAGACTTGTGCAATCGATATCGGTCGAATAACAATTTCACCAATTTAATCAGATCAGCAGTTCTGCTGAATTCCGTATCTCTGAAATGCCATATGGATGTATAACATGGCACATGTCTAGTGCTATGGATGACTATGTTCAGCTACTAAATGTTGATTCTCTTCACAGATCAAGTGAGAAGAATGACCAACAGAGTGAAAAGAAGGAGGAACAGTAAAAAAAAGATATACAGTTGCAAGAAAAAGTATGTGAACCCTTTGGAATGATATGGATTTCTGCACAAATTGGTCATAAAATGTGATCTGATCATCATCTAAGTCACAACAATAGACAATCACAGTCTGCTTAAACTAATAACACACAAATAATGAAATGTTGCCATGTTTTTATTGAACACACCATGTAAACATTGACAGTGCAGGTGGAAAACGTATGTACACCCTTGGATTTAATAACTGGTTGAACCTCCTTTGGCAGCAATAACTTCAACCAAACGTTTCCTGTAGTTGCAGATCAGACGTGCACAACGGTCAGAAGTAATTCTTGACCATTCCTCTTTACAGAACTGTTTCAGTTCAGCACTATTCTTGGGATGTCGGGTGTGAATCGCTTTCTTGAGGTCATGCCACAGCATCTCAATCGGGTTGAGGTCAGGACTCTGACTGGGCCACTTCAGAAGGCGTGTTTTCTTCTGTTTAAGCCATTAGGTTGTTGATTTACTTCTATGTTTTGGGTCATTGTCCTGTTGCAACATCCATCTTCTGTTGAGCATCAGCTGGTAGACAGATGGCCTTAAGTTCTCCTGCAAAATGTCTTGATAAACTTGGGAATTCATTTTTCCATCGATGATAGAAATCCGTCCAGGCCCTGACGCAGCAAAGCAGCCCCAAACCATGATTCCCTCACCACCATACGTCACAGTTGGGATGAGGTTTTGATGTTGGTGTGCTGTGCCCCTTTTTCGCCACATATAGTGGCAACTCAACTTTGATTTCATCTGTCCACAGAATATTTTGCCAGTACTGCTGTGGAACATCCAGGTGCTCTTGTGCAAACTGTAAACGTGCAGCAATGTTTTGTTTGGACAGCAGTGGCTTCCTCTGTGGTATCCTCCCATGAAATCCATTCTTGTTTAGTGTTTTACGTATTGTAGATTCGCTAACAGGGATGTTAGCATTTGCCAGTGATTTTTGTAAGTCTTTAGCTGACACTCTAGGATTTTTCTTCACCTCATTGAGCAGTCTGTGCTGTGCTGTTGCAGTCATCTTTACAGGATGGCCACTCCTAGGGAGAGTAGCAGCAGTGCTGAACTTTCTCCATTTATAGACAATTTGTCTTACCGTGGACTGATGAACAGCAAGGCTTTTGGAGATACTTTTATAACCCTTTCCAGCTTTATGCAAGTCAACAATTCTTAATCGTAGGTCTTCTGACAGCTCTTTTGTGCGAGGCATCATTCACATCAGGCAATGCTTCTTGTGAAAAGCAAACCCAGAACTGGTGTGTGTTTTTTATAGGGCAGGGCAGCTGTAACCAACACCTCCAATCTCATCTCATGGATTGGACTCCAGTTGGCTGACATCTCACTCCAATTAGCTCTTGGAGATGTCATTAGTCTAGGGGTTCACATACTTTTTCTACCTGCACTGTCAATGTTTACATGGTGTGTTCAATAAAAACATGGCAACATTTCATTCTTTGTGTGTTATTAGTTTAAGCAGACTGTGATTGTCTATTGTTGTGACTAAGATGATGATCAGATCATATTTTATAACCAATTTGTGCAGAAATCCATATCATTCCAAAGGGTTCACATACTTCTTTTCTTGCAACTGTATATATATATTTAATAAATAAGCTATATACAAGTATAGATTTGTTCACTGCCCTCACTTTCCCCCCATATCCGTTACTTTTCTCACTTTATCTGTGCTTCAAATGGGGGGGGGGAGGGGAATGTACCAGTGTACTGCAAAATTTCCATAATTGGCCCATTTTCACACCCTTTTTTTGTTTACCCAATTCATTTTCCAAAATATTTCATGGAATATATTTGGACCAGACAGTTTTTTTTAAACAAATGTGATATTGGAGATCCTGAACTAAATAAAATTTTTGGGAAAAATGGTTCCCATCGAACCAAATTGTTTCCGCCATACGCAAGTCTACTCACATGAAACTTTCTGAGCAGATGAAAATGCAAATCTTGAGTATAGCAAAAAGCTGATAGCTTGTACTACATAAAAGCTGCTAGGTCATTGAATAAAAAGACTCTCGCGTCTCTGGAAATTACATTGTTATTTTATGATTGAAAATAATCTATTACTTTTTATGTGTTTTTTTTTTGTTGATATTTTTTAAATTTTAAATATATATTAAAGATTTGGCAAATAACATCACAGTTCAGTTCAATCCAGGCACAGCCAGGGCATGCAATGTAAATGAAGAGGGTGAAAAAAAATAATTGACAGTGAGCCAAGATGGAGACACCCAGTTGCAGCATAAATAGATTTAGATTTCTACATTTAATTTTATTTATTACACCTCAAAATTACATATTTATTAAATATAGGTCATAAGTAAACATGATATTGAAAACTGTGGGAATTGGCATTTGCCTTTTAAGCTCAACTAAAAGAGGTGTCTAATAGAAGTGAGGAATATAAGTGATTATTGTTAGGGTTTAGTATATAAAAATAAGACTTCCTATTTAACTCTTAAAGCTGCCGGGAGCCAATGCATCGAATGGCAGTCTATACTGTAGCAGATGTTAGGAAGTATTTAATTGCCTTTATGAGCCTAGAAGAAGTTTTCATGGGAGGATTATATTGCACAAAATCTAATGTGAACAAGGATAATTGGTATACATGGGAACAGCAGATTTTCACTGGAGACTCTGATAATTACAATTAATTACTGCGTTTCTGGGGCCACAAGCACTACTTTATTGATGTGTATTGGAATGGGCTTGTTTGTGAGTATGTTTTTTTTATAAAAGGGATATCTTTTGTGGCTCATGACAAATACAATTGCATAGTGCTCGTCAGTAATTATTTGGAATGCACTAATTGGGAAGGTGGTGGCTACGGATCCTCAGGCTGCCTTTAGAGATACATTAATATGAAATGTTCTTCTAGCCCTATTTAAAGTTAAATATATCCTAGATGGAATTTTAAATAATTTTTAGACAAAAAAAGATCTCGGCGTTCTTAAGATTTAAAACATTCTTAAATTATGTTTTTATTATAAATTGCATTATAAATTGCATATATTTCTAACTCATTTTTTCACCCAGCTAAGAAAAGCAACTCAAATCAGAATAAACAGGATGTAAGCAGTGCAGTGTCTGAGTGTAATTTACAATTCCCATATAGAGTTTTATTGCACATACAGTTCTGCGGTCGAGTCATTGAATGAACTCTGTGTAAAAGACTAACAAAAGCAAGGCCACTAAAAGGGTTATGCTACTGTGCCTAGTTTGGACATAAACACAAACACACACGACTAGAGATGTCATGAATATAACATTTTCGGTTCGTGAATGGCGCAAATGTCCGCGAACGGGCGAACCGGGCGAACCGCCATAGACTTCAATGGGCAGGCGATTTTTAAAACCCACAGGGACTCTTTCTGGCCACAATAGTGATGGAAAAGTTGTTTCAAGGGGACTAACACCTGGACTGTGGCATGCCGGAGGGGGATCCATGGCAAAACTCCCATGGAAAATTACATAGTTGATGCAGAGTCTGGTTTTAATCCATAAAGGGCATAAATCACCTAACATTCCTAAATTGTTTGGAATAAAGTGCTTTAAAACATCAGGTATGGGGGGCGTGGCCGAACCGTCGATGAGCCTAGACGTGCTTCATTAGAGCTCCGCACCCACTGCGCCTTTAAGCCCACAAAAGCGACCTAAATCGACCTTAAATTACCCCACAAAGGGTCCCCCAACATGGAGAGGAAGATCCCCACGAAAAAAGGGAAAAAAAACGCGGACTCCGGGGGCTCCGTCCTTGACCACTTCGCCATGCAGCGGCATGGTCGGACGGGAAGCCAAGATGGCGACGGAGGATCCCCGCGCACCCCGACTCGGGCCGACACTGAAGCATCGACTATTGAGCAGGATACAGTCCTGGCCAAACTGGCTGAAGTCAGGGCTTTCCTGGCTGGCGAAATAGCCAAGTCGACGGCCGTGCTTCAGGCGGACATAGGGGCCTTGGGAGAGCGCACTGCAGCCCTGGAAGACCGCATGGATACCACCGCACGTGCCCACAACGATGTAGTCGACAGGGTGAACCGGATGGCAGCCCATATGGTCGAAACTGACCTGGCACTGGAGGACATGGCAAACAGATCCCGGAGGAACAACCTCCGCCTTAGGGGGCTCCCTGAAGTGAGGGACGAAAATCTGCGGGAGATCCTGCTTTCCCTCCTCCGGCCTCTCCTCCCTGGCCTCCCTGAAGAGCAGTGGCACATCGAGCGGGTACACAGAGCCCTGCGAGCTCAGAGGGCTGACACTAACACCCCGAGGGACGTCATCGTGCGCTTCCTATACTTTGGCACTAAGGAGGCCCTTATGAAAGCAAGCCGTGATGGGCCCATCCGGCACGATGGGGCAGCTATCTCCCTCTACCAGGACCTGGCACCATCTACGCTGCAACGCCGGAGGGAGTGGCGGCCGATCACGGAGGCCTTGAGAGGAGCAGGCCTGAAGTATGCCTGGGGCTTCCCTTTTAAGCTGCTGGTGTTCCGGGGAGACCGGGCACACGTTTTGTCACCGGGTGGCGACCCTCAACGTTTCCTGCGGAACCTTGGAGTGCAACCGCCCCCAGAGCTCCCTGATGTATCCCTGTACTTTGATGATCTCCCTCAGCTGCCGAACGACTGGAGTGCTGCTGGAGCCAAGGGCCACCGCTGACGACCGGAGGGTATTGTATGTTTCTCACACCGTACTCGGTGGACCCCAGCCTTTTGGGACCGGCCCCGGAGGGATGTCTTTTCTGCATCCCACTTGGGGTGGGGGCCTCGGGGGGGGTCTACATGGGCCGGGGTGGTTGTCACCTCCCAGTTGGGTCGGGGAGCGGGAAGTGGGGCTGGGGTCCTTGCAGAGCGTTTGAAGCTCTGGATGGGTCCGGATCCGAAGTGCTTCCCTTACACCCCTTCTGTTTTTAATTATCCCTATTAACCTGCTGGATTCCTTCTTACGACTACTTATTACCCCCAGTTGAATGTTCGTTCTTAGTTTTTCAATCACCACTTCTGTCAAGGAACGGAGGGTTTTTGGCCACCCGGGAGCCCCACACTTGGTTTGGGTGGGATTGGGGCAGGGTGCTTCCCAAGGCTCGATTTTCTACAGCGGACTTAGTGTGCTGGAACGTAGGCACAAGTCTACCTTGCAACTTGCTACAGCCCTGACTGTCCCTATATAATGCACCACCAGACTGGTGCTGTACCGGCTATGAGTATTGTGAACGTCATGCCAATGTGTTGCTAAATCGCCTATGTGATGTATTCACTGTATCTCCCCCTTTGCACTCGCCTCCCCCCCCCTCTTTCCTCCCCCCCTCTTTCCTCCCCCCCCTCTTTCCTCCCCCCCCTCTCTTCTCCCCCCCCCTCTCTTCTCCCCCCCCTCTCTCCTCCCCCCCCTCTCTCCTCCCCCCCTCTCTCCTCCCCCCCTCTTACCCTCCCCCCCTTTCCTCCCCCCCCTCCCCCCCTTTCCTCCCCCCCCTCCCCCCCTTTCCTCCCCCCCCTCTCCTCCTTTCCTCCCCCCCTCTACCGCCCATTGGATTCAATGTATGTATGCTTCAGAACAGTGTTCATGTACACTTCTCCTCCAACATAGTCGTACATGCCTCTGGAAACATAGAGGACATGAAAACAGTAGTGGTTAAAAAAAAAAAAAAAAAAAAAAAAAAAAAAAAAAAAAAAATGCATATATATATAATGACTTGAAAATCCCACAAAAAAAAAAAAAAAAAGAAAAGGGGAAAAATAATAAAAATAGAAGACAAAAGTTAAAAAGGGACTAACCAGGGGGGCTTCACACCTACAAGTTTATCTCCACTATTGCAAACCGCTCAAAGTCTTTATGTTTAATAGTTAATCAGCGTAAGAAAACGAAAAAATAAAAAATAATAAAAATAAAACAGTAAAACTCAACATAAAAATAAAAAAAAAAAAAAAAAAAAAAAAAAAAAACATACAGGGGTACTGATATGAGTAGGATGAGGAAATCTGTAGATAGACATCAAGAGGACTAGAACTAACTTTTGTATATGGTTTCTGTCATTGCCTTACGTTGTATGGTGTTCTAGATTTCGAGTAATTATAGAGTCTGGGGGACGTCATAAAATCCCTTCGAATTACAGTTTTTGTAAATTACTGATGCATATCCTTTTACTGCTTTCTGGTAATCGGGCTAGACTCGGCCAATATTAATAATGTTGACATGAACCCTAGTGGTGCCTCTGGCGTGTGGGGGGGGGTGGGCGCCTTGCCCCCATTTTTATTTTTTATTTTTCAATCCTCCGCACTGCTGGGTTTCTCCTTTGGGGGTTGTGGCCGCCCATGGGATGATCTCGACGCTGAGTGCCCTGTTCCCCCCCCCCGCATGGCAGTGGTACTTCTTTCATTTGTAGACCGCGTTGTGCGGCTGATTCCTCCGATTCACCAATGTTCTTCCGCTATATTATCTGTCCCCATTGTCTGGCCTATGTGTATATCTCTGTTTTGTGTTTTTATTTCAACTGGGTATTCTGTTTTCAATTTTAAGTATTACTTGCGGTGTAATTCCTGTACATGTTGTTAGGCTATGGATACTACAGGATTGGGGATGGTTTTAGGCTCTATCTCCAGGGCTCGCAGTCAAGGGCTGACCCGACCGGACATAGCTAGGGTCCTGGACGGGTGGCGGACAGATTCAGCTTCCTAGGCCCCACTTACGGGGGGTGGAACGGTGGCGAGTCAAGGGCCCCCAGTGGTGGATCTGCCGATTTTCCTAGACCTCTAACCGGATGGGGTCCTATCTAGGTCTATACAGATTCTAGGGGGCGCGAGGGAGCGGGAGCTCAGGGATCCTTGCTCCCTTATCGCGTTGATCGTGGTGGGAGATGAGGGAACACGCTACCCACAACACACTGGCTACTAGTGAGACCAGTGCTTCTCTGCATCCGACTAGATTTGGATGTCTTGGTTCTTCTTCTTTTTCTTTCCTTCTTTTCTTCTTCTCTTTCCTTGTTCTCTCTTCAAGAGGCGCGGAGCTGGGGGGCGGGGGGTGCGGGGGGATCTCGGCGGGGTCGCGTGATTCGGAAGGTCCAGGTGCCCGGCAGCGGGGATGGCCTGATACATGATGGCACTTAAAATCACTACATTGAACGTTAAGGGCCTCAACGCTCCTAGGAAGCGTCGACTCTTATTCAGGGAACTAAAGAGGCTACACACAGATATAGCATTTATACAGGAAACACACCTACCTAAGCAGGCCAAGTTTGGTCTGAAGGACCATGTCTTCAAAGGATCCTATGAAGCTAGATCGTTTCGCAAACGCAACGGCGTGGCCATTCTTGTCAGAAACAGCTGCCCTTTTAGGAAAGTGGTCCAAGAAGCAGACCCGGAGGGTCGGTATATCATAGTCTCGGGCGTCTTGCACTCGCATACAATTCATCTCATTAATTTATATGCCCCGAACCAGCCAGATCCGGCCTACTGGAAGACTATCCAAGAGAAGATAGCGGCATTGCCCTACGGTATGATTTATGTTGGAGGGGATTTCAATGCGACTCCGTGCCCGGCCGTGGACAGGAGCACGCGGGACGGAACCCCGAGATCCCACGGCAGAGGGGGCCAAGACCGACTGCTCAACCGGTTTTTGATGGACACTGGTTTGGTTGATGTTTGGCGCGCTCACCACCCGGGAGACACAGAATACACGTACTACTCAGCGCCGCATGGCACGTATTCTAGGATCGATCTCTTCTTAACTAATGTAGTGGGAATGCCCAGGATACTCGACTCGAGAATCGGTGATATTTCATGGTCGGACCACGCAGATTTGACCATTTCCTTGGGCAACCTCTGCGTGGCCTCTCCATGGAACTGGAAGTTAAACGCGTCCTTATTACAAGACCCCGCTTTGAGGGAGCAGATCCGGCAGGAAATACTGGAATATTTTGAAGCAAACGATACCCCGGACGTTCATGTGAGCACGATCTGGGCAGCACATAAGGCTGTGATCAGGGGATCTCTCATCAAGTTGGCTACCAGACGAAAGAAACAGAAACATTCTAGATTGGAAACATTGCTGGGACGGCTGAGGACCCTTGAACTAAAACACCAAACGGCCCCTGACACAGAGACTTACGAGCGATTGGAGGCGGTTAGGAGGGATATTAGGACTTTACTGCTAGATGATGCGGCACGCTCCATGGTGTGGTCGAGGCGGACTTTTTACGAAAAATCCAATAAAATGGATTCACTCCTAGCCAGGACTCTGCGTCCCAAACAGGATCGTACGCACATAACAGCAATAAGACACCCAGATGGCACGACCAGAACAAGGCCCGACGAGATTGCTCGGGTTTTTGAGAACTTTTATAAGCAATTATACAACCATACTCCAGATAAACAGACATATGATGAAACTGAAGAAAGGACCATACTCGAATATCTCGATAAGCTCGGGATGACTAAACTCAAGAGGGAAACAGTGAGTGTTCTTGCTGCTGATATCACCGAGGAGGAAGTTTATAAAGCCATTTCCGACTTGAAAGGCAACAAGGCACCGGGACCAGATGGCTTCGATGGCTCCTATTATAAAATTTTTAAGGAAGAACTAGCGCCTCCACTGACCAGGCTCTTTGCCGCTCTCAGGCAGGGGGATCAGCTGGATCCGACCATGGCCCTCGCTACTATCGTTTTGATACCCAAACCAGACAAGGACCCCCTTGCACCTGAACATTACAGACCTATCTCACTGATCAACCATGATCTTAAGATCTTAGCGAAAATACAAGCAGAAAGACTGAATCCGTTGCTGACCTCTCTGGTCCACGCCGACCAAGTGGGTTTCATTCAGGACAGACAGCTATTTGAAAATACTCGGAGGAACATCGACCTGATCTGGAAGCAAGCTACCTCAAAAATGCCGACGTTAGTGGTAGCTATCGACGCAGAAAAGGCTTTCGATAGGGTGAGGTGGCAATTTTTGTTCACGGTGCTGAAACATCTGGGGTTCCCGGACGAATACATAACAACCACGAAGGCTATGTACCACGACGTACGGGCACAAGTACAGATTACAGGAGCCCCTATGACGCCATTTCGGCTATATAACGGAACCAGACAGGGTTGCCCACTCTCCCCCCTTCTTTTCGTGCTAGCACTGGAACCACTACTCCAAGCTATAAGGCAACATCCGAACATAAGGGGTGTGCGGGTGGGAAATAGGGAATTCACTGTATCGGCGTACGCCGACGATGTCCTCCTTACCATCACCAACCCCTTGGATTCTATGGCTGCTATACAAGAGGTCATAAGAGAGTATGGCGCGACATCGGGTTATAAAGCAAACATGGAAAAGACCAGTGCAATGCCGATTCACATGCCAGATACCGACGTACACCGCATCCGAGAGACCTATGGACTTCGAGTGGAAAGGGAGGCCTTAAAGTACTTGGGCATTCAACTTACGGCTGACCCACTACGCCTATACTCCGCTAATTATGACCCCATGCTTCGAACATTGACTGGAGATTTAGAGAAGTGGACGGACAAGCCAATCTCCTGGATCGGACGGATCAACTCGGTTAAAATGAGCGTCCTCCCACGTATTCTGTTTTTATTCCAGGCTTTACCTATTCGAGTTACAAAAACCCAATTGACTCCGTTACAAAGATCAATAGGTGAGTTCATATGGCAGAATAGGAGACATAGGATATCTAGACAGGTCCTATACTGACGTAAGGATAGAGGGGGATTGGGCCTACCGAACCTATATTTCTACTATTTAGCTGCCCAGTTGACACAGGTAGCGATGTGGCACTCTTCGCCGGAAGGGAGGCGGTGGGTGGAGATAGAATCCGAGATAACGGGGTGGGACGTCCCCCATTTTACCATGTGGGTCCCGAAGGACCATAGGCCTCGGATACGGGCACTTTGCCCGTCCATTCAAAACTCACTCCGCATTTGGGACGAGAACGGTCGCAAATACGGACTGGCATCATCCCCCTCCCCCTTAACCCCGATACTCCGGAATAGGGAATTTCCGCCGGGAATGGCTCCTAGAGAATTTCAGAATCTGGAAAGATTAGGGTTGCAGCGGATTCATCAACTTTACCATAATGGGCAGATAGTCCAATTTGCAGACCTTCAGCGAGAATCCCACTTAACACCAACGGACTTTTTTCGCTATCTTCAGATTCGGGACTTTGCTAGAAAGCCCCACATAAAGGGAGCTGCGCAAGCAGGGTTGACATTCTATGAGAAATTATGCCGAGCTGGAACCGTCCCCAAGGGTATGATAACACACTTGTACGCCCACCTTAGCACGGAGAACAAAGAATGGGGCCGTTTGGCCTACGCTGACCAGTGGGAGGCGGATCTGGGAGAAGTTTTGGAAGGAGTGGATTGGCAGGAAATATGGGAAGCTAACAAAAGTTCATCCGTTTGCGTCACCCTCCAAGAACAAACATGGAAGACCATGTTCCGCTGGTATACCACTCCTGTCAAACTCTATAAGATGCGTAAACTGGATACGGATGATTGCTGGAGGGGATGTGGTACCAGGGGTACGTATCTCCACATGTGGTGGGAATGCCCGAAACTACGCAGCTTCTGGAAGGCAGTTGAAGGCCTATTGACGCAGACCTTTAACAAGCCCCTACTATTAGACCCGTGGGTATACCTACTGAACAGATCCATTGACGGATGGACCAAAAGGGAGCAGACTCTTGTCCACAAAATAACCCTTGGGGCTAGACGAACTATTGCCACAGCTTGGCTCTCTCCTGCAGGGCCGGAGATTTCGGGAGTGATATCTAGGATTCGAGACTGCCGACTGATGGATGATCTGACAGCACGAGTGAAGGGGACGACGGAGAAATTCATAAAACTTTGGGAGCCCTGGGATAATAGTTTAGCAGGATCTACGTAGACGGACCATACACATCAGTATGATGGGGTTTGGGGGGCCCTGGGGTTTTTTTCCGTCCCGCGCTGGCCCAGGCTGGTCGTCCCGCTCTTGCCGCGTCCCGGTTCCGGCGCCTCGCCTTATTTCTCTCTTCTCTCTATCTGGACTTTTTCCTTTTCTCCTTCTTCTTCGACCACCCTTACTTCTCGGTTCTCGAGCGATGGGGGTGGGTCTCTCTTTATAACATAGGTCTAATTCTATCTTATTCCTTATTTTGCCTGCCTTACCAACATCTCCTCAGGTGCGATCGGTGTGATAAGGGAAGGTGGAGACCTGGTATTATCCGGTTCCCTTTCCTATTAACCCCCTTAGGGGACGACTTAGAATTGCCTGAGACTTATAAACAACCTTCATAGAGAGCCAGATGACTTAGATGACTTAAACGGGGAAGCCAGGGGTGGTTGTGCATTTGCTATCAGTTCGCTTCTCGAATCACCACCGTTAGCTATTACCCACCTGACACGTAGCTTTATGTACTTGTGCCTCCTGTCGAATCGAACACCGGGGACTTAAACCAAAACATATTAGAATGATACCGAATCCCCGATGGGAGGCGGGTGGAATGGAATTTAGGGATAGGCGTGTCTTGTAGACAGATATTGATTAAGATTGCTTCTGGTTAAGAATGCTCTTTTACGCTCAGGCTTCTGCGCAGGCCACACGGTCATATTGTTTCTGTTTTGACAAATGCAGGCAAGAGTGGGGAATTTAAATACTGATGCCATATAAAAAACACAAAATCCTCGATGGGGGGCAAGTTGTATAGCATTTACAAGGGGGCTTGTGATATGGGCATATTTGCATTATTACGTTCACATTACTGTTCTTTTGTACTTTGGCTTCTGCGCAAGCCTTCGAATTGTCTAATTCTTGCCTTACCCATTGTATGCAAAAATAAAGAATTTAAAAAAAAAAAAAAAAACATCAGGTATGATGTTGTATCGATCAGGTAGTGTAAGGGTTACGCCCGCTTCACAGTGACAGACCAAACTCCCCGTTTAACGCACCACAAACAACCGCAAACAGTCCATTTGCACAACTGCAAACTCCCCATTTGCACATGTTTTAGTGCAAACTAGTCTAACTACTAATATAGTTGAAACATGCTACTTTTATTCATGCCAGACAACCATGCAGGCCAGACTAACAAACATGCCAGGGCCAATCATAGTTAACCACCTCAGATAGTAACATGGCTCCCTCTATATACAGGGTAAACATGGCTCCCTCTATATACAGAGTAACATTGCTCCCTCTATATACAGTGTAACATGGCTCCCCTCTATATACAGAGTAACATGGCTCCCTCTATATACAGTGTAACATGGCTCCCCTCTATATACAGTGTAAACATGGCTCCTCTCTATATACAGAGTAACATGGCTTCCCTCTATATGCCGTGTAAACATGGCTCCCTCTATATACAGAATAACATGGCTCCCTCTATATACAGAGTAACATGGCTCCCTCTATATACAGAGTAACATGGCTTCCCTCTATATACCGTGTAAACATGGCTCCCTCTATATACAGTGTAAACATGGCTCCTCTTTATATACAGAGTAACATGGCTTCCCTCTATATACCGTGTAAACATGGCTCCCTCTCTATACAGAATAACATGGCTCCCTCTATATACAGAGTAACATGGCTTCCCTCTATATACCGTGTAAACATGGCTCCCTCTATATACAGAATAACATGGCTCCCTCTATATACAGAGTAACATGGCTCCCCTCTATATACAGAGTAACATGGCTCCCCTCTATATACAGTGTAAACATGGCTCCTCTCTATATACAGAGTAACATGGCTCCCTCTATATACAGTGTAAACATGGCTCATCTCTATATACAGAGTAACATGGCTCCCCTCTATATACAGAGTAACATGGCTCCCTCTATATACAGAGTAACATGGCTTCCCTCTATATACCGTGTAAACATGGCTCCTCTCTATATACAGAGTAACATGGCTTCCCTCTATATACCGTGTAAACATGGCTCCCTCTATATATAGAATAACATGGCTCCCTCTATATACAGAGTAACATGGCTCCTCTCTATATACAGTGTAAACGTGGCTCCTCTCTATATACAGAGTAACATGGCTCCCTCTATATACAGTGTAAACATGGCTCCTCTCTATATACAGAGTAACATGGCTCCCCTCTATATACAGAGTAACATGGCTCCCTCTATATACAGAGTAACATGGCTTCCCTCTATATACCGTGTAAACATGGCTCCCTCTATATACAGAATAACATGGCTCCCTCTATATACCGAGTAACATGGCTCCCCTCTATATACAGTGTAAACATGGCTCCTCGCTATATACAGAGTAACATGGCTCACTCTATATACAGTGTAAACATGGCTCCTCTCTATATACAGAGTAACATGGCTCCCCTCTATACAGGGGCGTACCTGGAGCTTTTGGCACCCGGGGCGGATCCTTTATTTGGCACCCCCCTCCCCAACTTTGAAATGTAAAAAACAACGGCAATTGTTTTTAAATGTATGTGTATGCAGTGTGTGTATAGTGTATGAAGTGTATGCAGTGTGTGTATAGTGTGCGCAGTGTGTGCATAGAGTGTGCAGTGTGTGCATAGTGTATGCAGTGTGTGTATAGTGTGTGTGTATAGTGTGTGCATAGTGTATGCAGTGTGTGTATAGTGCCTGTGTATAGTGTGTATGCAGTGTGTGTAGTGCATGTAGTGTGTGCAGTGTTTGTATAGTGTGTGCAGTGTGTATAGTGTGTGCAGTGTGTATGCAGTGTGTGTAGTGTGTGTATATTGTGTGCAGTGTGTATACAGTGTGTGTAGTGTGTGTGTAGTGTGTGTGTATAGTGTGTGCATAGTGTATGCAGTGTGTGCATAGTGTGTATAGTGTGTACACTGTGTGTGTATATTGTGTGTATAGTGTGTGTGTGTATAGTGTATGTATAGTGTGTGTATAGTGTGTATAGTGTGTGCAGTGTGTGTATAGTGTGTGCAGTTACATAGTTACATAGTTACATAGTTAGATAGCTGAAAAGAGACTTGCGTCCATCAAGTTCAGCCTTCCTCACACCTGTTTTTTGCTGTTGATCCAAAAGAAAAAAAAAAAAAAACCCAGTTTGAAGCACAATTTTGCAACAAGCTAGGACAAAAAAATTCCTTCTTGACCCCAGAATGGCAGTCAGATTTATCCTTGAATCAAGCAGTTATTACCCTACATTGAAAGATTATATCCTTGAATATTCTGTCTTTGCAAGTATGCATCTAGTAGCTGTTTGAACATCTGTATGGACTCTGATAAAACCACTTCTTCAGGCAGAGAATTCCACATCCTGATTGTTCTTACAGTAAAAAAACCTTTCCTTTGCCTTAGACGAAATCTTCTTTCTTCCAGTCTAAACGCATGGCCTCGTGTCCTATGTAAAGTCCGGTTTGTGAATAGATTTCCACACAATGGTTTGTATTGGCCCCGAATATATTTGTATAATGTTATCATATCCCCTCTCAGGCGACGTTTTTCTAAACTAAATAGGTTTAAATTTGTTAACCTTTCTTCATAGCTGATATGTTCCATTCCTTTTATTAATTTTGTAGCCCGCCTCTGCACTTTTTCTAGTGCCATGATATCCTTCTTTAGAACAGGTGCCCAAAATTGCACAGCATATTCAATATGTGGTCTTACCAGTGATTTATAGAGAGGCAAAATTATATTCTCGTCCCGAGAATGAATGCCCTTTTTCATGCATGACAATACCTGCAGTGTGTGTATAGTGTGTGCAGTGTGTGTATAGTGTGTGCAGTGTATGTATAGTGTGTATGCAGTGTGTGTATAGTGTGTATGCAGTGTGTGTATAGTGTGTAAGCAGTGTGTATAGTGTGTATATAGTGTGTATGCAGTGTGTGTATATGGTGTATGCAGTGTGTGTATAGTGTTTGCAGTGTGTATGCAGTGTGTGTATAGTTAGTGCAGTGTGTGTATAGTTTATGCAGTGTGTGCAGTGTGTATGCAGTGTGTGTAGAGTGTGTGTAGTGTATGCAGTGTGTGTAGAGTGTGTGCAGTGTGTGCATAGTGTGTGTGCAGTGTATGCAGTGTGTATAGTGTGTATGCAGTGTGTGTATAATGTGTGTAGTGTGTATGCAGTGTGTGTAGAGTGTATGCAACATTTTAGTGTGTATGCAGTGTGTATAGTGTGTATGCATTGTGTATGCAGTGTGTGTATAGTGTGTGTGTAGTGTGTGTAGTGTGTATGCAGTGTGTGTGTAGTGTGTGTAGTGTGTATGCAGTGTGTGTATAGTGTGTGTAGTGTGTATGTAGTGTGTGTATAGTGTGTGTGCGCAGTGTGTGTAGTGTGTATGCAGTGTGTGTATAGTGTGTGTAGTGTGTATGCAGTGTGTGTCGAGTGTGTGTAGAGTGTATGCAGTGTGAGTATATTGTGTGTATGCAGTGTGTGTGCAGTGTATGCAGTGTGTGTGTAGTGTATGCAATGTGTGTAGTGTGTATGCAGTGTGTGTAGAGTGCATGCAGTGTGTGTAGTGTGTATGCAGTGTGTGTAGAGTGTATGCAGTGTGTAGAGTGTATGCATTGTGTGTAGAGTGTATACATTGTGTGTAGTGTGTATGCAGTGTGTGTAGAATGTATGCAGTGTGTGTAGATTGTATACAGTGTGTGTAGATTGTATGCAGTGTGTGTAGAGTGTATGCAGTGTGTGTAGAGTGTATGCAGTGTGTATGCAGTGTGTATGCAGTGTATGTAGAGTATGGGTAGAGTGTATGCAGTGTGTGTAGAGTGTATGCAGTGTATGCAGTGTGTGTAGAGTGTGTGTAGAGTGTGTGTAGAGTGTATGCAGATGCAGTGTGTATGTTGTGTGGAATAAGTGCTGCCCCTTACCTGTCCCTCCTGTCCTCCTCGACTGGTGGTCCGGTGGCACCACATCACTGGGCAGTTTAGAGGTGGCCAGTATTCTCCATGCTCGTTAATAAGACTATCTAACCGAGTTTCCCATCCAGCAGCAGCAGGGTCTATATACAGAGTAACATGGCTTCCCTCTATATACCGTGTAAACATGGCTCCCTCTATATACAGAATAACATGTCTCCCTCTATATAAAGAGTAACATGGCTCCCCTCTATATACAGTGTAAACATGGCTCCTCTCTATATACAGAGTAACATGGCTCCCTCTTTTTCAGTGTAAACATGGCTCCTCTCTATATACAGAGTAACATGGCTCCCCTCTATACAGGGGCATACCTGGAGCTTTTGGCACCCGGGGTGGATCCTTTATTTGACACCCCTCTCCCCAACTTTGAAATGTAAAAACAACGGCAATTTTTTTTAAATGTATGTGTATGCAGTGTGTGTATAGTGTATGAAGTGTATGCAGTGTGTGTATAGTGTGTGCAGTGTGTGTATAGAGTGTGCAGTGTGTGCATAGTGTATGCAGTGTGTGTATAGTGTGTGCAGTGTGTATGCAGTGTTTGTATAGTTAGTGCAGTGTGTGTATAGTGTATGCAGTGTGTATGCAGTGTGTGTAGAGTGTGTAGAGTGTGTGCAGTGTGTGCATAATGTGTGTGCAGTGTATGCAGTGTGTGTAGTGTGTATGCAGTGTGTGTATAATGTGTGTAGTGTTTATGCAGTGTGTGTAGTGTGTATGCAGTGTGTGTAGAGTGTATGCAATAGTTTTCGTGTGTATGCAGTGTGTATAGTGTGTATGCAGTGTGTATGCAGTGTGTGTATAGTGTGTGTGTAGTGTGTGTAGTGTGTATGCAGTGTGTGTATAGTGTGTGTAGTGTGTATGCAGTGTGTGTATAGTGTGTGTAGTGTGTATGCAGTGTGTGTATAGTGTGTGTAGTGTGTATGCAGTGTGTGTAGAGTGTGTGTAGAGTGTATGCCGTGTGTGTATAGTGTGTGCATGCAGTGTGTGTACAGTGTATGCAGTGTGTGTGCAGTGTATGCAATGTGTGTAGTGTGTAGTCAGTGTGTGTATAGTGTGTGTAGTGTGTATGCAGTGTGTGTAGTGTGTATGCAGTGTGTGTAGATTGCATGCAGTGTGTTAGTGTGTATGCAGTGTGTGTAGAGTGTGTGCAGTGTGCGCATAGTGTGTGTGCAGTGTATGCAGTGTGTGTAGTGTGTATGCAGTGTGTGTATAATGTGTGTAGTGTGTATGCAGTGTGTGTAGAGTGTATGCAATATTTTAGTGTGTATGCAGTGTGTACAGTGTGTATGCATTGTGTATGCGGTGTGTTTATAGTGTGTGTGTAGTGTGTGTAGTGTGTATGCAGTGTGTGTATAGTGTGTGTAGTGTGTATGTAGTGTGTGTATAGTGTGTGTACGCAGTGTGTGTAGTGTGTATGCAGTGTGTGTATAGTGTGTGTAGTGTGTATGCAGTGTGTGTAGAGTGTATGCAGTGTGTGTATAGTGTGTGTATGCAGTGTGTGTGCAGTGTATGCAGTGTGTAGTGTGTATGCAGTGTGTGTAAAGTGTGTGTAGTGTGTATGCAGTGTGTGTAGTGTGTATGCAGTGTGTGTAGAGTGTAGAGTGCATGCAGTGTGTGTAGTGTGTATGCAGTGTGTGTAGAGTGTATGCAGTGTGTGTAGAATGTGTGCTGTGTGTGTAGAGTGTATGCAGTGTGTGTAGAGTGTATGCTGTGTGTGTAGAGTGTATGCAGTGTGTGCAGTGTGTATGCAGTGTGTGTAGAGTGTATGCAGTGTGTGTAGTGTGTATGCAGTGTGTGTAGAGTGTATGCAGTGTGTGTAGTGTGTATGCAGTGTGTGTAGAGTGTATGCAGTGTGTATGCAGTGTGTATGCAGTGTATGCAGTGTGTGTGTAGAGTGTATGCAGTGTGTGTAGAGTGTATGCAGTGTATGCAGTGTATGCAGTGTGTGTAGAGTGTGTGTAGAGTGTATGCAGATGCAGTGTGTATGTTGTGTGGAATAAGTGCTGCCCCTTACCTGTCCCTCCCGTCCTCCTCGACTGGTGGCCCGCTGGCACCACATCACTGGGCAGTTTAGAGGGGCCCAGTATTCTCCATGCTCGTTAATAAGAATATCTACCCGAGTTCCCCATCCAGCAGCAGCATGGTCTATATACAGAGTAACATGGCATCCCTCTATATACCGTGTAAACATGGCTCCCTCTATATACAGAATAACATGGCTCCCTCTATATACAGAGTAACATGGCTCCTCTCTATATACATAGTAACATGGCTCCCCTCTATATACAGTGTAAACATGGCTCCTGTCTATATACAGAGTAACATGGCTCCCCTCTATACAGGGGCATACCTGGAGCTTTTGGCACCCGGGGCGGATCCTTTATTTGACACCCCTCTCCCCAACTTTGAAATGTAAAAAACAACGGCAATTTTTTTTAAATGTATGTGTATGCAGTGTGTGTATAGTGTATGAAGTGTATGCAGTGTGTGTATAGTGTGTGCAGTGTGTGTATAGAGTGTGCAGTGTGTGCATAGTGTATGCAGTGTGTGTATAGTGTGTGCAGTGTGTATGCAGTGTGTTTATAGTTAGTGCAGTGTGTGTATAGTGTATGCAGTGTGTGCAGTGTGTATGCAGTGTGTGTAGAGTGTGTATAGTGTATGCAGTGTGTGTAGAGTGTGTGCAGTGTGTGCATAGTGTGTGTGCAGTGTATGCAGTGTGTGTATGCAGTGTGTGTATAATGTGTGTAGTGTGTATGCAGTGTGTGTAGTGTGTATGCAGTGTGTGTAGAGTGTATGCAATAGTTTTAGTGTGTATGCAGTGTGTATAGTGTGTATGCATTGTGTATGCAGTGTGTGTATAGTGTGTGTGTAGTATGTGTAGTGTGTATGCAGTGTGTGTATAGTGTGTGTAGTGTGTATGCAGTGTGTGTATAGTGTGTGTGCGCAGTGTGTGTAGTGTGTATGCAGTGTGTGTATAGTGTGTAGTGTGT
Organism: Pelobates fuscus; assembly: GCF_036172605.1. Taxonomy (NCBI): domain Eukaryota; kingdom Metazoa; phylum Chordata; class Amphibia; order Anura; family Pelobatidae; genus Pelobates; species Pelobates fuscus. Next base: position 110,025,089 of record NC_086327.1, on the reverse strand, counting down.
ATGCAGTGTGTGTAGAGTGTGTGTAGAGTGTATGCAGTGTGTGTATAGTGTGTATATGCAGTGTGTGTACAGTGTATGCAGTGTGTGTGCAGTGTATGCAATGTGTGTAGTGTGTATGCAGTGTGTGTATAGTGTGTGTAGTGTGTATGCAGTGTGTGTAGATTGCATGCAGTGTGTGTAGTGTGTATGCAGTGTGTGTAGAGTATGTGCAGTGTGTGTAGAGTGTATGCAGTGTGTGCAGTGTGCATGCAATGTGTGTAGAGTGTATGCAGTGTGTGTAGAGTGTATGCAGTGTGTGTAGTGTGTATGCAGTTTGTGTAGAGTGTATGCAGTGTGTGTAGTGTGTATGCAGTGTGTGTAGAGTGTATGCAGTGTGTATGCAGTGTGTATGCAGTGTATGTAGAGTGTGTGTAGAGTGTATGCAGTGTGTGTAGAGTGTATGCAGTGTATGCAGTGTGTGTAGAGTGTGTGTAGAGTGTATGCAGATGCAGTGTGTATGTTGTGTGGAATAAGTGCTGCCCCTTACCTGTCCTTCCCGTCCTCCTCGACTGGTGGCACAGCATCACTGGGCAGTTTAGAGGGGCCCAGTATTCTCCATGATCGTTAATAAGACTATCTACCCGAGTTTCCCATCCAGCAGCAGCAGCGCCCCTGTGAGTGGTACCCGGGGCGGACCGCCCCCGCCACCCCCCTTAGTACGCCATGCCTCTATATACAGAGTAACATGGCTCCCTCTATATACAGAGTAACATGGCTTCCCTCTATATACCGTGTAAACATGGCTCCCTCTATATACAGAAGAACATGGCTCCCCTCTATATACAGTGTAACATGGCTCCCTCTATATACAGAGTAACATGGCTCCCTCTATATACAGTGTAAACATGGCTCCTCTCTATATACAGAATAACATGGCTCCCTCTATATACAGAGTAACATGGCTCCTCTCTATATATAGAGTAACATGGCTCCATCTATATACAGTGTAAACATGGCGCCTCTCTATATACAGAGTAACATGACTCCCCTTTATATACAGAGTAACATGGCTCCCTCTATATACAGTGTAAACCTGGCTCCCTCTATATACAGAGTAACATGGCTCCTGAGCTGCTGGTGGGGGCCCTATAAAAGAATAATGGGGGGACCTACTGTCCTCCCCCCCGCCCCCACCCTTCAGCGACGGGTGGGGGTCCTAAGTTACAATAAGAGGGGGGACCTACTGTCCTTCCCCCGGCCCCCACCCCTGAGCTGCGGGTGGGGGCCCTATAAAAGAATAATGGGGGGGACCTACTGTCCTCCCCCCCAGCCCCCACCCCTGCGCGGCAGGTGGGGGCCCTAAGTTACAATAAGGGGGGATCTACTGTCCTCCCCCCAGCCCCCACCCCTGCGCGGTGGGTGGGGGCCCTAAAAAACAATAAGGGGGGGACCTACTGTGTGCGGGTGGGGACCCTAAATGAAAATCCCCCCCTCCCTCATCAAAGGTGACTCGGGGTCACCAAGCCCCTAGTCACACACCCAAATAAAAAAGCCCCTACCTACCTCCCTCACCCTAAAAAATAGTGAGGGGGGAATAAAATTACTACCCTGTAAAGTAAAATTCAACTAACTATTCAATGTCTTCTTTTTTCTAAAATCTTCATTTTTCAGCCCCAAAAAAGGCCAAATAAAAAGCCATCATACCCGTCGAACTTAAAAATAAAATAAAAAACCAGAGCGCAAAAAACAATTAATCCATCTTCACCCATGGAGGGCTCCGCGCAAACAAGGGTATTAACATATACCCTATTGTTACAATTGTTACTTGAAAAGCATGAGGAATGCTGTTGGGGTACCACATGCTCATTTGTTATACCTCCATGCACTACAAAAATAAAGAATAAAAAATAAAAAAAAATATATGCAGCTTCCAAATGAATCTAAAATGGATGCTGTCCAGGAGGTGGGAGGGTCTGCTAGGGAGAGTGTGCTGCTGATTGGCTGGAATGTGTCTGCTGACTGTGAGGTACAGGGTCAAAGTTAACTCAATAATGACGAATAGGGGCGGATCGAACCGCGCATGTGTTCGCCCGCCATGGTGAACGCGAACACGCTATGTTCGCCAGGAACTATTCGCCAGCGAACCATTCGGTACATCACTACACACGACTAGTTAGTGAGCAAGAAGGAATTGAGAACAAAGAATAAAAATATTAATAAGGACCCATTTTCGTAATATCAAATTGTTCTATCCATTGTAAATCTATATAAAATAGCATTCGGCATTGCAAGTAGGATATATATTTATATGAGATTACTGCTTGCAACATATTCCTAGATGCTTATAGTAAAATAGATTGCAAGGCTTCAATATTATCTCTTTCAAATATAATCTCGGAACCTAAAGAGACCAGTGATATCTTAAGCCTATGAAAATACATATATTTCACCATGTATTTTCCATACTAACTGGTATCACTACCAACCAAGTATTGATTCACATAATGTGTAAGATACGAAATATCGCTGTCTGCATTCTAGATTTTCTTTAAGATATTTACTAGGAATTAGACTTGGAGATTAATTTCTGGCTAAACAGCAATTCGGCCAAACTTGGGCTGATCGATTGAACGGTTGAATTTAAGAACTCTGAGATGAAATGTATCGGAATCAGGGGCCCACTGAACTGCTCAATGCTGAATATGTTTCGTTCGGGGTCGTGATTCTTAATTCCAGAAAAAGAGATGATTTATGGAGAATGAAACATGATTGATGGCCAGGGGACAGTCACAAAATGTTGATTTTATGTGAGCAAAAGAGGGGAAAAAGAGAAGTAAACAAATATTATAGTATTGGCTTGTTTTTCATGTTCTCTCTCTCTTTTTTTTTATTTTTTACTTTGGTTTCTGAATCAGAATCTAGGTTTTAAAATTATACTGAGCAGAACCAACATTTGGCCGAAACTTGGCAGTGCAGAAATATTTTAAATTTTTTGGATAAAATAGTTTAGCCAAGCCAAATCTTGCACACAAGTCTACTAGTAATAAGAGATACCACACACGGTTATCCACTGATGCATAATAACGAGGAAAAATATGTTCAAAATGAATTTCACATTTCAGACTATTATAGTTAAACTGGAAAATTTCATTTTTTTTGTTTTTTATTTGGCTATTTTGGCTATAAACTTGAATTTATGTAACCGGCTCCCCTTAGATCTCATTGATTTTACTTACCTTTTCTCCCATGCCGCGACATTCTCACCGTGGCTAGTCCCACCTTGCTCTGCTAGTCAACCTTGATTATTTCAGCAACACCTGACTAGAAAGCACCTCTAGTGGCCATCTGAGTGAGTGCCAATAGAGGTGTTACTAGACAATAATGTAAACACTGCCTTTTTTTTTGAGAAGGCAACATTTACAGTGCTCAGCCTGCAGAGGCATGCTATAGACACCAGAACCACTAGATTAAACTGTAAAAAATTATCCAAGTCAGTTATGCTTCTGGTTAAGCAATTTTAACCTTAAATTTGAAATTAACTTTGAATTCCTAATAATTCTCACTTTAGTAAATAACCCTGATAGATGTTCTTATTCCCCAATTAACTAATACCCCGATTTAGTACAACATGAATTAGAATCTGGAAACAGTAAGTGCATTAACTAACTGAGCTCTCTCACTAGCACATATCGCTGAAATAGTGATATATAAGACTCCTCTTGTGTAGCAATCTGTCAAACATATTATGCCACGAAATGTGATCAAGGATATGGTACCAGCAAAGTCACAAACTAAATACTGGTTGTATTATATATTGGTGAAATGGGCAGTTTTTCAATACAATTATACATAATAGAAAAATATTAGGTCTATGAAAGTTTCCTTTTAAAGTTCCATTTGCATGAACAGTTATATTAAAGGCATATCATTACCGTCAGCGCATTTCAAGTGGTCAGCATGCTGTTCATATACTTAGGTGCTTAAATGGATGCTAATATTACAATACAATTACATGAAATAGCACTTATGGTTGATCGCATGAAGTGATACGTGATGTACTCTGTAATATGTACTTTAACCCATTAACTTTCAGGAACCTTAATCAATGTTATGTCCATAGCTCAAATGGCAATGCTATTTCTTTAAATCTGTGCTTTGTTTGGGAAAATACATGTTTATTACTATCATATACATATGTAAAACACTTCTGGAAGTTTGATATGCATTCTATTAAAATTTTAAAAGCAAAGATCCGCTAATTCTTGTTTTTGGTAGAAATATTGGTAAGCAAGAACTAGACTTTGCATTGCGTTTCAAACTTATTGCGATTCGTCCGAATTTGGGGAGACAGGTGAGTAGTCCGAATTATGTAATTCTGAATTGCCACATGACTGAATTCTGAAACAAAGGAAATTCTTCCTCCAAGTCAACGGTGCTACCATCAGCTCCACCATGCAGGCTCGCTGCCTAGGTGTTCTCTTTGACTCCAACCTCTCCTTCAAGCCTCATGTTCAGTCTATCGCCAAATCCTGTCATTTCCATCTCAAAAACATTGCGCGCATTCGACCCTACTTAACCCCAGATGCGACTAAGGTGCATTCCACTGGCCTTTCTCGCCTTGACTACTGTAACCTGCTTCTCAGTGGTCTTACGTGCTCCTAACTTGCGCCATTACAGTCCATAATGAATGCCGTGGCAAAGCTTATCTTCCTGTTCGCCCGCACCTCCCTCGCCTCGCCCTTCTGTCAGTCCCTACATTGGCTTCCTGTAAGATATAGGGCTCAATTTAAAATTCTGGCTCTTGCTTTCAAATCTCTACATAATGCTGCTCCCACCTATCTATCCTCTCTAATACACAAGTATGTCCCGTCTAGGCCCTTACGCTCGGCTGAACACTTACGTCTATCTTCTGTCCGTACTCCCACCTCTGATGCTCGCCTTCAAGACTTTTTGAGGGCTGCACCGTTCCTGTGGAGCTCACTTCTCTCCTCCGTTAGAAGCTCACCCACTCTCCACTTCTTCAAAAAATCATTAAAAACCCACTTCTTCATAAAAGTGTATCAATTAAACTGTTAATAGCTCCTGATTAATTCCTGCCTTGCAACTGTCATTAGTCTAATACTATCCTTACCTTTTTGTGTCATTTTACCCCACTCCCTCTAACATGTAAGCTCATTGAGCAGGGACCTCAACCCCTCTGTTCCTGTGTGTCCAACTTGTCTGGTTACAACTACATGTTTGTTCGTCCACCCATTGTAAAGTGCTGCAGAATTTGTTGGCGCTATATAAATAATAAAATAATAATAATGAACCAGTTCTTTTATTCGTGATTTGGAGTTCTGTGGTAACAAAAAAAAGATAAAGACATGTTTATGGGAAACATGATGACCAATAGGTCAATAGGTCAGTGGACAATCATGAAATATTGAATTTATTTGCAGGTCAAATGATAAGTGACCAAAGAGAGAAAAAAGGGATCAGTAAAAAATCGAATTTTAAATATTTTTATATACAATATAATTAATAAATATTTCATATGCAAATTTATAAATATAGATTTATTTAATTTTTGTCAATCATCCTTTTATTGAGGTGTTTGAATGATACATGACAGAATAGAATTAGGAGTAAAGGCACATGTACATACATTGCAATTGAGTAAAATAAACTCCTAGGTATAACTGACTCTTTTTTTTGTAAGTCAAATAACAAATACAATTTGACAGGCTTAATTTACATGTCTGAAGCTTCATAGGAGTAAATATAGGTAGGTAGGAAAGAACAGACATGCAGGGGAGATGCAAAGGATGCAACCGAGAGAGCATAAAGTACATCATTTATTTAAACATTGTCTTCAGAAGTACAGTACTCCAGACATAGCTACTTTTGGAGGAGCACACATGAAATGGAATGTACCACTAGGATTAGACACCACGTCAGTGAGAAAGCGCTACCAGCCTTATATAAGCAAACATACAGGTAAACGACAACAGGTAAAATTTAAATAAAACATTAGGACAAGATAGTGGCCTCTAAAAATATACAACATTAGATCTCAGGCTTAGAATGGGCTATAGAGATTGATGGCCCAATATCATTCAGCCTATACCCAAGGCCGTGAAGCACAGAATTGGAAGTGAAGAGTCGGGAGGCAAAGGTGGTCTGGGAGCAATGTGGGGCATTCCTCCAGCCCCAGGCAGGAATATATGTCAGCATTCTTGAGCCACAGACTCGAACACTCTGAGAGTCCACCTCCTTCTCCGATAAGGAGAGACAGAAGGACTCAATGGTATGACACCACAAGTAGTGGTTGGTCCTCCGTCTATGTGTATGATGCCTTGAGGCCTTTCCCTCTTTTGGCCCTCGGCATGAGCGGGCTAGTAGTTGTGTTTGGTTGTGCGTGTAACGAGAATATACCCCAACACGCAGGATTCAGCTAAACAGAAGACAACACAGAGGGGAGATACATCTACCGGACCTTAGAGTGGCCGGACTCGACGTATATAGGAGAAGTACAGAGTCAGGAGCGATCCGAGGTCAAGGGCACAAAGAGACACTGTAAACTAGGACTAGCCGGGGTCTGGTACACAGTAAACAGCAAACAGAACAGATAAGGATAAAGCGATAACGTAGTCAGAAAACAAAGCCAAGGTCAAGTACGAAGGAACACAGCTGAACACAACAAGCGCTAAAGGGAACTGAAACAGAAACCACGATAGGGCAAGGAACCAAGGGGAAAAGGTGAGTATAAATAACTAAACATCTATTTTGATTGGTCCCTGTCATCTCCACGCCCCCAAAAGGTAAGTGTATGGGGAGTGTGGCATGACAGGGACCAATGGGAGGCCTTTTCCAATTTAGGCTCCCACTGTCCCTTTAAGAGCGCGCCTGAGACCTGCGGCACGCTCTTAGAGTCAGGAGGGACACGTGATCGCTTCTCGCGGTCACTGCCTGCCTTCCTGTTCCTGCCTTCGGATGAGCTGCGCGCGGCTCGTGCAGCAGCAGGACCGCGCGCGGCTCGAACAGAGGACCCTGGCCGGCCCCTGGAAAGGGTAAGTACCGCTACAGTGCGTTAGGTGAGTGATTGCCCAAAGAAAGTCCAGTCACTGCCCAAATCTCACTCCCCCAATACTCGTCCTGTGGCCCAGGTGATGCAGCCAGCCGACGTGCCTCCAAAAAGGTGCAGCAGTGATCAAAGAGTTCCTCAAGGTGATGCAATAATCGATTAGTTGGCAACACCACCAGGCCTTGCAGAGACTTCTTTCGCACAAAATGAGATCTGCTCGATGGACTTGAGGCACCTCACTCCGCTCCCAGGACAGGTGAGTCTCAGTATTAGTCGCTGTTACAGGCAGCTGTCAGATAACCAAGATATAATCGCTATCAAGCTCAGAGTGAATACAAAATATGTCTAGCCTCCATGAGGCCTAGGCCCTGCCCTCCAAATATAGATTTTTTTTTTTACTGCTTCTAGGTTTTTCCCTCTATTGGTCAATTCTCATTTGACCTGCAAATAAATTAAATATTCCGTCACTGTCCCCTAACCATTAGTCATATATTGCATCTTCTCACTTGATATGTGATGCAATAATGGGAAGAAGCTCATTTATATTATGTATATATTTTGCAGTACACTGACTGGTCCGTTTTTGAGCCCTTTACGTTTGTTCAAAACATTTTTCCTGAATTGTTTACATGGACAAAATTCATCCAAACTAAAACATCACAATTCTTTTTCCAGACAAATTAATTCGTCCGAACCACATTTTTTTGCCATGCGGAAATCTAGCAAGAAGATAGTCAAATAGGTTGAAATTCAAATAGGTCGAAAGGGAGGTCTTCCATGAAGGGCACGCAAAAAATACCAGGTGATTCAGTAGACAGAAGAAAAAACAAAACAATTCAGTTGATTTATTCAGTGTAGTTATTTCAAAAGTTGTGGTGCTTTTAAGCAATGCTGCTTTTTTGTGGTTTTCTTAGCAATCATAGAACAATTGCATTCGCTGTATTTCTATCTAAAACTTTATCATTTCTGTGAAAGGCAGTTTTAGTTGTATTTCTGGCAGTTGAAATACATCCACTGCAGTCCCCTTCCTGATTTATGCATAAAGAATTGAGAACACAGTGCTTGCAGACAGCTCTACTGTCAGTGTAATATATGGAGTACTCAAAATTCTGATGTAATAAACTATTACAGTCATTGGAGGAAAACACCTCAACTATGTCTGTTCGTAATGTACAATATATGTAGCTTGAAATTCAATTCCCAAAGCTGAAGGCAATAAACAAGGAGCTGATAGCCCACTACTCCTTTTGTTGGTCCAGTAAGCAATTCATCAGCTTTAAAAAAGAAAAAAAGGAAAAGGAAAAAGCAAAGCAATTGACCGTATTTCACATTAGAAGGCTCGTTGGAGAGAGTAAATAGAGCTGGTGGCACGCTACTCACATTACAATAATACGGTGATGTAAAAATATTATCCAATCAAAAGGACAGTAATTTTAACAGTGACATAGAACAATTAGTATTAAAGGGACACTATAGTCACCCAGACCACTTCAGCTCAATGAAGTGGTCTGGGTGTCAGGTCCCTGCAGGGTTAACCCTGCCTGATGTAAACATAGCAGTTTCTGAGAAACTGCAATGTTTACATCTGGGGTTATCCAGCCTTTAGTGGCTGTCTTCCGGACAGCCACTAGAGGCGCATCGGCAAAGATTGAGGCATATTATACCTCAATCACGCAGAGCGTCCATAGGAAGCATTGAAAAATGCTTTCCTACGCACACTTTGAATGCGCGCGGTAGTGCAGCGCATGCGCATTCGGCGACGGTGACGTCAAAAAAGGATGCTGACGTCGGCGGGGGAGGAGAGGTAAGGGAGCCCATCGGGGTAAAAGGGTAAGTAGCTGAAGGGATCTTAATCCCTTCAGCGCCGCGGGAGGGGAGCCCTGAGGGTGGGGGCACCCTCAGGGTACTATAGTGTCAGGAGAAAGTTTTGAGTTTGAAATAAATGTATAGACGGCAGATACGATTACAATTAAAGATTATCCCAGATCCTGTTGCAGTATCAGTATAGAAAGCTATAAAATTGCACTATAGAACTCCTGTGCGCTATTGTGCCTCGTTGCCATCCTGTGTAATTGGCAAAAATATTCTAGGACAGAATGGAGGAGATTCTTCTGGTTGAGTGAGTAGCTTTCTGCAACAGTTTCAAGTGAATAATTTAACAATAATTTAAAAATGATATAGGGGATTACACCACCTCATATAAAACCAACTATAGTTCTAACAACTGGAGACGATAACGTTTATCTGGAGTTTATCGACTACTGATTAGCTGTGTATCTGTTTGAAGCTATTAAAGGTCTATCGAGATTCAATATTTAACGGTTCGAATATCAGAAATGGACAAATATTGTTCCCTGCCAGATTGCAGGGCTGATAGATATTCATTCCAAAAGACTTAAAGCAGATTTTACAGTAAAAATTGCTCAACTAAATATTGATACAAGAGGTTTGTATATTTAGGTTTAAAAAAATATCAATGCATACTTTATATTATAAAATATACTGTTAGAGAAGACGAGTTTGCAAAAGAATACTATTTCAGCATTTGTGAGCGTAGCATTGGTAATCCAGAAAGATATAATCTTTTTAAGGGGTTTGGGTATTTTTACAACACACTGTCTCTCTGTCTATCTATTTATCTATCTTACACAGATACAAGCTGACTGCGTAGTCATTGCATAGACAAAGTTGGCCTCGTTTTCCAGGAGACATATACATCTTGCTGAAAAAGTAGAGATTTACATTCAAAATCGATCACATCCAGATGTCACTTTGGAAACTCTAAACAACACCTCCTGCTTAGCTATGAATATTTCTTAATTCTCTTTATGGCAAAGAGAGAGAAATACAAATCAGATGTTATAGGGGGAGGTAAAACGTATCACAATAAAAAGGTCTATTTCAGAAAAATATACAGTTTGTTTCTTTGTCTGCTTAGAACCTTTGATGTATTTTTCTTTGAATAGAATATATTCAAAATAGGAAAAAGACCCTGAAACATAGACAAGGGCATAATTTCCTGTCTAGGAGAGGAGTTCAACATTTTTTATGTATCATTCATCATATGATAATGTGAGTGTTTGCAAAAAAAACTAAATTAGAGACGGTAAGTTTTTCTGTCTCAATGTAATCTGAGCCATTGTGAATCACGTCAAGATAAAAGCATGACATACATAGTTTAATATTGAGTCTATGGAATGCGTACAATAATTTGTTGACGGTAAGGTGGTGCTCTAGAATTGAGTTGGCCTTCAAGGTATACAAAACTGTTACAGAAACCTACAGATAACTAGTCTAATCATATATACATCACATACTTAAACGTTCTCTAAAGCATAATGTCTGTCTGTGTGGAGTTGAAATATGGACTTTATTTTTATTTTTTTTTTAACTGATTTATCTTCACAACATCATGAAGCAAACATCAACAAAGACATAATTTTCTTCACACTCCCAGACTTCAGACACACTATTAGTCATGTTTAGGAGTTTCGAAAACATGTAGTATTATTAATTTAATACACTTTTGAAAATTGAGACAATTAAACAGCATATATTGTGGCAAAGAGTCCACAGAGAATTTGACGTATATAAAACCTAACCAGAATCCAGGATGAGATAGGATAAAACATATTAGATTATGTTTACTTGCATTCATTTTTCTTATTGACAAATTAAAGATACTTCTCTTCATCACACAGCTATTATTGAAGCAGATGGGTTGTAGTCAAATGGCGAGAACTCACAGATGGCATATGGAGAATCTATGGGTAAAATGTAATTGTAATTATTAGAAGAACGCATTGAGAATCGACATCTTTTTATAACTACATTTATTCAGTCTGTCATCTCTACGAACACTAATCACACATTGTTGCATTTTGATGGCCAACTCTGCAAGTAAAGGTGTATGTAAATTATATTTCCCATGATGCAGAGCTGTTTGTTTGAGGGCTTTATTATCTAAGATGTTTAGCCAGCCTGAAGACACTGTAATGACTAACATAAGCATTGCAGATTTTTCTCTACAAACAGAATACTTAATACGTGCGTCTGTCAAGGACTATAACAGCAAACTGAGAATAGTCCACTTGCAACTTTGCCTCTTGGTATTCAGAATCTTGTTTCTCTTTATTTAAAACCTAAAACAACGATGCCGTGAATAAAAGCTGGCTGATAAAGTACAAGTAATCTACATTTTTTTCAAAGCATAAATTTGAACAGAACTTCCACAAATCAGTGAAATCTGAAAGTCTTATGTAAGTATCGAGTAGAACATTTTCTTTATGTTTTTTTTTATATATAAAAAAAAGTAAAATCTATAAGAATTCGTGAACAAAAGAATATCTGTAAAACTCAAATCTGTCAAGCTACGTTGAATGACATAAAGAAGCACAGTATATGGGTGACTAGTAATTAAATGAAAACTTTGAAATGGAGAACATAATATTAATTTGAATGTTGGCACATGTAGTATGCAACTTCGCCTTTGGCATTTTGCACCTGTGCATTTAAAGATAACCTCTCTTCATCTCGATACCATCAAAATTAACGTGATTCCACTTGTATGTAGCACACAGAAAAAACACGTCTTTTATAAGTGCTATTTTTGCAGTTTAATTTTGGCAGCTGTATTGTTTTTTGGAAATCACAAGCTTACTGTAGACATAATAAGGACATTACAAATAAGGCTGTTTACATTCTTGTCTTGCAGCAGCATGAATGTTTGCATCTGTAAAGATATCTCCATCTTCTCCAAGGAATTACTAGGCAGCTACTCTGTGAAATATGAAAGGAATGTTTCAAAAAAAGGCTGTTACTGTTTGAAATCATACCACATGAACACGATCTTGGTTTCCAAAGAACGTAAAAACACACATGTAACCCAAGCTGAATTAATTTGCCTTTTCAGAGCTACCTATAGAATCAAAACTAGAGTATTTTAGAAATCTGGTATCACATTGGATTAGGATCAACTGATGGATACATTGCTGCCAAAAAAAATGTCCACAAACAGCGAGCTATGAAAAAAGAATACATAACACGTAATAGGTATTTCAGAGAGTGAGGTTTAACACATATTTTATAGCTCCTCGTTATTGAAATAAAAAATAAAAAAGTCAATTTTGGAAACAAAGCACGTCAAATATACTTATCCGGCTGTGTTGCAAATGGTTGCACAAATTATGGCTTGCTCACAAATGGCTTAATTTGGTCAAGAGAGTGCTCTCTTATATCCCCGACAGGAAATGCCTTGTTCACATATTGCAGTTGATCTACTGGAGTTCATTATCCCATTCAAAAATAGCTTCAATCCTATGTGAAAGATGACCATTTGTAAGGTTCCTCTAGCCGTAAGAAGTTTGTCGATGCTTATCAAGCTACCTAGTATAGGCTTAATTAGCATATGCAACATTATTCAAAGCTACCTGCGGGGTGACAGTGGTGAATGGTGAACAGTGTAAAATACTGCGCTAATTTGCAGTTAAAAAAAGGACACTTTAGTAAAGACAAATTAACATGTTCAGGTCTGTGGGACATCAGTATTTAACTTGATAGAGTTGAACGACTATCTCAGAAACAGAAGTACAATAGTGGTTCACACTCAGTGGTATAAATAATACAATATTAAAAGGACACTATAGTCACCAGAACAACTACAGCTTAATGTAGTTGTTCTGGTGAGTATAATCATTGCCTTCGGGCATTTTCATGCAAACACTGCCTTTTCAGAGAAAAGGCAGTGTTTACATTGCCCCTAGGGACACCTCCAAGTGGCCACTCCTCAGTAGGCAGCCCTGCCGTTCAGTCTCCACTCTCTGCATGGGGATGCTGAATTTTCCACATAGAGATGCATTGATTCAATGCATCTCTATGAGGAGGTGCTGATTGGCCAAAATGGTGTTTGGCCCCACCCCTTGCCGATTTTGGCCAATCCAATGCTTTCCCCCGGCAATTCTGATGATGTCACCAACATGGCGGAACTAGCGCCGGCGGACCTGCACGGTGCTGGAAATAAGGTGAGTTTTTCATGCTTTTAAGGTGGGTAAGGAGGGAGGGGGTGCAAGCCACCTTAATGGTGGGTTTTGCACTATAGGGTCAGGAATAGATGTTTGTGTTCCAGACCCTACAGTGTTCCTTTAGTAAAATGGACGGCTTCCCCCAAGGACTTCCTCAGGTCTCATAACTTCTACAAAATATATAGAATTATATTGGAATACAGCGTATTCTACAGTTTCTGAAAAATAAAAATAAATAATGGTGTGGTACCCCCTAAACACCACCACCTGTGCACACAAGATTTGCACTCACAGACTCAGATATTAAGGAGCCTTCAATCAAATCCACCGTTCTTCACTGCTCCAATGTACAAAATATTCAAAATAAAAGAGGAGAAATATAATAAAGATGAAAGCAAATAGTGCAAAATATACTAAATAGCACCAATATACTAAAACATAGCAGTGAATTAATTTATACGTAACTTAAAACAGGTTAAAAAGCATACAATCAACTTAATCAACCATGAAGTCACCAATGTTCCCCACCGAACACGTTTTGTCACTTTACATGACTTCTTCACGGCTCTGGATCTTGTAATAATGAAGTAAAGTGATATCGCATTGGTGGTGATTACGGGGTACCACATCATTATTTATTTTATTTTTTATTTTTTTACACACTCTAGGATGGGCTGTATTCCCATATATTTCTATGTATATTAACCGACCATCTCACCCTGGAAAAGCTGCAATATATGTGCGGGTTTAAAATGTGCAAAGGTCCCAATATTACCCAGAAGGGTCTGGCAGATGACCTCACCGCTTCCTTCACTCTATGTGCAGTAAGAAGAAAGTGAATACTAAATCAGGTAGCAGGCTCGTGAATGATCTCCTAACCTTCCTCTAACCCTTGTGGGGTGGGTGGATATAGTCAATCACATGGCAAGGACGTACAAACATCTGATACAATTCTTCAACTATCGAGTGGTTGGGGTGGATGTCCATTAGCGTTTGCTTTTATTCACTGTTCATGATACTTAGCTCGTACTAAGTAACCACTATTGCTTCTTCTTAGGATGACATCAACAGGAAAGTGGAGAACCAGATTCATTTTTTCCACCTTGAAAGTGATTTTTTTGGAGGAAATAGCTGTTATATAAATCTTGTGTGAACTAAGCTAGTCATGTTTCTCCTATATCCAATTTCTTGGGAATATCATAAATTTTAGTTGGGATTTCCTACATTGAAGAACAGTATAATGTGCCATGTAATTGCAAGTGGCACAGTATGGCCAAATGACAATATTTACATAATGTGATCATACCATTACATGAATGTGCACAGATTTATTGAATATAGCCCGTTTAAGGAGAGACTGTTCTATATAATGAGTTTTATAGTTAAATGCTTTGCCAAAAATATAATGAACCTGAACAGTAATTATAAAGTTATTTTTTATTAGTCATTAGTTATTACAGAAACCAAATGCTGATTTCACGTATATGTTTTTATTGAAACAAAAAAAAGCTAAATTATTTAAATTTTCCTTAGTGGTGTCCTGCGTATGAGACTGCTTTACACTCCTTTCATTTAGCCTTATGGATACTTGTTTGAAACCACTAATATGTTCTAATGTAACCCAATATTTTACAAATCCTTACCAAATCCCCAGTTGCATATAATGCATTTACATGTGGAGTTATAGTTCCTTCTGAGTGGTGACAAAATAAACCACCAAACCACAATGGAAGTATTTTGCAATGCATGCCAAACCTAAGATGACATTTGCAGTCGTATGTGTTTGTTGTGGGTATTTCACACAGAACGTTAGTACAATTTGGATAAAAAAATGTTTGTGCAAATGTAAAAATTGCAAACGTGTTGCAGATTAAGGGATCAGAAATCAGCAATTCTTATTGGCATGTGTGTGTAAAAGTTACAGTGGGATTGCTGAGGATCTTAGATTTAATATTTAAGTGAGGTTGGTTAGAGCAGATTCCATTTTAAATGCTCTGGCATATCTGGTCAATAGAAGCGAGTTGGAGGGACTTGATCAAAATATAAACCAAAAAAAGCGTTAAAGAGTTAACAAACAACAAAAAAAGCCAACTTACTAAATTAGATTTTCCACCCTAACTTGGCTATTTTAGCCCAAAATGTTGCACGTGAAAAATGTTTTCATTTGCTTCACTGTGTATCTTAGGGCGTTATAGATGTGTTTTATGTTACGTTTATGTTGTGTTCAATTTGTTGTTTACGCGTATCAGAAAAGCTTATCCTTGTCGCTCTCTTCCAGATTTCCTTAAACGGGCTGAACTATATTGGATTTAACCCCTCGGCCCATTGTTTCAGCATAGGATTAAGGTAATTGTGGTATATGTCTCATTTTGTTCATTTTTTAGTTTGCTTTGTTTTGGTACAATGGAGTTTATGTTCATTTTTGCAGTTTTTTCCTCCTCTGCCTGTGTGGATTTTTTCTCATCTGGTTTTAGAGGTTTGTCCTCACTGCTTTATTTTTACAGTTGTAGATTTTGTGTTGTGTGTCATACATCACTATTTGGCCATCCTTTTGTTGTTGAGTGTCTTGGATAATTGGAGTGGAGAGCTGTTGTATCACGATTATGGAGTCATCTATGGTCAGAATACAACAGGATCCCATGATCATTACATCTATATATGAGATGTTTATAATTTGTTTTTTGAGCATTGTTAACCAGCATTGTTGGCAGTTGATACATTATGGGAGTGTTATGTTCAATAGATGTTATGAGGATTCCTAATAGTTATGTCCCGAACGGTTCCTGGCGAACATAGCTTGTTCGCGTTCGCCACAGATGGTGAACATATGCGATGTTCAGTCCGCCCCCTATTCGTCATCATTGAGTAAACTTTGACCCTGTACCTCACAGTCAGCAGACACATTCCAGCCAATCAGCAGCAGACCCTCTCTCCCAGACCCTCCCACCTCCTAGACAGCATACAATTTAGATTAATTCTGAAGCTGCATTCTTCTTTTTTTTGTTTTTGTTTTTAGACAGAAGTGTGTTAAATTTGAGCATGCTAGGCTGAACGTGCGTATATTAAGGCTAGTTGCACTGAGGGTATGAGTATATAGCAGTACATTGATGTGAAAGATGGCTGTCATGTTTAGGGTGTAGCTTGCACGTCAGAGGCGGCTCTCTAATTAGGTGGTTTAGGCGTCCGCCTAAGGCCTCGCGCTGGCTGGGGCGTCGCGGCCGCCTAGACCGCCTGTGGGCAGACTGCGTCAGGTCCTCGGTCACTGACCGAGGACCTGACACCAGGAGGGGGCCCGGCGGCTTGCCCGGTATGCCGCCGGGTGCGAGGCCCCTCCTGGCTGCCCGGCCAGACACCGCAGACACCGGTCTGCAGCTCCGCAGTGAGCAGAGCTGCAGACCATGTGTCTCGCGAAAACCGGCCAATCAGAGCATTGCCGCGGGTTACCACGGCAACGCTCTGATGGTCTTGCGAGATGACATGGTATGCAGCTCTGCGGAGCTGCATACCGGGAGCAGTGGCCACCGGACCACCAGGGAGCCCACTGGACCTCCAGGGACTAAAGGTAGGCTTTCTCACCCCCCACCACACTCAGCCTCCCTACCACCCTCCCCACCACCCTCAGCCTCATCACCCTCCCTACCACCCTCAGCCTCCTCACCCTCCCTACCACCCTCAGCCTCACCACCCTCCCCACCACCCTCAGCCTCCCTACCACCCTCAGCCTCACCACCCTCCCCACCACCCTCAGCCTCATCACCCCACCAGCCTCAGCAACCCCCACCACCCTCAGCCTCAGCACCCCCACCACCCTAAGCCTCAGCACCCTCAGCCTCACCACCACCCTCAGCCTAACCACCCCACCACCCTCAGCATCACCCTCCCTCACCACCCTCAGCATCACCACCCTCACCACCCTCAGCATAACCCCCCTCACCATCCTCACCACCCTCAGCATCACCCCCCCACCCCAACCACCCGCAGCATCACCCCCTCACCATCCTCAGCATCACCCCCCACCCCCCTCAGCCTCACCCCTCACCACCCTCAGCCTCACCCCAAACCCCCTCAGCCTCACCCCCCTCAGCCTCACTCCCTCACCACCCTCAGCCTCACCCCCTTACCACCCTCACCATCAACCCCCTCCTTCTCACTTCACATCACCCCCCTCACTCTCACATCACATCACCCCCTCACTCTCACATCACCCCCCTCACTCTCACATCAACCCCCCTCCTTCTCACATTACCCCCCTCCTTCTCACATCACCCCCGCTCACTCTCACCATCACCCCGCTCTCCCTCTCACCATCATCCCCCTTTCCCTCTCACCATCACCCCCCTCACACCATCACCCGCCATACACACAACACACTTCAGTTTCAGACAAAAACGCAAACATGCTCACAGAGACATACATTCTCACACACAAGGATACACACAAGGATACTCTCTGTCAGGCACATACACAGGTAAACTGTACATCAATGTGTATATGTGACACTTTTTGTTAGTGGGGCCTCATGTTTGAGTTTCGCCTAAGGCCTCATAAAGTCTAGAGCCGCCTCTGTTGCACGTTATCAACTGTGTATTTATATCAGCAGCTCCACCACTAGTTATAAATCAAGTGTGAGTCGCCCCATGAGATGAGACTAGTGAATAACATAATACATGAACGGTTAAGGTAAAGGCATGTAAGGAACTACGACCATAAACTCTTTAGGAGGTGAAATAATGACATGTTTAAACGCTTGCTACTTTACGATTAGTTAATGTGCAGAGAGCAGTTCATGTGATCAAAGGCATGGTGTGGAGGATCGGCTATAGTGGGACATGCTTGGCAGGCTGCTGTTTACTGCTTGTGCTCATCCGATCCCTTCTGGTGCAGACCCTGGGAGTCCCTGATACCTGGAACAACAAATGCAAGTCTCTGGCTGAGTGCCGGGTTCGCGGCTTGAGGTGGTGGAAGCTTGTTTTTTCGGGTGGTCAGATCTGTCCCGGTGGTGCTTCACGTCCGGTGCGGGATTGTGGTGGCTTAAGGTGGAGGCGAGTGCTTAACATGGGGCAGGCTCTGCATTTCTGTTTGTGCCTCCGGTCCCGTCTTCGACGCCTTTTGCGTTGGTGGAGTTTAATGGGGACTGCTTCGCTTAGCTGTGGTGGAGCTTGTTGGGGCTGTGGTGGAGCTTGTTGGGGCTTCCTACTTGTTATTTGCTTCCAAAATTGATTAAAGAGTCTGTCCAGCTTAGACTCAATGTCCTGCCATGCTTTGCTGGAACCAGGAGGACATGCGTCTGCCGCCATATTGGGAGAGTCGCAGATGAGTATGTCAGCCTGGGCGGCTGTGCTCTGTGCGTCCATTAGCTCCAGACAGCCTCTCAGGGGTGGACCGGGACAACCCCCACTTGTCTGAGGGGGGGGGTAACGGAGCTCCTGCCGGGAAGTAGCTGCTCCTGGGCATCCCAGGATCAGGAGATTGGCTGCCTCTCCCTCCCGGTGAGCACCAGGCCACACTTGCCACGCAGAGGTAAGTAAGACTCTGTCGAGTTGCTGACCGCTATTAAGCATGTTGGGTCAGTCAGGTAGGAGCAACATTGCTGGGTCATCCCCTTCTGGGGTGAAATTCGCTTGTTGATAGCTGCTTAAAGTGAGATATTGAGGGAGCTCACACGAAGTGCGTCTTTCCTCCATGACAGCTAGGCCCTGCCCCCCGCCCCCCGGAAGCTGCATTCTTAGTGAGAGGAGGGACAGTGTAGCTGCTGCTGATTTAATAGGGAAATCGATAGCTAGGCTAGTGTATTCAGTGTCCACTACAGTCCTGAAGGACTCATCTGATCTCTGCTGTAAGGACAGCACCCCAAAAAGCCCTTTTTAGGGCTAGAACATGGCTAGCTTGGTATCCAACCTTGTGCAAATGGGGAGTTTGCGGTTGTGCAAATGGACTGTTTGCAGTTGTTTGCGGTGCGTTAAATGGGGAGTTTGGTCTGTCACTGTGAAGCGGGCATAACCCTTACACTACCTGATCGATACAACATCATACCTGATGTTTTAAAGCACGTTATTCCAAACAATTTAGGAATGTTAGGTGATTTATGCCCTTTAAAACCAGACTCTGCATCAACTATGTAATTTTCCATGGGAGTTTTGCCATGGATCCCCCTCCGGCATGCCACAGTCCAGGTGTTAGTCTCCTTGAAACAACTTTTCCATCACTATTGTGGCCAGAAAGAGTCCCTGTGGGTTTTAAAATCCGCCTGCCTATTGAAGTCTATGGCGGTTCACCAGGTTCGCCTGTTCGCGAACATTTGCGGAAGTTCGCGTTCACCGTTCGCGAACTGAAAATTTTATGTTCGCGACATCACTACTATTAGTCTGTATGGGTTTCTCAATACTCTCACATGATATGCTAAATACTATTTTTTATCCACTTGTTGTGTTGCACTTGTTCATTTTTATTTTATGTATTCCTGTTTTTATTTTTATATAAAAAAGTCTTAGTACTAATTCTACTATTTGTAATTTCTCCACTTAAGATTCATCTTACTTTTGATGTTTTGTTTTTCCTGATTTTCTTTAGTTTCTTATTTTTTACACTGTCCATTTCTCATTGTTCTTTTTCATATTCATTTGTACTGTTTACACATTTCTTTAGTTACCATTATTTTCCTTTATGATTTTTATCATCCAGCCTCTTGAGGCGCTGTGAGGCTTACCCTTTGTTTTTTCCTATTCCGCTCCGTCGTGGATTGGAATTGCGTTTCAGGCTTAGTTGGCGCATGCGTTCCGTTTCTCCCTTTTTTGCGCTTGCGTATTGACTTCCTTAGTCCATTTCCAGCCCCAGCGTTTACCGCGCTGACTTTGTGTGATCTGGCATGCCCGATATTTGCTCATTTATGGATTTCCTCTATTCCAACTGACAGCTAATGCATTCCAGTATAAACTACGCGTCCTTCTAGATGCCGATTCCTGCTCTGGAGATCAACGCTATGCTTTCCTATTCCTATTCTTTTCTTTTGTCTGTTCATCTCATTATTTCATATTAATTTTACATACACTTTTATTTCCTTTATATTTATCTCTTGATTTGCATTTAATTGGTATCCTTGGCAGCCATGACAGTTTGATCGTGGTTGGGAGGATTCAATTAATTAGGTGGCCTTCCATCTTTTTCATGTGTTTTGTATTATGTCTTCACATATGGCTATAAAAAAGACATTCCAGTTATGTTTTTTCAATATGATCCCTTGATTATTATTATTATATTTATATTAGGCCAACAAAATCCATAGCGCTTTACAATGGGTGGACTAACAAACATGTAATTGTAACCAGACAAGTTTGATGCACAGAAACAGAGGGGTTGAGGGCCCTGCTCAATGAGCTTACATGCTAGAGAGAGTGGGGTAAAGTGACACAAAAGGTAAGGGAAGTGTTAGGGAAGTAGATTGGTAGATAGCAATTAATGAAGACTTAATCTTTCTTTTTTTGTTGATTTTTTTTATATGACAGCTGCAGGAGACAAATCACTTGGAAGCCTTTAACAGTTTAATTGATATGCTTTGGTGAAAAAGTGAGTTTGTGAGATGTTGAACACTTATTACTGCATTACTCTTTGCCATGTTATCCACTCATAAATGTTTTCATCGAATGTGAAATGAGAAAAAAAAAAAATTAAAAAATAATAATAATACATACACGTGCTTGAGTGAACTCAAATGAGAACTCACTCATGCTTGAGTTTGTTCATTTTAGTGTCCAATGTCCATCTTTGCTCTGTAGGCATAGAAATCCAATATCCGTGTGTATGTTGATTCCTTCCAGTATGTGAACATTGGGTTCTGAAAGATCAGTATCCTAAAACATCTCTCAAAGAAGAGGGCTAGCAAAATGATAGTTTGTAGCCCGCAAGCTAACTGAGCATCACAGGAAGTTGTATATGAACAAACAACTGGTGAGTCGGCAACGACTGTTGACTTACGGTCTTCTGATGATCAAACATGAGTTTTTTGTAGAAGAGGTGAAAATGCTCAGAGCTAACTTCATCTTTTGGAGCACCAATTTCCTGTAACAGGAAGACAAAGGCATGGAGAAATAATGTACAAGGCAACAGTGACCACAGAACAAAATTATACAAACTGAGCAAAAAAATCTACCATATATTTACTGTCAGTTTGTGCTTCAGATATCTCAGACTGACAACTTTAAAGTTCCTCATTGGAAGTATTGTCTTCAGCTCTGAGTCGCTAATTCTGAGAATTCAGAACACAAGTTCATTACAAATGTATTCAATTAGTCCAATTTAATCTACTTGTTTTGGTTATTTTGACAGACAGGAAATCTGCAAAAAAATTAAAATTCAAACATTCCCAGGCCATAACAATTTGTTTAATACAAGTAAACAAATGAAGAGTCCTCCTAGTATACACTGAACAAAATTATAATCGCAACACTTTTGTTTTTGCCCCCATTTTTCATGAGCTGAACTCTAAATCTGTGTTAGTGAGCACTTCTCCTTTGCCAAGATAATTAATCTACCTCAACGGTGTGGCATATCAAGATGCTGATTAGACAGCATGATTATTGCACAGGTGTACCTTAGGCTGGCCACAATAAAAGACCACTCTAAAATGTGCAGGTTTACTGTATTGGAGGGCTACGGGGGGAGGTCCGAAAACCAGTCAGTATCTGGTGTGACCACCATTTGCCTCACGCAGTGCAACACATCTCCTTCGCATAGAGTTGATCAAGTTGTTGATTGTGGCCTTTCATAGTTGCTTTTATCTTTTATTAAATGTTTATGTTTTATGCACAAAAAATAAAATACCTTTTGGTTGAAACATTGCTGCTGGACATAACCAATAAATTTGCCTATCTAGGCCTTGGAGTGCCTGGACCTTTCTTCAACTTTGATTACAAATTATTTATAGGGTCTTGGTGTTGACCCTTGGTTTGGTTGCACCTAAGTCTTCTCTCTATGTTTATGAGTGCAGTTCTTGTTTTGACTTTTAAAATATTAAAATGTAGTTGCCTATTAACCACATCTCAGTGGTAGGAAAAACTGAGTAAGGGTCTATTTACTAGATTCTGAATTGCACACTCATGTAAAACACTAACAGCAACATACCAATAAAAGTTCGATGTTAAGGTGGCTCTATCACATGACATTTTGCAAAAAAGACCCTTCAAGCACTATAGTCATCAATGCTTCTTAGACGGTGCAACAAATTTCCTGACCCCATTTCCCAGTATTCGATTTGCAAAAATTATTAAGATGTTAAGCTTCCCCTCCACATTGTGACTTTACAGGGAAAATGTGCTTTTAACAGAGGTACAAGTCATTGTTTGAGATGTGTTTTCATTTCAAGTACACTTTATGCATGTCCTATGTAGCTTTTGCAGAATCTCGGAGCCCACACAGCAACCACTCACATCTACTCCCCTGATTAGCTACATTCATGAAACAACAAGTGTTAAGATACTTAGTAATGATAAAAAGGCTGCAAGTAATTTATTTTGTGAGTGAAACTATATACTAGGATTGTGCTCAGTAGAAAATTTGGTTCTGCCAAACCATTTTTCATGAAAATTCTATTTAGTTCAGGACCTCCAGCAATCATTTATGGGGCGGTTCGGCTCGCCCAAGTACCATCCATGGAAAATATTAGAGAAAACTATTTGGGGCAAACCAAAATGGTGGGAAAATGGTCCAATCAGTGTACTTCAAAATACATACATACATATATATAAATAATAGTCAATATTTGATTAAAAAATCAAGTGAGAAAAAGTAACCAACATAGAATAAAACGGAGTAAAAGAAGGTGTAGTGTTAAAAATTAATCTGTTTTATAAACTATATCAATATTAAATATACAATATAGTAACAAAGATTTTCTTTTTACAGCCCTTCCTTTTTTCACTTGATCTATGAATAAAATGCATATTTAGTGGCTGTCCCCTAGTCATGAATAATACTTTTTTTCTATCAATCATCTATTTTTCCACACCATGGGCTCGTTCATCTCGCTCGTCGTTTGGACGCCTATACATCTACACGGCGCTTCGGGAATATGGAATTTGGTCGAAATTCACACGAACAGCAATTCTGTCGAAACCGAATGCACGAGTCTGCTGTACATGGTGTAAAAGTTTTTCTGGGAACAGGATTGGCTGTGAAATCTCATTCAAATATTGGTCTCTAAAGGACTTACAGATTTGCAACAAAAGAAGAAAATTCAGCGGCAAGTATCTTTTTTTTTTTCTTCTTTTTTGGTATGTTTTATCTCTTAACGTGAATAATGCATTGGTGAGAATTGAAGCCCGGAGTGTCTATTTAACATAAATCTATTTAAAACATAATTTGCAACTGATTTTAACAGTTTTCCTCAAAGCAACCAGTAGAAAGTTTAACTGTAATTATCACATGAAGAGAACTAATTGCTAAGAGGCTGAAACGCAACAATAAAACCAATAAAACCTGAAATCTCAACATTTAACGAGGTTCGATTTTAGCATTTCACTTTGCCTGGAATAGAAAAGTTGTATGAACTGCCCGAAGATGCAGTGTGTTCTTTTAGCCAATCTAGATACAAATCCTTTATGGGAATGTTACTTAAAATTTGCATTAATTAATTAAAAATATCAAACCAGGGTACAGGTATTATTTTAAATTGCAATACATTGGATCCAATTATACCTCCTATGACACCAATATAAATCTATTGAAGAGCTGATATTTGAAGTTGAATCTGATAACAATGTAGTACTATGAAAACCCTTACAAGTGCAGTTTTAAACTTGTTCTGCAATTTCTAAGTTTGGTTACTGACTTCTACCCATGCTCTTGCAATAAATTTGCAGCTCAGGTAAAAATAGTCAACAATTCTTTCCAACTTATCTATTGAGGCCTATATTTTTTTTTAATCCAGTTTTTTTTAGATACTTTTTAAAGCCCATACTTAACTGCAAATAATCAGGAACTGGCTGAAACTGTACAGCCAATCCTGGTCCTCTCATTTTTTTTTACAAAATAATAAAAAAAAAATAAAAACTAAACTGCAATAATTTGTAGGATATTTAATTTAGTTGTTAAATATTTTTTCTCATTAAGTAAAACAATAAATAAATTGTAAACTAATCAACAAGCTTCAAGTAACAGCAGCTACATTAATTTTTTGTAAAGCAAAAAAGGTTACTTGTGGCCCAGTATTCCCCAACAAGTCACTTAGGGATATGACAAGAGCAGTCTGTTCATGAAGATGCAGTACAAGATCTTGTACAGTTCAGTAAAAAAAAAAAAAAAAAATTCTGATATCATAGAGTAGGGTCCTGGTTATAGAGTGAGGATTTTAACAAATCACTACAACCACAACGCACAAGTTCAAAAGAGAGGAAAAGACCAAGAGCTCATTAAACCACAAGGTATTAATTAATTTAAACATTGTTTTAGCTTGAAATTAAATGCATTTTAATTTAGTTGTTAATGTCCACTGTATGGATACGGTTAATTGAGTTGTTGTTGGTCTACTCAACCTATTCATAATACCGAGATTGATCTTGCTACATTGACGTAAACAGGAGACTGGATATTTAGCAGGAAAAGGAAAGAAAAAAAAAAAACATTCACATAATAGAGGTTCACCTGATCCCACTGGGGTAATGCATTATAGAAAATCTCTATTTGTTTGAAGAATAAACTTGGCGTTTCACCTACATTCAGCCGAATGGCGTTTAAAAAGTCGCATAATATTCCACAATCACTGTGTTTATTATGCATGAGGTCTAATGGGGAATAGGGAGAAAATCCTTAGCTTTACAGACTTCTACTAAGTCTGTAACCTTGTTGTACATACATAAAGTAATTTCATTTTGATTGCCTATTGAGTAAGTTTGATTATTCTTTAAGAGTCACTCTGGAATGTAGCCTGAAGGTACAATATAAAATAATTGAATTGAGTGTTATGTCCCAGCTGGTGACCTTGTCGGTAATTTGAATACAGCTTCAGTGCCTAAAATTTTGTGGAACTGCTGAGATTACACAGATTCCTGTAATACTGACTTATTTGTGGCTTATAAATATCCTCTCCCCCCCACCAACAAAACATTTGAGTTCCGGCTGCTTGCTACGTTTGGCCTACTGCTTTGTGTTATTATTGCACACCGAAAGGGATAACTGTATCAATTGAAGCAATATATATTTATTGTTGTGCAAATGTGTTGCAAGTTCTTTGTGTATTCAACAGTGTATTTTGTGTAGCATCAAAGCAAAAAAGTATTATTTATTAGATTTTTACTCTGGAAATAAACCAGAACTCAACTGTGCTAATTTTCTTGTGCGTACAAAGAGTAATCTCACGATAAACTGAGGATAATTCTATTCATAGACGTCACTTAATGCGTTCGTGTTCGCTGTGCATATTTAAGGGCTTATTCACTTAAGTGCTTCAATAGAGCTTTTTTTTTTCAATAGACTATTATTTATGTCAGTCTTGCAATTATTTCAAACTGAGTAGCTGAAGAACTACTGCTTCTTTTCCCCTCAATTATTAACATTAGGTCAGTAGGTACATACCTTTTAAACTCATTAACATTAGGTCAGTAGGTACATACCTTTTAAACTCCACCTGAAGCACAGGCTATTTCCATTTGTGAAACTGCCATCAACCTCTACCATCGTAAAGGAACACTCCGTAAAAACAAACAAACAAACAAACAAAAACTATTTAGTAGATAAACCGCCAACGAACATATATATATATATATATACAAACCTAGAAAGCTATGGAGGGGAAAACAGTGTTTGAAAACCCCTTCCACCTGAAGTCAGTGGATAGTCAATACATTGTTAAACACAGATCTGCACACCAGTCAAGCCATAAGGCTTGTTTTTCCCACTGAAATCTCAAAATTGCAGTAATGTTACGACCGCAAAGGATTCTGGGTGGGCATATGCAAATGAGTTCAACAAGAATCACCTCTTTGCCTCATTATTCCATTGTAAACATGGATTCCTTGACGTTTCTGTGAATTTCAAAGCTTTTGGAAATAGCAAACATAAACTGTGCTCTACACACCAATGACCAATGAGCCGGACATGGTTAGTCACTTTTTTCACACAGCCATCAATCACGAGGAGCAGAAATGTTTATTTTTTGTTTTTTTTAGAAGTTTTTTTTTTTTTATAAAAAATAATTCTTGCCCAATGTATCCACCTTTAAGCTTAAATCAAGTGATCCAAAGGATTTTATGAAAAAGCATCAGCACATTATCTTTTAATATTATGTTGTTTCCTAAATTTCACATTGAAATAAGCGGACATACGTAAACTCCCAACTGTTACCTTAAAATTTATAATCCCTGTAGGTCAGCTCAAAATCACTGTATATACATTTCATATTGCCATTTCCAGTCGGGTGCTTGATCTGCAGGTGCAAGCCAAAAAGAAAAAAAAAATGAACCAAGGCTGGGAAGCATCCGTAGACAACCTGTGTGTTCCTCTCGCACAGCGAGCATAAAGTCATGATAACTGCTAGGCATGATTAAACCTGTGTACTGCGGTGCTATGATTAGCTTCAGGTATGCAATGAGGCATGAAGTCAGGGACTCGGAAAATGCATGCACCTGAGAAATGCAATTATGTAAATCATGCCATGGAGAAATCTCACATTCATTGATCCATACTTTCTGCTAAGTAGCTGATCACCAGTGAAATATATTTAATGCTTGTCCATATTTCAACGTATAAATGTAAGCGTATACTTGCTAGTCCCTATAGGCATTGCTTTTAGGCCCTCCCATGAATTTTTTTTTTTTTAAATATTGTTTAAACTTTCCTGCAACCCAGAATCGGGTGAAGATCGCGACTTTGATCTTTAGCCTCCATCTGATGTCACAGGAGGCCTCGCTCGGTCCAGTTCAAGGCTTCCCATTTCGCGGGCTCAAAGTGCATGCACGCAATCTGAGTTGGCGAGGGGAGTGGGGAGGGCGGAGATTCTACTGAACAATAAAATAAAAAAATAAAGCAACGGAGGGGAGGGAGGTTGGAAGGTGCACATAATGGGAGGGAGTGGAAAGCGTTATTCCCCTCGCAGGTGCTCTGCTTGCAAAAGTGAAGATTCTTCATGCAGTGCAAGCTGATAAGAGACACAAAATATGTGCAGAATTGACATTAGTGAGTATTATCAATTTGGAGCTCTTTTATACACGCGTAAACACAAACAATATGGAGCTCCAAGAAAACATGGACATTAGGACAGAGGGATTTAGACCACCAAAATAGGGACTGTCCCTCTTAAATAGAGACACTTGTGAGGTATGCATTCCTTGGCCCAACTGTGGATTATAAAATAACTTCTACGTATCACTATGAGAGAGAATCCGTGCTTAAAAGGTTACTCCAACTACCATGACCACTTCAGTAATTTGAAATGTTCAAGGTGGTAAGAGCATGGATGTGCAGTGTTTCTGTTTGAAACAATCCACATTCAAAGTTATTTGCACTTGTGTGTGCCGAGGCTAGTTCCACCTAGTTCCACCTCCAACATACGTGACTTAGGCAGCCCAGAGTTCTGTTCAGAGGTCTGGGCTGTCTAAGTCTTGTGTGCTGGGGATCTAACAAACCCCCACTACACAACATTGCATCTACATTTAGAAGGAGTGTAGTGAGTGCAGAACCTGTCAGTCAGTGAAAAATACTTAGCTCCCAGTGGCAGTAAAGAGACAAAGGAGTATTAATATCAACAATTCTATAGCGCCAACATAATCCGCTGCGCTTTACAATTAAATAGTATAAAGACGATATTCAGAGGTAAAGAAGACACTGCTCAAACAAGCTTACAATCTATGAGGATTTGAGTTAGGTGGATGTATATTTTTAGGCACACAATAACATTATTAAAATGTTCACTGAAAACAATTTCTATAAACATTACTGATTTTCATAAAGAAAATTCAATAACGTTTATATGGATCATATTTTAAAAAAATAAAATAAAAACTTAACGTAAATATGTTTGTTAAGTTGATGGTTATCTTCGACATCTCATATTCTTCACTTTGCATAACATGATACAACGAGAACGTGTTGGCTTCCTCTATATACCGATATTGATAGGTGTGCACAACCCGTACACTGACATTAGATTATGCAATTTTCTGCCAATGGCTACAGATCTATTTCTATACAAGTGCCGTTAGTTGCATATATTACAGTTATGCGATGCAAGCTCGAAGCTGAACTTCATGCAGATACATCGAAGGGTTTTTATCATTTCCACAAAATTCCCTGAAACTCTTGATATTGTTCTACTATTACAGCAATTCATCACAATTCTGACGTCATTCTTATAGAAGTTTGCGTGACAGACACTACGACAAGGTAAAGACCATGTCCGTAATTTTTTGGTATTTAAAAGCACACTTTCAACTGCTGACATCTTTTTATACATCTATAAACATGTCACCTAGTTCTTTAGAGTCTGCAACAAATTGGAATGTTGGTTATCCGGTTCGAATTCGTATCTCTCACTATACCGTAATTGACAAGTCCAACCTACAATAATTGCTACTGCTGTCACCCTTACAGTGTTGATGATCCAGTCATCAGTGGCGTTTAACTAATAAAATCACAGCACTTCTTTTGTGTCTGACGTGTTTCCATGGAGACTCATTGTTTGTTACATTGTCAGAAATAAGGCACGTACGTTATCTTGCCATATATTGAAACAAAAAAGAATCTCAAGTAAAGCTTTATTCGGGCAAACCGTGTCAAACCAACAAAATAAAAAATTGAGGTACTCTCCTAGATTCTCTACAGTGAAAATGTAAAACATATATCACCTCTTAATGCTGATGAGGGCACTCAAGTAAATAAAATACTGCTCAGCATTTCGAATGTACTAAAAGGGGCACTTTCGTTTTAGTGGTGTCAGACATTTTGTGTGACTTACTCGTATCATTCTATGCAACTAAAATGTAATTTAGAACAAGAACAATGCATCTTATTTACACAGACTGATTTCTAAACACATTTCTTGTAGTTTAAGGACACACTACTGTGAATAGTATCTCTGCGGAGCTCTGTTACACACGCAGACTCACCAACAATATGGAGCTCCTAGAAAAGCGAGACATTAGGTCAGAAAAGAGAGGCAGAGGAATTTAGGCCCAATATAGGGACTGCTCCTTCTAAATAGGGACACTTGGGATGTATGCAATAGCTCTGCTAAGAGGAACAAAATCTATTTCAATTACTTTATGTTTCTTATATAATATCCTTACCCAACTATAACATTTATCATTTATTTTTCATAATTGTTCATTGACATAATTTCTTTTTTTCTTTTAAATCACATATTACATAGCAGAGAGATAAATGTGTAAGCCATGCTGAGATTGTTTTAAATTAAATTGGTAAAGAACATACTTTATTGTAATGCATCCAGAGTGATCATCCTTAGCCATACGCCCTCTCACCATGCCCATTTGCCGTCCCTATTACTGGCTTCTTGTATTCTTTAACCCCTTAAGGACCAAACTTCTGGAATAAAAGGGAATCATGACATGTCACACATGTCATGTGTCCTTAAGGGGTTAAACTGAAATGTACCATTTTAACTCTAGTCTACATAGCACTCCACAATTAAACCTTAAGCCAACAATCCTTATTTGTTCTCTTTTCAAACCATTAGCTCCAGCTTTCGCCAGCCCAATTTTCCTAGTCCTCGTATCTGTAAAGGACGCTTAATGCTTCTGGATTATCGAAGCACTCTTGGTGAATAGAATTGTCATTGATGATGTTAACTTTACGAATTTCCATGTGGCCCAGGCCAGGTGCAGTTTCCAAGGGTCTGGGCGAGTTTCAAATAGCTTGACAAAAAAACTATGGGACAGCACACAAATATACTTTACACCATAACCACTGCACCCAGCTGTTGTGATTATAGTGCATAAAGTGGGTAAAACAGGGGATAGGTGCTAAATAGTTCATATTTGGATATATGCAAGGAAAGGGAAAAGAACAGGAAAAACTGATAGTGTAGTATATTCTTCTAATGAGCAAGAAATGGATAATACATTCTTACATGTTTACACGAACCACTCTGATACAACCATTCCTTCTGCAATCATGAGGAGAAATAGGAGAGGTATTGATACCTTCTCAACATAATTTGGTCACTTAACAAAAGATAATTCCCTATGAGCAAGAAATGGAAAAAAAATACTCAACAATAGATAACAAGAGTGAACGACTATAAACATTGAAGTGGTAGTACCAGCAACCCCACCAGCTCACAGCTACAACATCCCTTAAAGGTCCACTCGAAGTACCACACAAGTTGGTTATGGAATTGAAGTGTCCTGGAGCCCCAATGTAAGTGTCCTGGTGCCCCAATGTAAGTGATCAGAGTTTTTTTTAGAATGGTTTGAATTCTTACCTAAGGTTAGCCAGCCAATCTTTCCTATTCTTCTTATCTGTAGAGTGAGGCTTAATGCTTCTTGATTTTCGGAGCACTCTTGGTGAATAGAATTGTCATTGATAATGTTAACTTCCCGATTTATGATGTAGCCCATGCCAGGTGTGGTTTTCGAGGGTCTGAGAGAGTTCCAAACAGCTTGACAAAAAAATATGGGACCGCACACAAATATGCTTTACACCATAACCATTATACACAGCAGTTGTGCTTATGGTGCAGACAACGGATAAAAGAGGGGATTGGTGCAGTGCCTAAATAGTTCTTATTTGGATACACAACGATAAGGAAAAAGAACAGGAAAAACTGTTGGTATAAATAAGACAATAGTGTGCACTCACACTTTTATGGAGCTTCGATGCAGCTCCAACTTATGCGCCTGGGTGGAATGATCCCTGCCCAAGGATATAGTGCAGTGCTGATTCTTCACGTGGTCGTAGTTGTAGAAGGTATCCTCATAAAAATAAAAGAGCTAAAATTGTAGCACAGTGTAGTATATTGAGCTTTGAAGCAGGGGTAGGTATAAATATAAAATGGTGCATAAAATTTATTTTTTCAAGTGGATTACGTGGAATATTTTAATCAAGTTGTTTTTGTATCTTGCACACTGGTGATGATATATTTGGTTTCAATTTAATACTATGCATAAAATATATACTGTACTATTGTGTTAGTTTATACTATACTGAATAGGGACTCCTTTGTTTTATGAACAGCTATAAAACAGGTGCAAAAAGGTGCAGCCAGTATAATCTCTGGTAAATCCTTCTATTGAAGTCCACCATCAATCACTGATGGCCAATGTCACCTTCTCACAAAGTGCTCATCAGGTATACATGGTAGTTTTGTGACCATGTAAAAGATATCGCTAGGTGCAGCCATCTCTTAAATTCTTCAGCCAAGTCATGTTTACTATACTCATGCATGTCATGAACAGCGTGGTGACAGGTGGTGACACAACTCCTGGGGTGTGGGACTGTCAGTACTTGTCTTACGCTATGGTGACATCAGCATTGCTTCCAGCCCCAAGTTTAATCCTATTCTTTTTCTTTTTCTTTTCGAGGGATTTATCTTGTCATTGAAGATGTCACTTCTATGTTTACAGAAAACATATGTGTTATTAATACATGGGTGGGCTGATATGCTGGGAAACTGGGGAAATTCCTTACCTTCCTTAAGTTTGGGCAGGTCTGACAACCAGTTGCTTTTTTTGCTTTCCTTTCTTAAAGGAACACAACAGCACACTATGATGTTTAGGATGTCAGGAGTTCCCTTTCACTACACCAATTTAAGAATTCAAACATTTTTAGAATGGTTTGACTTGATATTTGGGGTTTGCAATGTGCCATTCCTTGCCTCCACTACAGAATACAGAAGAACCAGAAGCTCTCTGTCTGAGATCAGCCCTTGGTGCTGGTCTTAGCTCACTGGCACTGCTGAGCTTAGCTCAGGAGGGCTAGCAGAAGTACACAAATGCTATACCCCCTAAACATACACTACACTATCTGCACTCACACACTACACACTCTATATCCCTTATACACACCACACCCGCATGCATTCACACACACACTATACACACACTACTCTATATACGCATACACACACAATTAACATGCCCCCCTTAATGGCCCTGCCCCTCACAGTGGGCTGTTCTGCCATAAACTGCCCGGGCTGAATTTTTGTCCCAGTCCGGCCCTGGACTGGATGTAAGGCAAGTGGGAAGGAGAGAAATAGACTGGATATAGGTTGACTGGAGAGAAAGAGGTGGATAAGGGACATTACTAACTAGATAAAAGTATGTATGCACATCACAGGGTAGCTATGTGTGAGCCTTTTTGAATATGTGGGTGAGAGCCTCTATATATTTTAATATGCAGCTAAGAGTGTTTTTGAGTTTTTTTGTGTGTTGTTATATGGCTGTTAGTGAGTCTGCAATTTAATGGTTGGTAGTGAGTTTATGCTTTACTGTGTGTCTAATAGGCTTGCATGTTATAGTGCTAAACAAAGCGCCATCTGTGGTCACCCATATTACATGCAAAATGCAAAAAAAAACAATACTGATTCCGAACACAACAAAATATGAGCTAAAACCATCTTCTAGACCAGGGGTAGGCAGCCTTCAGCACTCCAGATGTTGAGGACTACATCTCCCATAATGCTTTTACACCCATAATGCTGACAAAGCATCATGGGAGGTGTAGTCCAAAACATCTGGAGTGCCGAAGGTTGCCTATGCCTGCTCTAGATCTGTGAATCGATAGAGCTTTTCCTTTAGAGTAACGGCCCTTATCCTCATTTGTTCCTGAATATCCAGTTTGTCACAACAATCTGTGTTCCCTTTACACAATATAAAATGCCACAGGGAACGGTGGCACTTTATGAATAAAAATAAATATATCATATACACACATGACTTACCATTTTTACTTCAAATATGTCAAATGCCTGTAGATTTCAAGATTAAAAGAAAATATTTGAAAATAAGTATGGTGGAGAGAAGGAATAAAGGAAGTGCAGCTATTTTGCTATACCGTTTGCAATGGGAAATAAATACTTTCAAACAAAACAGGCACGGCTCCTGTCAACATCATGTTTGCATTCACAGCTTGTACACAGGCAATTTGTGTAAAGGCTGAAAGGATGCTCTGAAAAGGGGAAAAATAATGTTGTTGTTTTTTTTGTTTTTTTTACCCGTTAGCAGGAATACTGTTCTGAGCTCAGAGGCAGCAGAAAGTAACGAGAGAACATTAGTTTAATCGGTGACAATTAGTTTGGTCGTATGTTTTGCCAGGAATAGAAGAACAGATATCCTACAGAGGCCCTTCTGATTATTTTACACAACGGATCAGAGCTTTTTCCACTAGAAAAAAAAAGGAGGTCAGTTTGTGCAACATATTTAATATAAAGGTATATAGAAATGCCTCGTTATTTCAATGGGCAGATAGTGGATTTTTTAATGTGTGCTGCGCAGGTGGCAACACTATTTGTGCATTTCTTTTCTTTAGAAACGTCCTGCAATACTAAATTAAATAAGTTGAGGCCAATGTCTGTAAGGTGGACACCGTCAGAGCAAAAGTAAACTGCCGCATTCCGTTCAAAAATGTACTGTAAGACCCCCAGTGCCCAGTACACATTTGGAAACTCTTTTGTTTAACTTAAACCGGCAGCGCTCTGTCACTGTTTGATCACGCATCTCTAATAGTTGGGGGGCCACCACCTCAAGTGGTACAACTTGAAAAAGCCCATTGTGGGTGAAACACATTGTGGACCTATTTTATTACTGTTTTTGTTAAAATAAAGGTTTTGGTCATTTTAACAACCAATATTTGTACCATATACCTTTTTTTCTTTTGTTACCTGGCATCTAGTTTTTATATTTCCAGTGAGGACCTCACCAAGTATCCCAGGTGGGGATTATACAATCTATGCTGATTACACTGAGCGGGCTATCTGCTCAGCTAAATGTGAGTACAACCTATTTATTTTCACTCCTGGTTGTATATATTTTATACAGAGAGCACAGAGATCTTTGCACTTTTTTATTTTCACATGTACCCTGCTGATAAGACACGTGCTGGTCAATATCTTCCACCAATATCCCTGAAGTGGGGGATCAAATCCACTGCAAGCGGTTTATACTAGAGTTGGTTTTAGCTCTATCCCATATGAGTAGGCCATTTGGATTTCTTTTTATTCAAGCTTTTATCTTATTTTATACATATTGTTCTATTGGAGTTCTCTTCTCTTTTATGTTCCTGGATTCTGAACACTTGGAAGGTATACTAACCTGAAGATAGAGACAAACCCTTACAGACTTATTTATACTATCATATTTTATCCTGGACTTTTTGTTTGTTCTTTTTATATACACGATTTTATATTATCATATGGACAGTGTATAATTTTATTTAATTTGTTTTACATAAAGTCATTCTGATTCCCAACCCCTAGGTGCACCCTATTGTTCTGTATTTCTATCATACCAAACAAACCCCCGGAAACAGCACCATTAAGTCCGCCAGGTGTCATTTAATCATGTCCCCCAGGTCCCACACTGGCATCGCTCCCAAGTCGTTACCCTCAAGGTATATAATCAACACGTCTGGGACCCCTAGAAGACTAGAGAGTTGGACTACTGCCAGACAGCAGCTGTACACATCGAATACCCCGAGTCTGGACCCATCTGATGGCCGCTGACTCTGAAGAAATGCAGAGACGAACCCTACCAGGTTAAAACCCCACGCGGAGATGGGCTAAATAGACATATGAATGTCCGACTAACCAGACCCTTCATCAGGACCCTGTGGAGAAAACACAGAGGAAAACGCAATGAGCCCGGTCGTGCACATATAGGACCGAAAACCTCCTAGACTCCCATCTACCAATCCTCTGGATAGCCTGTTTGGAAAAACCCGAACGAGAAGCTTCAGTTGCTGCCCCGATACGGAAAAAGTGACCCAGAAATTCCTTTCCTGGAATGCCCAGCAACTCCATCGCCATCCAAAAGACCAGAAGAAATTTAAACCTGGACAAGTAAGTCCCATCCACGTGGATTAACAACGGAACAATAGACTGCGGGCGAACAGAACAATATCTCTGGAGGCACGATACAAGGCATGCCCAGGACCCTGGACTCACCTGAATGGAGTGGCAGAAACCTTGCTGGAAGCCATCCCACGGCCCGCACCCGCATGGCGGCTGGCTCGCAAGCCTGACACAGGGCTCCTACTCCTTTCCTTAGCCCGATCCTCCCGAGAGGGACTAAAACGTGCAGGGGGCTGATGGCAGGAGAAGCGGCAAACCATGGCGGCACCTGCAGGTGCCGGCCACTCTCTAGGAGGGCCTCAGCCTGAAGGACATTGAGAATACCTTCTACATCCTTCTGGCCATCTGGTAAGCACTGGTAACACAAATCTGAAAACAGGGAGCACTGACAGCTGTTACTAAGTTGTTATTTTAAGATGGCTGAGGTAAGCTGGCAAAATGCTCACCTATATATATCGTCCAGCCCCCATTCATCTCTTACCACTCCCCCTATAATACAGCTACACTTCCCCACACCCACATATGCCTCTTATCTGGCTAGCTTTCAACTTGCCTCCTCAGGATCTGTTCATCCCCCAAACCTAACCGAGATGCCTCCGTTGCAGCACCAATCTTGAAAGAATGTGTAGCGGACCGAAACACAAACGCCCCAAGCCCAACCGAAAAACTCTATGGAACTGAAATCTAGAAAACGAGAACCATCAGCATGCAAAAAAAACGAACGCCCTATCCCTGCAAGAACCACCCGAAACGCCACTGTACAGGCAACTGGACAAGCTGCCATACCTGGCACCCAAAAAAGCGTAACCATGGCACCTTTTGAGAAAATGTCCATTTTGGAACGGTGGAGATGTAGCACCACGCAATTCTGCAACAGTTCCACGTCCGAACACTGTAACCCATCTCTGCCCAAGTGGTTGCTGCTCACCAACTCACTTATCCTAACTTCCCTGAAAAAAGCCCAACTAAATGCTACTGAAAAAAGCAAAACCTCGTACTCCGAAAAACAAACCTCTGGAAGCACATCAAGTAAACCCTGTAGAATTTGGAAGGATCATAGGGATGGGGGCGACTCACCCAGTTTGTCACCAGCTGGAACCACCACTCCATCACATCCAACAGCGCTCCCAGCTCCTCCATTGCCTGCTGCAGATCCTGCTATGGTTGTCACTGCTTTTCTCCCTCCAGCTGTTCGCCTAGATTCGTGCTCATTCCTGCGAATCGGCCCAAATGCGACATCCTGTAGTCCTGTTTGTGTCCCGAACCGACCTACTGTTCGTGACCCGAACGTTCGGCAGACACTCCTTGCACCTGTTCGTGGCCCGAATGTTCACCAGATCCAGCCTTCTGTTCGCAGGCAGAACGCTCGTTCACTCCCCTATGCTCCTGTTCGCAGCCCGAACATATGCCTACCTCTAGTCTTGCCTGTTCACAACCGGAGCGTTTGCCACCTTCAGCCGAATCCAGTTCGCGGCCCAGACCGTTTCCATCCTTCGTGACCTGAACTTGCAACCTCAGCCTCGCTCCCAGGAAGGCAGTCAGACCACGTGGCCACACAACAACGCCGGCCATGGCCTCCTGAACTCCAGCCGCTCACCGCAGTCTCCGGCCTTGGGTTCTGGGACGGTCTTACCCTGCTCCTCCTGTTGGAGCCCCTGCTGGGGCTCAGACATTGCGGCGGTCGGGTCCTCCGTGTGGGACCAGCCGGGACCAGAGCCTCTCCGAAACACTCCTGGAGTCAGGAAACTCCTCTCTGCTGGAGAGCAGCATTGACACCAGCCAACCAAGCCTCTATTCTTCAACCAACAGCATTTGAAAGACAAAAGACAGAGACACCACATAGCCTGCACAAAACAGGTAAGTGAGAATTAATTAAGATGGCCCCTGATCTAAAATGGCCACTATATATACTCCTCTAGTACAAACCCCACCTCCAGTTATATTAGCCAGTCGTCCTCCCTACTACACCCCTCCTATGCCTGTCTTCTAGCAATGACAAGGCCCATTCCTATTAGCTGCTGCTCCATGGGCTACAACCTTGCTCTACACTACATTATCAATAAAGAATAACCTCTAAACTACACTGCACTTCACTTTCAGTAAACATTAACTCCAGCACTATTCTACCCTTTCACTAAACATTAACCACTACACTGCACTATCACTACACCTACTATTCTACATTACACTACCCTATCACTAACCATTAAACCCTATACTACACCAACACTGCCCCTTTAACCTTGCAAAGTAAAGCATTGCAGTTTTTGAGAAACTGCGATGTTTACATTGCAGGGTTAATTCCTCCTCTGGTGGCTGTCACTATGACAGCCACTAGAGGTGCTTCCGTGTCCCAAACATAGTAAAACTAAGTCAATACATTCCTATGGGAAATTAACGCGCATGTGCATTAGTTTCCAATGGTTCTCAATGAGGAGCATTTGATTGGACCCTCACCGAGTAGGCAGTCGTCGGTTGAGGGGAGGTCAGCTGTGCCAAAGGACCCTCTACACTGGAATAAGGTGAATAAAAAAAAACATGGTGAGGGGGTGGGCTCCTATTTAAAGCTAGGGAGAGGGACACTTCATTATTAGGAATACAGATTTGTATTCTAATGCTATAGTTTTTCATTAATCTAAAATATATTTTGCTATAATTTTATAATGATTCTCTTATATTTAAACAGTTTTGAGAAACACGACAGACGTTTTTTTGTCAGCCCTGCTATTCTATTAAAGTGTGAAGCTGTACAGTGGTGTAGTGAGAGTCTGTCACCTCCTCCGACTGATGCAGAGTTCATTGTACGTATAAAATCAATGCAAACAAAGCTTTATTCGCTTCTGGCACAAAGACGTTGAATAGCTGTTCTGGATGAGATCGTGCATAAGGTGTTTTGCATGTAGAGCACTCTCTATTGGTTCAGCAGATAGCTTACAGCTGTTGGTGAAGTATATTAGCCATGGAGATGTACAACAATCACGCTCCCAGTTGAATGCTGATAGAAAATGTTATTCACTGGAAGCAAGAAGGCTGCCAATTAGCTAACATGCTGTTCACAGTTTGTGACAAATAGTGAACTTAAAAAATAAAGGACATTAATAGAAGTGAGAGAGGGGCTATCCACATACGGGAAAGTGAGTGGGTGGGCTCACTGACTTTGTTACGTTGCCGAACATGCAATGTTGATAGGAGAGAGGCGGGTCTTGATTGGATCCTAAATTTTATCATTTAACCCCTCACCCACCAAAAATAAACATGAGAAGAGGTTCTTCTGTAAGATAGGTAAAATGTTCGATTTTCTGTAATCATATATTAACCCTTCACCTATTACAAATGGGTGAGAGGTCAATCACGATTTAGAAAGCACCATCTATATTTTGGGGTCTGTTACATCCCCCTTTTGTATTAGGCAAAAGGATGAGTAGTTACTGTTCCTTAAGCACCATGACCACTTCTGTGTTTTGACGCTGTTGTGGTGTCTGGAGTCTATATATACACAGCGTTTTGCAATGAAACGCTGCACATACAGAGTTTAACCCCTTAGCTGCCAGAGGTGTAACTCCTCCTCCGACAGCGTCATAGGTGTGTCATTAGCCTACCTGGGACTAGAGTTCCCTGCTGGCTAATGTCAATTCTGTGCAGTGTTTGTTGCACAGAATTGCATTCATTGACTGAGAGCCTTCAGCTGACGTTCTCAGACAAATGATGTTGCGCAGGCTGTAGTGGTTATGATGCTTGGAGTAACCCATTAAGAGAACATGTAGAATTAGTGAAATCTCAGCAGC
Organism: Pelobates fuscus; assembly: GCF_036172605.1. Taxonomy (NCBI): domain Eukaryota; kingdom Metazoa; phylum Chordata; class Amphibia; order Anura; family Pelobatidae; genus Pelobates; species Pelobates fuscus. Next base: position 109,986,227 of record NC_086327.1, on the reverse strand, counting down.
TTGCCCTTCAAATTGTCCCTGCTCAGGTCTCAAACGTTTTAGCCCACAGAGACATTTGAGCAAATCCCTCAGCACGTCTTGTTCCTGTACCTCCAAATTGTCTTGTTGCAACTATTTGTTTGTTAGTCCAACTATAACATAAACATAAATAATAATCCTATACCATTCGCATATCAGTTTGATCACATGTATAAGGACAACAGTCCAGAATCTTCTTAGATGATCATTTCAGTCTTTGCTGGCCGCTGTTGGTGAGGTATAGCTGATACTGCTTTTGGCACGTTATGGGATGGAAGCTACGGCTTACTGGTGAGGCCTAATAAATCCTAAAAACTACTGACCTGGATCTATATAGTAGACTATCGAGTGGACTATATAGCTGCATTTACTACATGTATTACAGATTATCATGTGGTCTTATTATAGGGTGTAGCAAACATTCCTAAAGACAAATAGGAAAATATATATATTTTGGGGTCTGTTGCATCCCCTTTTGTATTTGTCTTGGCTACGTGATGTGCTAATTTTATTGTTTTATTAACATCATCATTCATTGGGATCAGCTATGCAAAACCACATTTATTATTTCCTGGTACCTTAAATAAAATGTCATTTTTTTTCTGTAAAAGAACACTAGTAACATCACCAATGTTTTATCTGATTGTAAATTCATGGCGTGCATTTAAGATTTATTTAAGCATTTTATGCTGGTATCAAAAGAAATCTGAATAATGCCGTTCTTTTTTGGTATTGGCCGGTGGCCATGAAGCTTGGCCAATGACGCCACTCGCTTGATTCGCGGTCTCCTAGCATCGCAGTCTCTCATTTCATAAAGCACTCCAAATTAAGCTTGCCAACCATTCCATAATGTTATCAATCCCCCACTCTCTCCCCCCTCCCCATCACTCATCTTTCCTCCCCTTACTTCCCCCAGCTCCATCCTTATGCCCCAGATGGCACTGTTTGGAGTTATGCCCTTGGTAATCTGCCACATATTATTCAGATATGTATTTTTCTTTTTGCAGATGAATTTTATAAGCTTCTTTTGTTGAACAGAGTGCTTATGTGAACTCAGTTCTTCCACCTTGTGAACAGTTTTATTTTGTTCCCTTAAAGATTGATTTCATAGAATCTGCACAACATAACATAGTGCTAACTGATCCCCATTCAGAACTTGTGCAATAACAAGTGTAAAAACTGATATTACAGCCTGTACGGAGCGGATGCATGTCTAAACGGATGTGAATATAAAGCAGACATTGAACTCAGTTTGTATTTGGTTTTTCCTTTGCCGTGTGAGACATAACAACCAGACTACATGTTAAAACACATTATAAAGATGTAGCTGTTCTCTACACGTTCGTACGGAATGGGTTTAAACAGTCCTGTGATTTGCAGTTTGTTTTTTACCAGCATTATAAAACACATGCAATACAACAGTCTGTATCAATGGTATATTAAATAATAAAGTGGCAGAGACAATGTAAAGGGTGAAATACATGTAAAAGGAGAAGTGTAAGAAATAAGCTCTGAACACGTCTCTTATCTCCTGTTACGACTGTTACTTTGTACACAAGACTGTTACTCTGTACTGTTCAAACCTCAGGATAACAAGTCAGATTCTGGGCAGGGTCTTTGTTCTTCCAGTGCCATTAAATAAAAAATATCATTAAGCTAGGTATTTACTATATGCATGATTGACAGCTGGATTAAGTTAAAATTACCCTTTACAATAAAAATTAAAATTACAAAATTAAAAAGAAAAATATCATAATTATTTTTATATAATGCGCAATATGAAATACATATTTTTCACTTGTTGAATCTAAAAAATGTTGAGTAATACGTTTTCATTCTCTGTGTCATGTTTTAGGGTCAAATCTCTATTCAACGAACATTCTGAACATCTTGTTTTTTTAATGTATGACAGCTGTCCAATATCGATCAGGTCTACGTAACATTAAAGAAGAAATACTTTGATATTTGAGGGAGAAGGTGATCAATCTTAATGAGGAACCCGAGGACATTCTGGACATAGAGTGAGGTCAGGAGGGGACAGAACACTGTCAAGACCTGGCTAAACTGGATTCCACCAGCAGAACACATTTATCTCACACAAGGAAGACTCCTGGCACTTTTCCATCTGTTTAGAGTTTGCCAGGAACAAGTGTACTGGCTAGCACCTACTATCCTGAAACGGTAATCCCTGTTGGATTGCTGGAGATAATAACATTCTCTGGCAATAATTTCTACTTAAGGAAAGCATCACAAATCCCCTGACACAACAAAGTCCACATAGATCCTTTAAACAGTTAGAAAATATCTTAACCTGATCGAGGGAAACCCCCAAATCCTGATTCATAGAATTGGCAGGCATCCTATCTCTGTATTGCAATGGCATTACAGGAAAGCCCTATCGATGACTATTACATTAAATATATGAAAAAAATGGAATTTGTATACATCATAAAGTAAATTCCTAATCTGCAAAGGAATGGGTGGGAAGTACAGGTAAAATTTTCCAACCTTTCTAGAATTCTAGAATGAGCTGTTAGACTAGGGATGGGTGGGAGTTCCTTTTCTTTCCTCTTAGGAATATTTGCAACTTTACTGATTTTCTTCCACGTTTTTGCAAAGAACAAATATCCCTGGATAATTTAGCGAACAAGTTTCTGTCTGAGTAAATTTTTTTTTGAGACAGAATATTATTTTACCCATGACATACTTGAAAACAAGAGAAATCTATGTATCCTTCCTGGTAAAATATTTTTTAAATACATTTTAGAAATAAATACCTTTTAGTGGCAAGAATTTATGATTCCAGTAATTCCCATAATCCAGATGATTATATAATTTCATATATTTTTATGTATATGCTATTTATACAAGGTCCTATTCTGTGCATAAAATCCAATTTATTCTTTTTTATCCAGAACACATTTTTTACTCTCTATTTATCAATGAACATCTAGCCTGTCTTCTCCCACAGTAACTCCATCAGCAACATCTGCCTACCTAGTTCCAAGGAGAAGTTGCTTGTAGCTCCTTTCCATAACTTTTGTCCCATCTTTGCAAGATACTGTATAAGCTTATTGCTTGGTGAAAATGTTTGTCATGGTTTAGCCCTCATTTCTCTTTCTTTTTCTATTTCATATATGTTTACATGTCACCTGTCAAGTGGTGGGATATATTAGGTAGCAAGTGAACAGTCAGTTTTCGCATTTCATGTGGTGGAAGGAGGAAAAACGGGCAAGCAAAAAGATCTGAGTGATTTTGACAAAGGCCAAATAATGACGGTTAGACAACTGGAGCACAGAATCTTCAAAACTGAAAGTCTTGTGGGTAGTTCTGGTGTGCAGTGGTTTGTACGTACCAAAAGTAGTGCAAGGAAGGACAACTGGTGCCAGGGTCATTAGAGCCCAAGGCTCATTCATATAAGTGGGGAGTGAAAGCTAGCCCGTCTGGACTGATCACACAGAAGAGCTACTGTAGCTGAAATTCCTCAAAAAATGTATTCTGGCCATGATAAAAAGGTGTCAGAACTCACAGTGCATTGCAGTGTGCTGCGTATGGGGCTGCGTAGCAGAAGACTGGTCACAGTGCTCATGAAAGTTGTCTGGTCTGATGTTTTTTTATGAACAGGTTGATGGCTGTGTGCGTATGCACCGTTTACCTGAGGAAGAGATGGCAGCTGGATGTACTATGGGAAGAAACTAGGACAGTGGAGGTGATCTTATGTTCTAGGTAATGTTCTGCTCTGAAATCTTGAGTCATGGAAACTGTGTGAATGTCACTTTGACAAATATAAACAAATATAAACCTAGAGATTGTTGCAGATCATGTACACCCCTTCATGACAATTTTGTTCCCTGATGGCAGTGGCATATTTCAGCAGGATAATGCAACCTGACACACTGCATACATTGTTCATGAATGTTTGAGGAACATGAATAAAGGTTCAAGGTATTGCCTTGGCCTCCAGAATTCTCCAGACCTCAATCCAATTGAGCATCTGTGAGATGTGCTGGAGCAACAAATCTGATTCATGGATGCACCACCTCTCAACTTGCAGGACTTAAAGGATCTGCTACTGCTACTACTGTCTTGGTGCCAGATACCACAGGATATGTTTAGAGATCTTGTGGATTCCATGCCTTGACTCATCAAAACTGTTTTGGTAGCACTAGGGGGCCCTACACGATATTAGGCAGGTGGTTTTAAAGTTGAGACTGATCAGTGTAAAAGTACATATCTTCCAATAGTCCTGTATCCTATGGAGTCCTCATGAATTTGGGTTGCTATCTGGTCAAGAGTGTCTGGTCCCTTGTGTCCTACATCTGGGGATGGTAGGAAACTGCTGCCAATCTTCATAGCACAGATAGCATCAATAGGCAACGGTATGCCAATTACACTAAAGGCATTAAGCTTCTGTTGAGAGCCAAAATAAATAAATAAAACATTTAAGAGTCATTGCACTTAACTCTGAAAGGAAAGCAATCATATTGTCACAGTTTGAAAGCCACCTCTGCACTACCATTTAACTGCGGTTCGGTTATATGTTGAAATCATTGATTCTCCATAAAACTTGGCTCAAATGCAACCTAATTCCCTACATTCGGTTGATACAATTCCCCTGATTCAGACTAGTTGAATTACGCCAATATCTAACTTGCCGTATACCCTGTCACTTTAAAACTACTCCCAAACCTACTCATCTTTATAATGATAACCCAACCCTAAATCCAGCCCTCCTCCCCATCCACAAATCCTATTCTTACCTTGGTGGCTCTTTTTTTATTTTCTTGTAGCAGAGACATTTTGGAAGAAAATTTGTTACAATTCAGTTTATATGTTTACAAATGGATCTCACTGCAGTGGTGAAACCCATTTGAAAGAAAGCAGATATCCATTTCGGCTCAGGTTAATAAGCCGAATGCTATAAAATTGCACTAAATAAAAGTAGCTTAATATCGTTAGCAAATTTGGCATTTAAAGAGACAATGTAGGCATTAGGCAACATAACCATTGATTCTCATTGAATTGTTTATAGAGAATTTTCAAGTTTACCACTGAATGATGTTCCCTGGCCATGCACAGCCCAGCCTCTCAAGGAGGGATGGCTTAGGCAAAGATTACATTTTTTTTTAGTTGTACTAATTCATACTTGTAGTGGGTGCTATGGAAAGCTGAAAGTATTTAGCTGATACTTTCAACCAATCACAGCCACCCATTGTAACGTTCACTAGGGAACCCTAAAACTCAGACAGGACAGAGTAGAGAGAATTGCAGTACCGATCCTTAGAATGGTCGGGTTATGCAAAAAGGGATAGCACGAGCCGAGGTCAAGGGAAACAAGGAGACGGAATAACGAGAGACAAAGTCAAATATCAGTAACCAGGAAGTCCAAATAACAAGTGCAACGCTCAATGGTAAACCAAAGATCACAACAGGGCACTGAGGCAAGGGAGAGGTTAGCTTATATACACACAGGGTGAGTCTAATTGGCTAACCTACAATTATTGTTAACCACAACACGTGGGAGGAGTTTCTTCGCTCCCATGTGGTCTCTGAGGTCATCACTGTGTGCCGGGTCACATGACCGGGTGCAGCACACATATAAGGAAGCTGCCCTGGAGCGTGCAGGGTCAGACACACTGCCAGTCTGGAGACAGGGACCAGGTGACGCCACTCGCTGTGATGAGGTAAGCAAGGTTGCTGCGAGCGGCGCGGGGGCAGGGGACCTGACACCCATTGTTGCTCAAGCTAATGCCTCCTCTGTAGCAGAATCAGCTGCTGGGGACTCTCGAATAGCAACATAGAAACATACATGAATAATTACCTGAAAAATCATTTGACCAAGTTGTCCTGTGATTAGCCAAGGACCAGCACAGTTAGACGATCGCTAATGGTGATGACTCAAAAAGTATCCATTTCACTGGTTTACATTAGAGTTTCAAGTAGATGAAATGATATCTGTAGAGACAGATATTAGAAGGTCTAAGCCACCAAACATGAACCTGTAGGTTGGAAACTAGTCAATGTTCTTTGCCAACAAATATCTATCAGTTTTTAGCAACAATAACAGCTTACAACTGATTTTTAGTAAACCACGTTGGAAATAAGCCCTAAATCTGCTATTCACAAGAACAGGAGTGTATTACCTCTGATCAAGCGTGTGATAATAACATGTTATATGTATTATTTATTCTTATGTTTTCTTGACGCTTTCCGTAATGTAATTATGGTGCTGTCACTCAGCAACGCTTCAGGGCGATCAATGGTTAAGATTTCAAATTTCTTTACATAGCGCTTTACAAGGTATTGTTACTCTGTTGTGAGAAAGCTATTTGAAATGTCAATTGTAAATTCCCCGTCAAATTAAGCACTTTTTTTTTTTTTAAACAAATGACTATTGCAAAATTCAGCATTACACCCAAGTTCTTTACTCAAACTCGTTAAACCCAAAACAGAATAATCTTCTTGATGTCCACAGAAAAAACGATATTCATTTACCCGAGATATGTCTGTCTTTTACAATATAATCTAGCCTTTACTATGAATAAGCACTAACTCATAGCATTGAAATATGTCTAGATAAAGGTATAGATATAGAATGTGCCAGCTATTTACTTCATCTACACCAGGCAGAGTAGGGATGAGTCAACAATGGACAGTTGGAAAATGTTGGATTGAGGGCTGTTGGTACATAGCTATCTGAACTGGTCTTATCTCTATCTATTCATTTATCCATCCATCTATTCATCTATATCTATCTCTATATTTATGTATTTATCTATTTATTTAAAGAAAGATGTGAAAAATATAATAATGAAAGAGACAATAACCCACAAATAACTTTGGTTGGTCACAATGTACCTTAAAAAGTAAATGCATGAACATTTTTATCTGACAGTCTTCGGTGAAGTTGACTAAGGACCAGATTGGTCCTTCTTGCCAACAATACTTACTAATTATTCACTAAAGTGTGAATTGATGGGAATTCTAAATTAATGCAAAATTACATTTTCGACATTTAAGACCGCTAGACATGAAAATTATTTATACAACCTTCTGTTTATTGACATAATCTATCTCTGGGTTTGCCAAACACATTATTGCTATTTAATATATAAATATAATAATTTCCCTGAAAGTGTTTAAATACTAAGCTCTATTAAACTGAAAAAAAAAATTAAATAAAAACTGACAGGGTTATTCACGAAAGTCCGCATGGTCACAAACTGAATGAGGCTAAACTATACAACTGCGTACAGGGCCATTCGAACTGCAAAATTCAGACATTGTTCATGCAATTTAACAGTGTCTGGATTTTGGAATTTGATGTGGAGTTCAGTCAGACGGCTGTCCAGATTTTTAAAAAAGATCTGTAGTAGTGGCCAAGTAATTAAAGAACTGCAGAGGTGCATAGATTAATTATGTGGTGGCCGGCCTGCACTCGCAAGTCAGTTTTGATATTTAAAAAAAAGTATTTTTCAAATAAAATAGAATTAAAATAAATTATTGCTGTAAGGGGTGATTAAAATTTGAGGAAAAAATACAATTAGATATGTATATATATATATATATATATATATATATATATATATATATATATATATATATATATATTTGTTATTATTGTTTTTTTATATATATATATATATATATATATATATATTATTTGACATGGTGTATAAATGTCCCCACAAATACAGAATATTTCTATAATAGTTTCTAGTAGCAACATGTCTTGTTACAATAGGCTGATATTGTACATTTGTGACATCTTCCCATAGAACGGTTATTGAGTTGATATGAAGAATATACAATAATGTGAACCTGGATAATGACATTATATTCATTTTTGTGACCTTGGGCAGAGAATGCAATCTCATATCATTCATGGAGTAGTTTACTAATTTCTTTCTTTCTTTTTTTTTTACATATTTTTATTTCTTAGAATTCTGCTAGGTTCAGTTGCATTCAGTTTGTATACTTTATAATAATAAAACATTATCATCATACAAAGGCAGAAATGAGATATTTGCATTTGCCCAAAGCTAATCTAGGGATCCCCTGGACTGTAAGGAAGGGGAGGCATGACTGCTGCCACACAGTAAGGGGTGTGGACTGATGGGATACAATTGTGGCAATATGGGGGACAGTATAAGTATGTATGCTAGGGGAGGGTACTCACCATTCCTGAAAGAAGGCTGGAACAGGTTTTTCCCTTCCCTCCCTCCCTCCCTGTAGGATGATTATGTATGTGGTTCTGTGTTTTGCGGTGTTTGTTGTTTCTCTTTTCTTTTTGTCACAGCTATGGCGGAGGTCCTGGCCAGCGCAAGTAATGCAAGACAAGGCTTTGGGGAGTCGCAGCTGCCAGGGCTGATGGCAGAAGGCAGACTGTACGGACTCTTGGAATTATCCGGTATATCTGTCTGTTGGGTAGTCACCCCAACAGCCGACAGGTGGTGATAAAGCTGGCTGAGTTGATATGTTGGTATAATAAAGCTGTGGCCGTTGCCCTTATCCAATACTCAGGTGTCTTGTCGTTATTGGGGGGGCAACGGGTATGTAAGTGGTCTGCAGTCATGATAAATGTGCTTAGTTTCTAATACATGCTCACATAACATTTAAACTAAAAGAGAAAGCCTCTGCAAGGGACTAAGAAATATTGTAGAGCATTTTCTGAAAAGATTTGAAAATGGTATTGTAGGGAAAATAAAAACCTACAAAAGAGTTATGTTCTTTATTCTCTTCCAGGTTAAAAACCAAAGTTTTTTTTTTTTTTTTTTCTGAAGTAATAAAGAGCATTGATTGGAACACTGGTCTTGTCTATAAAACACTAAAGAACTAAAGAAAAAAATCAATTTGTTACAAGATGAAGTTAATAATCAGGAATTTATAACTGAAGACACTCTCAGCACCCCTGAATTTGGAAGTCGTATTATTATATAAACAGCAAATGTAAGAAGAATAAAGAACACATAGTGTTCGTTTTAATCCCTTTATAAACGAAAACAACCTCTCCATATATAAATATAATGCATATATATAAAAAACGATAAAAAAATGTCGATATAAAAAAATATAAAAATGTGTATAAATATGGTATAGAATAGGATAAACAGGTAGCACTTGCAGGTCTTTTTCCAAATCTTATGAATTCATTCCGATCATATTGTATATGATGTGATTTGCACAATAAACCCACGTTGACAAAGTCCGATGAATATAAAAATGAACAAATTAGAATGGCGCAAAGTATTTACAAAAACAAGTGTCACCACCAGAGGCAAATGCAGAACAATAATATACAGATGCAGCAACCTACGATGGCCTCTGATAAATCCCCCAAGCAATAAAATAGAATAAAAGATGTAGGTGCGCAAATAAACTTTTTGAACCTGTAAAAAAAAGTGTCAGTGCAAGAAAAGTGACAACATATCCAGAATTCACAAGGATATACACTTAAATTCTATTAGTGAGAAAAAGATTCTACCAATGTCACACTGTGTACACACTCACAATTGTAGAGCGGTGCACACAGTGTGACATTGGCTATGTGGCCAATGGCACACTGTCTGGCCCAGGGAGGATCAGACCCTAGAGATAGTTGGATCCTAACACGAGTTGCCATATGGACTTACCACCAGTCGAGAGCTTTAAGTTAAGGGCTTTAATATTCACAAATTCAGTAGTATTAAAAACAGAATCGCACTGCACTCGGAGAACTTAGAGCACACCAACATCCTGGTTACAATACAAGCGTCCACTCTGTATCCTTAGGTTGGTCTCTGTCTCTACACATATGCAGGGACTTCCGGGTTCAACGTGTAGCAAACTTTTTTTGCCCCACCTCTTGGGGCTCTCTTAAGCATACCTGAGTCCTTCCGCAGCATCCTTTTGTAGGTTGCAGCAGTGACGGAACGTCAAGCCTTTTAAAGTACCCATGCCCAAAGTTCGGATCACAATATTATATTATGTTAAAAATGTTCGTAACAAATCTTCAGACTACATACATACTTATCCCAATTGTGAGTGTATTTCCTTTGAGCACCACATTTCTGGGGGTCAGCAAGCCTCCAGTCGACCTTCTCACATGGAGCCAGAAGCTCCCACAAGTAGCTTCCATTAGCTGCAATATGTTACACTGTACTTTGTAGGGTCAGCTTGTGGGCTGAGAGCATCAGCTGTATTCTCTCAGCCAATGAGTGCTGCTCTGCACTGCTGGACATAGCTCAGTGCAGAAGCTCTCAAGATATGAGGAGGAGGAGACCAGAGCCTGGTTGTAAACTTCTCCTCAAATAGTTTGAATACTTACCCTGGGAGGGTACCAGGTTGCTCTTGATACAATTGTCCTAACCACTAAAGTGGGATGTAGAGGTTATGGTGCTTTGAGCATTCCTTTACATTTTCTCATCTACACTTTTGAGATATTCATCTTTCTCATACCTAGGAAATCCCCACTCTTTGTGCTCTTTCACCAAAACATGTGTCCAGTTATTATTGGGCAAGGAGTTTTGGAGGACAATGCCCAAGACATTGTGCTGCCTGGGTCTGATGATGAAATGCAACCCCGTGCTCCCCCCCCCCCCCCAGCAAAACCACATCCACCATTATGTTATGGTGTGTTTAGTGAAGGCAGTGTTTGTGTATGCAGTGTGTGTATTGGGTGCAGTTGGTGTAGTGAATGCCATGTGTGTGTGTGTGTATAGTGGATGCAGAGTGTGTATTTGTGTAGTTGCTGCAGTATGTATGTGTGTCTGTATTGTATGCAGTGTGTGTAGTGAATGTATTACATGTGTATGTATACTGGGTGCACAGTCTATATGTGTGTGTATAGTGGATACAGTGTGTGTGTGTACATATAGTAAATTCAGAGTGTGTGTATGGTGGATGTAGTGTGTGTGTGTACATAGTAAATGCATAGTCTGTGTTTATATAGTGGATGCAGTGTGTGTGTACATATAGTAAATGCAGAGTGTGCGTTTATAGAGTGGATGTAGTGTGTGTGTATAGTGGATGCAATATGCATGTGTGTAAAGTGGATGCAGAGTGTGTGTGTGTATAGTGGATGCAATGTGTGTGTATAGTGGATGCAGTGTGTATGTGTATAGGGGATGCAGTGTGTGTGTATGTGTATAGTGGATGCAGTGTGTGTGTATAGTAGATCCAGAGTTTGTGTATGTGTATAGTGGATGCAGTGTGTGTGTATAGTGGATGCAGAGGGTGTGTATGTGTATAGTGGATGAAGACTGTGTGTGTGTATAGTGTATGCAGTGTGTGTGTATAGTGGATGAAGTGTGTGTGTGTGTGTGTGCTTAAAGTGTATGCAGAATGTTTGGTTTGTGTTTCCTTTTCTGATTCTTATGCCTCCCATTAGTGTCTTACTCCCCACAGCTTCTTTGTGTGTCTCTTTCACCCTCCTGCCCCTCTGTATATTTCTTTCTTCCCCCAACCTCTCTGTATGACTCTGTCTTCCCCCAAGTTCCTCTACCGCGGTCTTTTGTGCTCCCCTCCTGCCAGTCAGCTGGATCTAGTGGTCCCGCAGACTGGTGCACCCCAAGACAGCTGCCAGGGCAGCCTTATGGTAGTGCAAAATGCCACCCTTGCCAAAGTGCACTGGGGTTAATGGACGAGCCAGCCCTAGAGGCATTGCCTGTGGTTTATCATATTGCTGTTTTGAAGGCTACACTTCCACATTAGCTCTGGTTCCATAATCTTAACAGGGAACTTGACAAGTTTGAAGAATCATACGCATTTAAGCTGTTTTGTCCAGTGGAAATGTGACAGGGCTTATTTTTATAATCGATAGAGCTGATAACTGATAGATTTGCCATTAAATGTTGCTATCTAAATCTGAACTTTAACTATAACTATGCAATTCTAGATTCACAGAGTTCACCATTACATCATAAGATTTATCCAGAGACATGCTCTTTTCACTCCAATCAAACTCATTTAGCATTTTCAAACAATCTCTGAACTGTAAGCATTTAATCCTTTGCTTCTCAGAGAAGGGATTGAACAAAATGTCAGATGATGTGTTGCTAAAAAACATGAAGTAATGGTAAACAGTCTACATAAATATCATTACCATCGTATGTTTATAGAGTGCACGAATAATACACTTATAGGTTTTTTTCACTAACGTCCAAATTAAACCTAGCAAGAATTCCTTCTGAAAACAATCTGCCACAATTAAGAGAGTGCCCATAGGCAAAACGTCCAACATGTATCAATCTTCAAATGTGGCAACACAGTTCCACAACAGACATGAATGGATACAGGTGGTAGACAAGCAGCGTGGAAGAGTCTGTGTGTCAAACTGCTTGTGATAAATCATAGGATAAGTACGCATCCAGTTTATTGATAGTGCAGCAATAACACACTAATTCTAAGCAGTAAAGCTCAGGGCCATCAATGGCCCAAATGGCAGCCCACCAGCCCTCCCAAGGTTCGACACACAGACTCCACCACACTGCTCATCTTCGTTCACTAACACCATACATGGGTGAGACTCCTCCATTTTGGAGTTACTCGTATCTAATGTTTTGGCAAGCATGTGGACTTTGCTCATTGTTGACATTCACTATAGTATATAAGACTCTTTTTTTTTCTTTGTTTTGCTAATCATTTTTATTGTTTTCATTTTGTCTTTTATTTATCGGAATTGTCTTTTTTTTTGCTCTGTTTTTTAATTCAGGATGCTGTTTATCTGTTGGTGTGCAAGGCTGGATTACCTGTGACATACGAACATTGTCCAAAGTGACGTATGGACTGCACAATGACTTGATTACAGTGTTATATGAACAAGGATTGCCTCTTAGTGAGACCATATAGTGTTGCCATGTATTAGCGTAGAACCGTTACATATTTACTTTCTTCCTGAAGTCTTGGGATAATGACCTTAAAGTATCAGTAGGGGACAGTGTGTTTTTTATATAATTGTTTGCTATTTTAGTGTTTGTTTCTATGGATGTTTCTTTCTTCTTCACATTTTAGTGTTTTCACTGTGTATCAGTGTTCAGGGTATCAGTATGTGCAACTTCAGATTTATTGGTAAAAATTACAAAAATAAGTGCTCTCTGTCTGTAAATAAAGCTGCAGTTCACCAACAAGGTGTTCCCTCAACCTTGTGCATAACAAGACAAATATACAAAGAAAGGTGAACAGCGCTAGCGGTATACACAGATGTATATATATTTACATACGTAATTGGAGATATTCCTCGATGGTATAGCTTAAAAGAAAAGAACAGAATGCAATAATAGTGCAATATGTATTGCTGATATAGTGGATGGTAAAAAATTATATAAAATTCTCACTCACACTTTTAAGAGCTTTATAAGCTCAATGTCAAGAGCCTGGACGGAATAATCCCCGTCTATGGATTTCTTGGTGTGCAATCTTCTAGATGAACTTTGTAGGTGTGAGGTTTCCGTGGTATATGGAAAAAGAGAGTACAAAAGACCAATGGTACAGATAGTAGGTGTATATGCAGTGCAAACAAAAAGAGAACCTACTTACATAGACTAGAGCAATGGACCTGCTCTAGTTTAAACAGCTTCAGGTGGAACAATCCCCACCTAAGGATGTACTGGATGTAAATATATATACATCTGTGTATACCGCTAGCGCTGTTCACCTTTCTTTGTATATTCAGATTTATTGGGGGACAACAAATTTCCTTTTGAACAGCACCATTTTCCAATTTTTTGCAGTACTTGAGTGTGCATGGGTCTACCATTGTATATTGTGTTGTATTTTATCAGGTAACGCCCAGTTTCCTATTGAACGCATACTATAAGATATAGCAATTGATAATAGAATCCTTCTCAGTCCAGGCACATTACATTCAAGAAGGAGAAACATAACTCTATTTACTATTTCTCTATGCTGACTAGGAGGTGCAAAGGGCAGAAACCATAACACTGACTTGCCGCTAGACAAGATGGAGGCACTCGGTTGTGCCAAGACAGCGCTGCGTAGTGTGGTGTGGATTTTTATATATAACTTTATTCATTATCTCTCACAAACAAATATTTGTTAAACATACAAGATAAGTAAACATAATATTAAAAATCCTCTGAAGTGGCGGGTCATCATCAACAAGATTTAAGACAATAGGATTAGCTAGCAGTAGCAACATTTTATAAAGAAATTGTATAATAGAGTAGTAGGTGAAAGCAGGAAAAAGGTCTATTTTAAAGGAACACCACTTTACACACCATAATTATTGCAGCCTGCTGTAGTGGTTATGGTGCCAGGAGTTCCCTAGTCAAACTGTTTTGGTACGGTTTGACAATTTACCTAGTGGTAATTTGACCACTTTGAAGTATTTATTGTTGTTATTATTATTATTAATGTTATTGGCATTTATAACATATGGGCAATATATTCTACAGCACTTTACAATGGTGCTTGAAGTGTTCCGTTAAAAGTACTCTCCAGTGCCAGGAAAACAAACCGTTTTCCTGGCACTGCAGGTCCCCTCTCCCTCCCACCCCTATTCCAAGTTGCTGAAGGGGTTAAAACCCTCTCAGTGACTTACCTGTATCCAGCGCTGATGTCCCTCTGCGCTGGTTCAGGGTCTGCCCATGCTCCTCCCCCTCCAACGTTATCCGGCAGGGGAGACCTAATGAGAATGCGCAGCCGCCTGCGGGGGAGACCTAATGCGCATGCGCGGCAATGCCGTGCACGGGCATTTGACCTCCCCATAGGAAAGCTTTGAAAATGCTTTCAATGCTTTCCTATGGGTATTTCAGCAACGCTGGAGGTCCTCACATAGCATGAGCTATAACACACTTTTCGTATGTAATGAACATGGAAGTACCCTCTAGTGGCTGTCTAGTGGAAAAAAATTACATCAACTTCTGTGAGATTTGGATCCTGAGAAAAATCATACATGGTGACTGTCTGATCTATGCTCCGAAGCTCATCTTATATGGGAGTGAGGTAGAGGAATCTCATCTTGACGTCATCTTCCGGCTCCGGCATCAGTACGCGGCGCGCGAGGGAGCTGAAGAGGAAGCACCCAGGAGACAGTGCTCCCTCGCGCGCCCGCAGGACCGGCCAGCCGGGTGACAGCAGGGCCAGCAACACCACTGGACCCCAGGGAATCCCCTCAGCTCTCCCACAGGTAAGGAGGCTGGGGTGATTTAAAAAAAATGTGTTTGTGTGTGTGAGTGTATGTTAGTGTGTGCTTGTGAGTGTGTGTTAGAGTGTGGGTGTATGTTTGTGAGTGTGTGTTAGAGTGTGAGTGTATGTTAGTGTGTGCTTGTGAGTGTGTGTTAGAGTGTGAGTGTATGTTTGTGAGTGTGTGTTAGAGTGTGAGTGTATGTTAGTGTGTGTTTGTGAGTGTGTGTTAGAGTGTGAGTGTATGTTAGTGTGTGTTTGTGAGTGTGAGTGTGTGTTAGAGTGTGAGTGTGTGTTAGAGTGTGTGTTTGTGAGTGTGAGTGTATGTTAGTGTGTGTGTTAGAGTGTGTGTGAGTGTGATTGTGTGTTAGAGTGTGAGTGTGTGTTAGTGTGTGTGAGTGTATGTTAGTGTGTGTGAGTGTGTGTTTGTGAGTGTGAGTGTATGTTAGTGTGTTAGAGTGAGTGTGTGTTAGAGCATGAGTGTGTGTTAGAGCGTGAGTGTGTGTTAGTGAGTGTGTTAGTGTGTGCGAGTGTGTGTTAGCGTGTGAGTGTGTGTTAGAGTGTGTGTGTTAGAGTGTGTGTGTTAGAGTGTGTGTGTTAGAGTGTGAGTGTGTGTTAGAGTGTGTTTGAGTGTGTTAGTGAGTGTGTGTTAGTCTTAGAGTGTGTGTGTGTGTGAGTGTATGTTAATGTGTGAGTGTGTGAGTCTGTTACTGAGTATGTTTGTGTGCATCTGTTAGTGAGTGTGTATGTATGTCTGTCACTGAGTGTGTGTCTGTCAGTAAATGTGTGCGTCTGTTCATGAGTGTGTGTGTGTGTCTTAAGCACTTACCTTTCTCCAGCGCCGGACTCCCTTGGCGCTGGGAATCTCTCCGCCCCAATCCGCCTCTCAGCTCCGAATGCGCATGCGTGGCAAGAGCCACGCGCGCATTCAAACCGCCCATAGGAAAGCATTACTCAATGCTTTCCTGTGGACGTTCAGCGTCTTCTCACTGTGATTTTCACAGTGAGAATCGCAGAAAATCCTCTAGCGGCTGTCAATGAGACAGCCACTAGAGACTGGATCACCCTCAGTGAAACATAGCAGTTTCTCTGAAACTCCTATGTTTTCAGCTGCAGGGTTAAAACTAGAGACCTGGCACCCAGACCACTTAATTGAACTGATGTGATCTGGGTGTCTGTAGTGGTCCTTTAAGTGTATGTGTTTATGCATGCACAGGCGTACATACCGCGGTCACACAGGTCGCAGCCCTGCGACCCGGTGCCCGCCGCCATGTGTTGCGGCCCCAGCCTGCGCAGAGGGAGCGCGCGCGCGCGCGGGGGGGCCCACGGATCAGTTTTCGCACCGGGGCCCCATGGGTTGTGTGTACGCCACTGGAACCCGCTATACACAGTAATAGTAAATTGTTAAGGCTGAGGGTAGATAGGAATGGTTTACAGGGAGATTGCAATGCAGGAAGATCATTTGATCAGCACATCTCTCCAGAGGCAGGAGAAAGCAGGGATAGGACAGTAGTCCTCACCAGGATTCCTTAGTAGACAGCCACTAGAGGAGGCGTTAACCCTGCAAGGTAAATATTGCAGTTTATGAAAACTGTAATAATTACACTTGTAGGGTTAAAGGTAGTGGGAGTTGGCACCCAGACCATTCCAACGGGCAGAAGTGGTCTGGGTGCCTGGAGTGTCCCTTTAAGGACACGAGAAGTGCGAATTCCAATATATGCAAAGATTTGAGTTTATCATCAGAAAGTTATTGAACAAAATAGAATAACCCAGAAAGCCAAAACTGTATCAGCACTAGCTGTTAGAATACACGACCAGCTTGTTGTACTAAATTAGAAACAGGTTATTGTTAGTTGTGAGTCATAACTATGTATAAAGTGTATTACACTGTACAATCTGCTGTTCGACTTATTACTAAACTTTCCATCGTTAAATGATCTACTCTTCTAAACTGAGTTCTGGGTTCTATTATTATTAAAAAAAAAATGTTGATTACTTACGGTGATTTGAATCTAGTTACTTATCCATTATCTCTTTATATTAGTGAATTAAGTTAGTCTAACAGATGATGGATTTCAGTAGTTCATATTATAATTATTATTATTTTAAATTTTTTTTGTTGGTAACAATGATGTAATTTCCCTGAAAAGTTTGACTGAATACATTTTACTACCAGTTTGAATTGCTATCGTTTTCCCAGACTTGGCTGTATAAGAGATGCCCATAAAACACTCAATGTTCTGGCATAATGAGAAAGGTGACTTGCCTGGCTTATTCCTGGAATCTAAAAGTGATCTTATTATTCAACTCATGGCAAGCTTTTTCGTTGTTGTTTAAAAATGATCTTTTTAGATCTTGGACGTAGCATTTATTTTGTACCTAAGCATTAGGCGGTGACACTGCTTTGTTAGAGCTACATATCATAGAGGATAAGGAAAAACTACAGTGAAGGCATATCTATTATTTCAGTATCATTAAATGATTCTCCCTCATGACTTTATTCCATACAATATGCTATAGAACTAGACCAGTTTTGCTATTCTATACTCAGTGGTTACTTATTGCTAGACTTGCGCACTGTGAGCAAATTCGGCTCAGCCGAACCATTTTTCCTGAAAATAGAATATTTTTAGGACACCCAAATTTTGCCCAAATGTCAGCTCGGCTCAGCAGAATTTCAGAACCTAGATTCCAGTTCAGGAATCCAATCAAAGCAACAAAAAAGGCAAAGAAAATGTGTGCTGCAAAAAAGATACATAATTTATATTATATACAATACATGTGATACTTGAAAAATTAGAGTATAGTGCAAAAGTTAATTTATTTCAGTAATGCAACGTAAACGGGGAACTAATATATGAGATAGACGCATTACAAGCAAAGCAAGATAGTTCAAGCTGTGATTTGTCATAAGTGCGATGATTATGGCTTACAGCTCATGAAAACCCCAAATCCACAATCTCAGTAAGTTAGAATATTGTGAAAAGGTACAATATTCTAGGCTCACAGTGTCCCACTCTAATCAGCTAAGTAAGCCATAACACCTGCAAAGGGTTTCTGAGCCTTTAAATGGTCTCTCAGTCTGGTTCAGTAGGAATCACAATCATGGGGAAGTTTTTACTTAACTTTTTCCAGCGCCGAGGCTTTCTTCACATTCCTTACCTCTCCTCTTGCAGGCATGGACTCCTCTGGCACGTTCCAATCCAATGGTCCTCATAGAAACGCATGTTGGACCTACCACACACACATCCAAGCTAACCGATAGGAAAGCATTGAATCAGTTAGTGCCGAAAAAGCGCCTCTAATGACTGGGACATAGCAATACCAGGGGTACTCTTTATATAGAAAAGACAGGGAAGGCAAGAAAGGGGGAGGGGTGGCCCTGTATGTAAAGGATAGCATAAAATCTAGCCTAATAAAGGTTAGTGAGGCGAACATAGAGTCCGTTTGGGTTACGTTAGAATTTGGTAATCACACAGTAACTCGTGTAGGTGTGATTTATAGGCCCCCAGGACAAATTGAAGAGTTAGATAATCTACTAGTTGAAGAAATAGCTAAAATGACAATGAAGGGGGAAGTTATCATCATGGGTGACTTTAATCTTCCTGATGTGAATTGGAAAACAAAAATAGCTACTTGTGCCAGGAGCACACATATTCTAAACTCCCTACTGGGATTGTCTCTAAAACAAGTCGTTGAGGAGCCAACTCGTAAAGAGGCCATACTAGATTTAGTGTTAACAAATGGAGATTTGGTATCAGATATTACTGTAGGTGAAAGTTTAGGATCCAGTGATCATCAGTCAGTGTGGTTTAATATAAGAACAGTGACTGAGTCACACCCCACAAAAACAAAAGTTTTAGACTTTAGAAAAACAGACTTTTCTAAAATTAGAATATGTGTAAAGGAGTCATTATCAGACTGGAGCAATTTAAATGGAGTCCAAAAGAAATGGGATTATTTAAAAGTTGCACTACTGAAGGCAACAGAAAATTGCATTAGGCTTGTCAGTAAAAGCGAAAAATTCAAGAAACCACTGTGGTACTCCGCAGATGTGGCCAAAATAGTAAAAAACCAAAAAGTTAGCATTTAGTAATTATAAAAAAACCCAGAGTGAGGAAGACAGAATGACCTATAAGATTAGGCAGAAATAGGCTAAACAAGTTATAAGAGCTTCCAAATCACACACAGAAGAGAAAATAGCACAGTCAGTCACACACAGATATATAAATGAGAAAAGAAAAGTAAAACAAGGATTAGTCAGATTAAAAACAAAAGAAGGAAGGTATGTAGATGAGGATAAAGGTCTAGCTGACTGCCTCAATGAATATTTTTGTTCGGTATTTACAGATGAAAATGAAGGAAAGGGACCTCAGTTAAGAAAAATGATAAATGAGTCATTTATTACATGTGGGTTTACAGAGGAAGAGGTTCTATTTCAACTGTCAAAAGTAAAGACAAATAAGTCAATGGGACCTGATGGAATACACCCAAAGCTATTAAAAGAGCTTAGTGGTGTACTAGCAAAACCATTAACAGATTTATTTAACCAATCATTGATAACAGGAGTAGTCCCAGAAGATTGGAAGTTAGCGAATGTTGTGCCCATTCACAAGAAAGGTAATAGGGAGGAGTCGGGCAACTATAGGCCAGTAAGCCTTACTTCAGTAGTGGGGAAAGTGATGGAAACCATGTTAAAGGATAGGATTGTTGAACATCTAAAAACACATGGATTTCAAGATCAGAGACAACATGGGTTTACTTCAGGGAGATCATGCCAAACTAATCTTATTGATTTTTTTGATTGGGTATCTAAAATTATAGATCAGGGTGGTGCAGTAGACATTGCTTACCTAGATTTCAGTAAGGCTTTTGACACTGTTGCACATAGAAGGCTTATCAATAAACTACAATCTTTGAGTTTGGATTCCAATATTGTTGAATGGGTAAGGCAGTGGCTGAGTGACAGGCAACAGAGGGTTGTAGTCAATGGAGTATATTCGAAGCTTTGGCTTGTCACCAGTGGGGTACCTCAGGGATCTGTACTTGGACCCATTCTCTTTAATATTTTTATTAGTGATATTGCAGAAGGTCTTGATGGTAAGGTGTGTCTTTTTGCGGATGATACTAAGATATGTAACAGGGTTGATGTTCCAGGAGGGATAAGCCAAATGGAAAATGATTTAGGTAAACTAGAAAAATGGTCAGAGTTGTGGCAACTGACATTTAATGTGGATAAGTGCAAGATAATGCATCTTGGACGTAAAAACCCAAGGGCAGAGTACAGAATATTTGATAGAGTCCTAACCTCAACATCTGAGGAAAGGGATTTAGGGGTGATTATTTCTGATGACTTAAAGGTAGGCAGACAATGTAATAGAGCAGCAGGAAATGCTAGCAGAATGCTTGGTTGTATAGGGAGAGGTATTAGCAGTAGAAAGAGGGAAGTTCTCATGCCATTGTACAGAACACTGGTGAGACCTCACTTGGAGTACTGTACACAGTACTGGAGACCCTATCTTCAAAAGGATATTGATACCTTAGAGAGAGTTCAAAGAAGGGCTACTAAACTGGTTCATGGATTGCAGGATAAAACTTACCAGGAAAGGTTAAAGGATCTTAACATGTATAGCTTGGAGGAAAGACGAGACAGGGGGGATATGATAGAAACATTTAAATACATAAAGGGAATCAACACAGTAAAGGAGGAGACTATATTTAAAAGAAGAAAAACTACCACAACAAGAGGACATAGTCTTAAATTAGAGGGACAAAGGTTTAAAAATAATATCAGGAAGTATTACTTTACTGAGAGGGTAGTGGATGCATGGAATAGCCTTCCAGCTGAAGTGGTAGAGGTTAACACAGTAAAGGAGTTTAAGCATGCGTGGGATAGGCATAAGGCTATCCTAACTATAAGATAAGCCCAGGGACTAATGAAAGTATTTAGAAAACTGGGCAGACTAGATGGGCCGAATGGTTCTTATCTGCCGTCACATTCTATGTTTCTATGTTTCTATGCTGACCTGACAGTTGTGCAGAAAACCATCATTGACACCCTCCATAAGGAGGGAAAGCCTCAAAAGGTTATTGCGAAGGAATTTGGATGTTCCCAAAGTGCTGTTTCAAAGCACATGAATAGAAAGTTATGTGGAAGGGAAAAGTGTGGAAGAAAAAGGGTGCACAAGCAGCAGGGATGACCGCAGCCTGGTGAGGATTGTCAGGAAAAGGCCATTCAAATGTGTTGGGGACTTTCACAAGGAGTGGACTGAGGCTGGAGTCAGTGCATCAAGAGCCACCACACACAGACGGATCCTGGACATGGTCTTCACATGTCGTATTCCTCTTGTCAAGCCGCTCCTGAACAACAAACAATGTCAGAAGCATCTTACCTGGGCTAAAGAAAAACAGACCTGGTCTGGTGCTCGGTGGTCCAAAGTTCTCTTTTCTGATGAGAGCAACTTTTGCATCTTATTTGGAAACCAAGGATCCAGAGTCTGGAGGCAGAATGAAGAGGCATACACTGCAAGATGCTTGAAGTCCAGTGTGAAGTTTCCACAGCCGGTGTTTATTGGGGAGCCATTTCATATGCTGGTGTTGGTCCACTGTGCTTCATTAAGTCCAGGGTCAACACAGCCGTCTACCAGGAGATTTTGGAACACTTCATGCTTCCTTCCACAGACGAGCTTTATGGGGATGCTGACTTCATTTTCCAGCAGGACTTGGCACCTGCCCACACTGCCAAAAGCACTAAAGCCTGGTTCAATGACCGTGCTTGATTGACCAGCAAACTCGTCTGACCTGAACCCCATAGAGAATCTATGGGGCATTGCCAAGAGAAAGATGAGAGACACAAGACCGAACAATGCAGAAGAGCTGAAGGCCGCTATTGAAGCATCCTGGTCTTCCATAACACCTCAGCAGTGCCACAGGCTGATAGCTTCCATGCCACGCTGCATTGAGGCAGTAATTGCTGCAAAAGGGGCCCAAATCAAGTACTGAGTCCATATGCATGCGTATACTGATATTGTTCTATGTACACTCCTTGTTTTATTGATTGCATGTAATATTCAAATTTACTGAGATTGTGGATTTGGGGTTTTCATGATCTGTAAGCCATAATCATCGCACTTATGACAAATCACGGCTTGAACTATCTTGCTTTGCATGTAATGCGTCTATCTCATATATTAGTTTCCCCTTTTACATTGCATTACTGAAATAAATGAACTTTTGCACAATATTTTTCGAGTATCATCTGTGTATTAGCGCAATAAAATGGTATGTAAAACCTTTTTTTAATTTTTTTAAAAAAAGTTTTTTAATGCACTGGGGTGAGGGCGGTACCGAATACAAGTACTAAGAGGGACACTACAATGTTAGGAGTACAGATTGTTATACCTAATACTATAGTATTCCTTTTAATGGGCTAATGTCAAAATTTACCCATTCCATATTATGTAACACTGATGTACATGTTGCACTTTTACTAACTCTAATAAACTAGATATAACCTTTATAAACAATTTATATGGCAATGTATGCCTTGTCATGCTACACCAGATGAGGGGCTATCTTTTGACCATACACTTCATGCATGATATTAATGATAATAATAGTTTTTCTATTAAATATGATTTGTCACCAATACATACACTGCTAAAATCACCGGCATCTGCCGATATCGGAGAGCTATTTCGAAGGCCGCAACAAAGGCCTGTCATGGCGACTCCCTCAGATGGGACCTCCAGATCCTCCAGCGAGGCTTTCCTGGACGACTTGGGGACTATATGCACCCGGCGAGTGAGAGAACCTGTATCCGCGACGCCCACAGCCACCACAATCTCCCCGGTGACGGAGGGTATGCTGAGAAAGCCTTCTGGCTGAACTCCGGCGCAACATCACGGCCGACATAAGCCAGTTCAGCTTGGACATTAGCGGGGTGTCAGCTCACCTTCACGAAGCAGAGGTGAACATAGCTGCACATGACACCCGACTCACTGCCCTGGAGCACACAGTACAGGCATTGCAACATGACCACCCCATCGCCCAAGATCTCATGGTGGTAATGAAGGATAGGAGGAGTTGGAACAATGTGAAGGTGAGAGGCTTAGCGGACGCCATTACCACTGCCAAATTCCTTACTTCTTCCGAAGACTGCTACAGGACCTCTTCCCAGCCAAACAAGCTAAAACTATGCTGCTGGACAGCTGTTGCAGGATTCCGGCTTACTCTAGGGCCAATGTGGGGTCCAACAGGGATGTTATCATCCATTTCCTGAACGGGCAAGACCGCTTTACCTTTATGGCCGCCGTGCGTAAAAAGTCTCCATATCGATTTAAATACCACAAGTCCACGACCTAACGTTGTACCTGGACTTATCCAAATCGACACTAGATTGGAGAATATCTCTGCGTCATCTGACTAAGGAACAAATCATACAAGTGGGGTACCCCACGTTGCCTGATAATCACCAGTGACACTCGGACTTACAAAGTCACGCAAGCTTTGGAAATAACAAGCACCCTTCAGCAACTTGGCCTGCAGGAAGCTCCTTGGGAACTACACCCTACACAGGCAACATTACACCTGGGACCCTGACAGAATCCAACCACTTGTTCTATGAGAGCGACAATACCATGAGCGCCCAGCAGGCATCCTGTCCCACAGTTTATAAACATTATGTTATGTTGCTTTGTTTACATGTCTTTTCCCACTACTGTTTCTTTAATAATTTAATTGAGTGTCCACAGATGCTCCCATTACTAAGTGGCTTAGCCGTACCTGCTGGCAAGTGGGACTTACACCTCCCACATATTCCTAACCCCTCAGCCCATTACTGGTCTGCGCTACCTTGCGATCTTCCCCCAGCCTAAGTGGCTACCAGCCTTTGATCACTGTACTCTGGTATTAGTGCCACTGACCCTATCTGCAGTTTGCAGAGGCAGCTCGCATTCTCTACCCAGACACAATACGTAGATATGTCCATAATTCACACTATCTATCTATAGAGAGATTTACTTATATGTTATTGATTAGCTTTTCTACCTTCATACTTCTACACTTAATATAAAAAGAGGCAGACAACGCAAGAAGATCTTTGCTCACAGCTCCTTTCTCTAGACATGTACCTAAGGTAAAATTTTGTAAAGCTTTCTGAATATCTCGTAATCTCATGTCTCCATTTTTACTGTTGTACCTACAATTTTGTCTCAATAAACAAATATTGACAAAAAAAAAATACATACCCTGCTATATGCTAATACATACTCCCAATGAACTTGAAATCCATTTATACACTTGTATTAAGAGTGATGCGAGTTTGAATTATCAGATATCTGTAGAGCAGTGGCAGATATGGTAATAGTCAACATTGATCTTGTCATTCGATCTGTAGTTAGCGGGTTCAGCCATAGCTCTCATAGCCAAAGTTCTGGCCATGTAGTCTATCATTCCCACCAGGTTATTCATGAGGGTCCAAGAGACCAACTGTTATTCCAGTGTTATTCCTGCATAAATTCCCATTGGATGTGATGGAGGGTAATGAAAACAGGATACCGGCTTGATACTAAGCACCTGGCTTCAGGGGTGTAAGGAAATGAGTAAGCTAGGCTTGGCTCTTCATGTCTATTCTTAACTGAATTCTCAGTGAAAATGTATTTTTATGCATGAATGTGTTCATTCTAATTGGAGTGAAAACATTTAGCATTCCTGAATAAAGATTCACCTTAAAGCATATTTCATTCATCTTCTTATGCATAGCAATGTTATCATACGCATTTACCTTATTTACTGATATTGCATTCCATACGAACAGCTCACGTCGGACCTTGGAGCATTCTTCTAAGCAGTTGTTTTTTTGTTGTCTGCAAAAATTAAGTGTTCTAAAATGTTGATCACTTGAAAACAGCTGTTGAACAGTTTCTGTCTAACATATCTTTATAATCAAGCCCAAATATGTTTTTTTTTACAGACAAATCCATCAGAAGAAACCTTTTAGGAAATGTAATTAATTGTGGGTTAAGACAAAGTCTCCTGAGTAATTCCACATCTTTCAATCAGATTCCTGACCTTTTAAAAAAAAAAAATAAAGAATACAGAGTAAAACAAAAGCATTTGATTAAATACAAAGTATTTAATCAAATGCGTTTGGTTCTAATACACTAGTAAATGTATATAATTTCTTGTATAGTACATACATTCTGATATTTTACACCGCTTTTACACCACTGCTAATGACTTTTGGATACAATATTTTAAGTTCCTTACAGATGAATTGAGCATGCAATCTGAATGAGCAAGTCTTAGACTAGCAGGTTGCTTGGCAATATATTGACAAACATTGGCAAAGGACCCAAAAGTTTTGACATTGCTGGGCAGTCTACACTTAGGGTTGGCCTGAATTGGAATCAGATATAAAAAGATCATATCTTGACGATCTCTGTGGTCTCACACTTTGCTGGCCGAACATTTTACAGCTAGCATGTGTAATGGCCAAGGAATGTGAGAGATGTAGCCAAATGATATGCATATGTAGTGTAGTTATCAATGTTAAACTTTATACCTTACGCTTTTTTTCCTATTTTTATTTTTAGTACATTTATATTTAAAAGAGATGTGTCAAGTAAGATTGATACGCATAAATCAACAGATTCAAAGTGGACTAGAACTTTCAGATGTTTTATTTTAATCATTATGTATCTGGGAAAACTTTGGTGGAAAAAAATTACATCAACTTCTGTGACATTTGGATCCTGAGAAAAATCATACATGGTAACTGTCTGATCTATGCGCCGAAGCTCACCTTATATAGGAGTGAGATAAAGGAATCCGCTATACACAGAAATAGTAAATTGTTAAGGCTGAGGGTAGATAGGAATGGTTTCCATGGAGATTGCAATGCAGGAAGATCATATGATCAACACATCTCTCCAGAGGCAGGAGAAAGCAGGGATAGGACAGTAGTCCTTACCAGGATTCCAAAATGGAACTACTTTCATTGGAACTTGTATTAGCCGATCCAATTCTTTAGTGCCTGTTCCAAAGTAAAGATATTGATTGGGGGAAAACAAAGAAGCATCCATCAGTTTTTCTTTATCTACACTACCGTTGGTTCTAAGCATACTCTACAACTCCCTTCACACTTCTTAAGGATCATGGTAAGCAATCCCAAACCAACTATGAACTGATCAACACCAATGTCCCATAGATGCTGCCGATCATTTGAATGACAATCAAATTTTCAGGTGTGTTCCTTAAACTGGACCAAAGACAAAAAGTAAAGTTATTGTCAGGGTCTGCTACCTGGTCTTCAAATATGGGGAGTATCTGATATTGCTGACTTACCATTCTCTCCAATGCTGTATGAACCGTCCATCTACACCAAAATGCCTGAAAATTCCTGAGTTAATATTGTCCTGCATTGTATATCCATTCTCTAGGAAATTCAGCTGCCGCAGGAATCAGAGTGTAATGTGATTCATCTAGAGAACACCTGGACTTCAATAATTGTTGGTTGGGGGTACCCATGTGATTGCAATGTATTGTAGGTTATTTACCTTGCTCATAATGAGCATTCTTTAGCTGAAATCAGCATGTGTTCTCAACCCTACAATGTGTTAATCCGTCTCTCACTGGTGGAACATTTTTTAACCACACAATATATGCATGCTGGTCCAAGCGAACAAGTCCCATTTTCGGTGCACCCTTGGTGAACCTGCTGTTTCCATTCATACACTCTTAAGGTCATTCGTAGTCAGTGGTGTTTCAATCTCATGTTTCTCTAGGGTAAGGAGGCTAATTTCAGACAAACTGAGGCTGTCCTGACCCTGATATTGGTGGAGTAAGGGTTACCCTAGAGTGTGGTCAGAAATGATTTTTGGAAGAAAGGTCAAACAGCAACTGGGCAGACTGAAATTGCTGGAGATAAACATCCTAGTCAAGAGGCTCATTAGTTGCCTATTAACTGCACACCAGATTCTCTGATGTGCAACCAGATACATTTCCAGATATGACCCTACCAGCAGTGAGACCAAGCAATCAGTAATTTGTGCAGAATGTGATGAGCTGAGCTCACATTCCAAAGTCAAACATCTACTCCAAATGTTAAAATGTAATATGTGCGTCCAATTCACCAAAGCTGGGAACACGCAACTCTCTAACTGTTACATGCTCAACAATTATTCCGACCCGGCCAGTGGGTGGCTGCGACTGATGAGTAGTTTAGTCTTACAACAGCTGGAAGAAGAAGTCTGGCCAACCATGATGTACATTATTAAGTGCAAAAGCAATATACTCTCATTACATTTTCCCTTTGCTGCCAAAGGGGCAATGTGTTGCTATTTTTTTGGCACAGGCAGGTTAAGAGGAATATATTATTTCACTCCAAAGTTATAGAACAGCTGTGCAAAAGGATTTTAAGCATACAATGTAATTGACAGAAAAGTAGGCAAAATGCTAACTGGAGAACAACTCTGTGCACTGTGCAACAAAGACCACTCTTGGCACGAATCAACTGTTATGGACATACGGTTATCATCTGGACAGAAGCACAAAAAAACATCTGGCTAAGCCAAGAAACGTAATGTAAGTTGCCTATGCCACGAGGAAATATGTACAGAAACACTGCAATAAATTGATGCAACTTGATAACTTCCTCTCCATTTTCATGGTACTAAATCCAACAATATAAAAGTTGAATTAACCCTTTGTTTCTTGCATGTTAAAATGGGTCATGTAAGGCTGCAACGTATTTATGATAAAGAAAGCTGGCAATCAATTTAATGTCCCTTTTATGTAAAGAATATCTTGTATATGGTACAGAACCCAGTGTCATATTAGTCTCCATTTTAATATAAATGGTTCTTATTGCAATCTTCTTTGAATGCAGCTTTCTATGTCAGGCTACATGATGTTTTTAGCATCCTTAAAGTGATTTAAGAAATGTTGATCAAAGCTACACATACCAGACAAGACAGCAGAACGGTTTTAAAATTAAATGTTTTCATCACACAGTATTTACACAGGATCTATGGATTCTGGGTAGACATATGCAAATGAGACACACAATGATCAAATTACTGTTGTCTAACTAGTGCTATTTGCAGCAACCTGTAAAAAATCCTTAATTGTGACAAACGAGTTGCAATGTTCAATCTTGAAAAAAAAAAATGTTGTTGCGAAACAGTGGACATTTCTATAAACATTGAATTGTTTTATTATAGGGATCCGAATTAGGGTATTAGAATAGAAGTCATTCTTTCACTTAGTATATCACGCTAAAGTCCCATCGGGGATACCTTGTTAAAGTCATATTGTGCTCAGTTAAAGGCTTGTGTTTGGCTCCTTATTTGGGTAAAAGAAAACGGAGTGAGGTTCAGTAAGTCAAGAGAACAAAAGGGCCGCAAAGAGGGACGAAAAGTAATCAGAAAGGGAATTAAAGAAGGGATAACCACGCAAAACAAAGATGACAAAAGGAGGGCAGATGTAAGAGAGGGAGTGTGTATTTGTCTCTATTCAAACATGAAAGTGTGGTGGAGATTTATAGATGATGGTTTTGCATTGTGACTGGGGCCTGCGGACTCCTTAAGTCTTTTCTTTCAAGAATTAAATTCATACAGTCGTGACATCAAATTTACAATGGCCTATGACAGGAAGAGGATTAATTTCCTAGAGACCACTGTTGCATTCTTTGTAGATGGAAAGGACCTGATCAGTATACTGATTTCAAATTTCTTCCATCCGTGGAGCATTTCGGAATCATTACCATAAAGCTAATTTGTAAGAGTAAAAAAGGTTTTTTTCAGACACCAACATAATGGCGAAGAAATTCATAAGAATCCATATATGATTCTAGAATCAAGATTTGCTACCCAGATAGAATATTGCAAAAAAGAAAGTCTAGATAAATATTTGAAACAGGAAGCATGACTTGAAAAGCATAGGTAAGAATTCCATCTCATTGTATGCCTTTTGTTTTTCTGTACATCGTCTAGAGAAACACAAAATGTTTCAGTAACACTTGCATATTGTGCGAGAATCTAATGATTCATTAAGTTAAGCTAATTCCCCTTTCATGTCTTCAAAAAGGAAGAAAAACGATTGATAGACTAGTTAATGCAGATTTAGCTGCTAAAAGGAAGACAACTCTTTGAGGAACTGCAGACAGAGGGCTGGCGCTTCCTATAGGCAAATTAGGCCTCCATCAAGTTTGATTATTTCGAGCATTCCGCTGGCCATGTTACCAGGTGCACTTACATTGCTGCTGACTAACACTGGCCATAGTTAGCATTTAAGTGGCTACTAAAAAGACTGGACATACCCCATATTGAATACCCTTGGTTGTCTACTTTCAAAAAATATGCACATGTGAGGTGTGATTCAGAGATTTATGACAGATAACATCGTTACAATGTCACTATCGATACATTTTGAAACAGCAATGTCCTACTTGTACTTATAGCCCTAGAACCTGCAAAAAAAAAGATGTTAACATTGGGTATTTCTAAACTCAGGACAAAATTTAGAAACTATTTACCATTTATTTATTTTTTGGGGCGTTTGTAGATGCGTAACAGATTTTGGTATGGTGTGTTTTTTTATTTTTTTCATCATATTTTATAATTTTTTTATAGTAAATTATATGATATGATAAAAAAAATGGTATCTTTAGAAAGACCATTTAACATTGAGAAGAGAAAAAAAGGTATATAATATGTGTGGGTACAGTAAATGTTTCAAATTGCTCTGTAATGTAATGCTGGCCATGACAGAAATGTGTCAGAAAACACAGTGCATCATAGTTTGCTCCGGATGGGGCGGTATAGCTGCAGACTGATCAGAGTCATGATGACCCCTTTCCACAGCAATGGGGACAAGAAAGTTAGAACTAGACTGTGGATCAATGGAAGAAGGCTGCCTGGTCTCATAAATCCTGTTTTATTTTAAATCAGATGGATGGCCGGGTGCGTGTGCATCAGTTCCCAGTGGAAGAAATGGCAACAGGACGCACTTTGGAAGAATGCAGGCTGGTGGAGGTAGTGTTATATTCTGGGCAATGTTCTGCTGGGAAACCTTGGGTCCTGGCATTCATGTGAATGTTACTTTGACACGTACCAACTACCCTAGAGATTGTTGCAGACCATGGCAAAGAAGCTCTATATTATGCAAATGTAAGCAAAATTAAATGATTACAGCAAGAGTTTTAACTAAGGAGAGAATGATCAGGCTATAAGAGCCACTGGAGGTACCTAATTAGGCTACTGCACACATTGTATATGATTAGGTTGATAGGTTATAGTAAATAAGTAATAACTTATTTAAAGCCCACACAGCCGATGCCCTTAGAGGGGGAGGCACAGTCACTAGATAACTGGAGTGGTGTGGTGGACTGGGTAGCGAAGTAAAGGCAGCCACAGCATGTGCAAAGGGCAGAAACTGAGGCATGTTAGAACTAAAATTTAAATAAAATTAAAATAAAAGAACACTGCAGATCATGCAGTCGTCCACGCTGCGTCATGGAGCTCTAGAGAAAGTCCCAGGTCTCCCGGTTTCACCTTCGAAAGTGAGCCTATTCCGGAGACCGGTAAATTTTTAGCAGGCAGGTAGTGTCTGCTGAGAGTGTCAGCATGGGTATACTGAGTAGTTTCCTTCCTCTTATCAACAGGGACCCCTTTTCTGTGCTTCGGGCTTGGTTTCGTTGCACGATCAAGTCCATCCCCTGTGTGGGGCAACGGAAAGCCGTGATGTTTTGGAGCCTATTTCAGGCCATGTGCCTCCGCTGGTGTGGGAGGCGCCGTGGGCGCAAGTCTCTTTTGGCCCTTAGGTTTGGTGGGCGGACAGCGTGCATATTGCTCTGGTTGTACCCTCTCACCCTCTCTCCCTGTGTCTGCGTTCTCTCTCCATAGCTGAAGGGCGTGATGTTGGCTCATGCTTTTTCGGGCGGGTGAGAATGAGAGCGGTCCGTCTGATGGCAGCAGTAACATTGCGTTGTGTGACCGCACATGAATCTTGTGATGAGCTGCAACTTCCACTGAGCTCCCTAGCCTGACTTTGCTTACGTTTTAATTCCAGCCAAAAGTCATTGAATATTTTATCCAGCCGGGCCAAGCTTGTCTCCAGCGGGTCAAGTACAGTAGAGGCCTGTGGGACGTCCGCCATTTTAGCTTGATGTGTTAGCAGGTCCACAGTCCCTCCAGTAGCAGGCAGGTAGAGTCAATTAGCTGCTGCTGGAATATCCCTCAACGGCAGGGGGGAACAGGAGCCCTTCCGTCATCTGCAATCTGTGTTGAAATACCAGCAGGGAGATCGGCCGCGCCTCCCACGCCTCCCGCACCTCCCGCGCCTCCCGCGCCTCCCGCGCCTCCCGCGCCTCCTGCACCCTCAGGTAGGCCGCAAAGACTTTACGGGATTAAACTGCTTGTCTGTTGCATAAAAATGCTGGGGATTTCAGTTATGCCTCCACTGCACTTGTTGGGTGAGTGTGATCAGACTTTTGGCTGCAGTAAATGGCAGAAATACATTGATTTTCCAGGAGCTCAGTCCATTTGCAGCCTTCCAGCATGACGGTCAGGCCTCACCCCCATTGTTCTGGATTTTTAATGTTTCCTTTTCTTTTTCCTGTATCATTTTTTTTTTTTTTTAATTCTTGATTTTTGGTGCAGATTTGCATGTAACGTACATACAAATTTTTTTCGTTTCGGTCTACAACATGAGTAAACAACAAAGGTAACATCATATGTTTGTGGCTTATGTCTGGTGAGTGTGCTGCACATTTTTAGAAGTGTGTTGGACTGTTGGGTTGTAGCGAGTTGGTCAATATATGGATTAAAAAAAACCCTCTATGCGTGGTGCCGCGGAGTTTGTGTGCCAGTGAGTTTTGCGGTGTCTAGGTCGCTCGGGTATTGTGTAGAAGGGAGAGGTGTTGGTGTCTCTGTGGTGTCGGCCCCAGTAGGTGGCGGATCCGTGGTTCCAGGTGACATCCCGGCTTCGTCTCCAGTGAGTGGGCTATCTCTATGAGGTAGCACTGGTGTTGTAAGTCCTATCGTGTGGCCCTGATCTGTGTGTTTGGTCCCTTGTCCCCTCGTTTTTTTCTCCTTGGCACGTCGAAACTATGGGGGGGGGGGGAGAGTTCCTGAGCATAGTGTGAGCGCTGTGTGTGTCTTTTGGGTGTTCCAGCAAAGCAGAGTGACTGTGCGTTGGTGTGTGTAAAAGTAGGCAAATTAAGCGGAACTTGTAGTGTTACAATTGCAAAATTTTGTGGTTAAGAAAGTCACGTATGTGCCACTTCAGTATGGGATGGCCAAGAGTATTATTTGGTTCAGGTCTTCGGCCTCCTGCTTCTTCCGTAGTCGTGTGAAGACGTGTCCGAGTCAGTGTCCATTCGGGGTTGCGTATCTAGCGGCTTGTGTGTAGGGTTAGGCTGCAAGTCCAGCGCTGCCAAGAGTGCGAGAGCATCTGTAGGGTCAGTGGCCTTGTAGAATTTTCCGTTTTTGGTGACCCATAGTATTTGCGGTGTCGCACATCTGTAGGTCAGTCCTTCTTTTTGTAGGGTCTGCGTGAGGGGTTGCATGGCTTTTCGCCACTGTAGTGTGGCTCTACTAAGGTCTTGGAAGAAGGAAATTGGTATGGTGTCTTTCCTTTTATCGCCGCTAGCAGGTTTAACTTGTTGGACATCGTTTGACACCTCAGGATTATGTCACATGGTGCAGTTTCAGGGGCCCTAGGGGATTTGGTTATTTTGTATGCCCCATCAAAGGAGAAGTACTTGGCTTCTCTTGCTGGCAGTAGCGATGTTGTCAGTCTTCTCATGAAGTGTGGCAATTCTTCCAGGGGTATGGACTCTGCTACTCCCCTCCCCTTTATGTTCTTTCTCCTGCCCCTGTCGTCTAGTATGTGCACTTGTTTATTGGTTTCATTTTGTGTTTTCTGCAATTGCTGTACCTTATCACTGAGTGCTTTAAGGCCTTTTTGTAGGTCCGTTACATTTCTTTCTGCAGTCTTTGTGCGCGTTTTGACGGCCTGTACCTCCGTTTTAAGAACCGCCAGATCCGCCTCCCACATTGTCCTGAGGTTGTTTTGGAGGTCGGTGAGCATATTTAGAAGTTCCCTTTTTGTTGCTGGAGCTTCTGTCTCCTGTGGGTGTAGTGTTCCTGGTATTTTTTGCCCGGGGTGTATAAAAAATGCATCGGAGGAGTCAGGGCGGCTTGCTGCAGTGATATCTGCCCTCCTTTCAGTTGGTTTTGCCAAGATGCCGGAGATATTGTGTGGATTCAATTTTCAACGCTCGGAGCTGTGAAAATGGCGTCTATTCGGATGCGCTGCTAGGCTCCGCCCCGTATCTTTTTTTTTAATCCCTATACTTACTTTTCTCCGTCTTTTATTTTCATCCTTACTCTGTCTGCCACCTGCCTATTATGTAAGAAACTGAGAGAGATGCAAATCAAATCGTTTATCTAAAATATCTGCTCTCCCTACTTCAAGACCCAAAGCAGATACATTTTTAGATTTTTTTTATTTAAGTTCCAATCCTAGCTAAAGAGCCAGCACTGTTTATGTTGATTCTTCCTATTTTAGTCTTTATTACCTTTTTTCGTATTGAAATGTAGATATGTGAGATACTAGTTATCACAGACCTCAATTATTGCTCAAATATATATTATATTGTAGTTGCATTGTCGTTTACTCAAACCCAATATAAACACACGTGTACCTCTCTTTTTGTAATCATGTAAATGTTGCAATTTAATAAAGTGTAATTAAAAAAATAAATAAATAACTGCTGAGGGATATTCAAATATATAATAAACTGTGAATTCCGATTAACCCCTTAAGGACACATGACATGTGTGACATGTCAAAATTTCCTTTTATTCCAGAAGTTTAGTCCATAAGGGGTTAAAATTAAAATATTTTACAATTCACTCTTTTCTCCGATTTTTTATTCATATTTTTCTCCAAAATGTTATATTTTATAAGGCGACTTACTGAAACTCACTATTTAGTAATTTAACCCACAACTGTTTTATTTTTAGTCTTTTTTTAGTCTGTATGAATTGATGAACAGTTTTTTCAGGTGACAGGTCTGATTTAAGAGGCTACGCTGTGCAGAGAACAACATGAACTGCTGGTTGTATTAGACTAATTTCTCAGGGGATCGATTTCTAAGAAAACAGAGCCTACGTATCGTTAGTTTAACTGATCACATTTCATTTATAGTTGTTAGTGTTTATTTCACTATAGAACAGAGCAATGCCTCATGGTGGATGTGACCATGAACGAAACATGGAACACCACACATTGTCCATGACCGAAAGAAGCAATGCATACAACATTCTAGAATAGCTACACAGATACATTCTTATCTACCCTTGTTACTACAAACCCAGAGGGCAAAATACAAAAACACGATTAACTTAGATCTCATGATATTATGTTCAAGTGAAATATGGGGCTTTGGCAATACTGAGTCGGTTTTATTTATTATAATGCAGAATTGTAGTGAATTAAAAACAGGATTTTAAAGTTCAGGCTTAAATAAAATTGTGAAAATAACAGATTTGAAGATTTTTGTTTCCAAAACATACTTTTTTTGCCAATAATTTGCAATTTGGTTTGCAGTTCACAACAATTTTGTGTTTTGTGAATAAGCCTCCTTGTTTATTTTTAGATTGATTATTAATTAATATTAATTCTTCTGTCTAAGATATTTATTTAAAGTGCATGTGTTTCCTGTCAAACCGTGAGGGTAAAATAGAATTTAGATATGCCCAGGAGTAGACAACCTTTGGCACTCCAGATGGTGTGGACTACAGCTCCCCTGATGCGCTCTCAGCATAATGACTGCAAGAGCATTATGGGACTTGTAATCTACAACCTACGGTGTGCAGAAGGTTGCCTACCGCTAGGCTAAATCCTCAGAGCTGCCTTGGTGCTTGAAAATAGCATAAAGAACTGTTTTGCTTAAGTAAATGTTCAATGTGCACTTGCATAAT
Organism: Pelobates fuscus; assembly: GCF_036172605.1. NCBI lineage: Eukaryota > Metazoa > Chordata > Amphibia > Anura > Pelobatidae > Pelobates > Pelobates fuscus. The sequence continues at coordinate 109,951,095 of NC_086327.1, read as the reverse complement.
GTCAATAGTGATGTCCCAAACTATTCGCTGGCAAATAGTTCCCGGCGAACATAGCTGCGGGCGAACACATGCGATGTTCGATCCGCCCCCTATTCGTCATCATTGAGTAAACAATAAGGGGGGGACCTACTGTCCCCCCCCCGGCTCCCACCCCTGTGCGGTGGGTGGGGGCCATAAATCACAATGGGGGACCTACTGTCCTCCCCTCCGCCCCCACCCGTGAGCATTGGGTGGGGGCCATAAAAATAATAAGGGGGGACCTACTGTCCTCCACTCCAGCCCCCACCCCTGCGCGGTGGGTGGGGGGCATGAATCACAATGGGGGGGACCTACTGTCATCCACCTGGCCCCCACCCCTGAGCGGTGGGTGGGGGCCCTAAAAATAACAATAAGGGGGGACCTACTGTACCCCCCGGCCCCCACCCCTGAGCGGTGGGTGGGGGCACTAAATACTAATAAGGGGGGGGCCTAATGTCCTTCCCACTGGCCCCCACCTCTGAGCGGTGGGTGGGGCCATAAAAAAAACAATAAGGGGGGACCTACTGTCCCCCCCGGCCACCACCCCTGAGCGGTGGGTGGGGGCCCTAAAAAAACAATAAGGAGGGGACCTACTGTCCCCCCCCGGCCCCCACCCCTGAGCGGTGGGTGGGGGCCCTAAAAAAAACAATAAGGGGGGACCTACTGTCCCCCACCTCTCTAATAAGGGGGGACCTAATGTCCTCCCCCCTGGCCCCCACCCCTGAGTGGTGGGTGGGGGCCCTAAATACAAATGGGGGGAACCCTAGTAACCCCCTCCCCCCCAAAAAAAATAATCCCCCTACCTACCCCCCTCACCCTAAAAATAATGAGGGGGGACCTTTAACTAAGAACCTGTAAAAAAAATTAGAAAAAAACAACTTACCATTCAATGTTTTCTTTCTTCTAAAATCTTCTTTTTTCAGCCCCCAAAAAGGGCAAATAAAAAACCATAATAACCGACGCAATAAAAAAAAAAAACAGCGCAAAAAAAAAAAAATATCCATCTTCACCCATGGAGGGCCCCGCACAGACTCAGCTCTGCAGGGCGGGGAAGGCTTATAAAGCCTTGCCACGCCATGCAATTAGGCTAAGAACACTCTGATTGGCTGGCTTAAGCCAATCAGAGTGCTCTTTGTCATTTTACACAGCATGGGAAAATTCCAAAGAACTTTCCCACGTTGTGTAAAATGACACAGAGCACTGTGATTGGATGGCTTGAAATCCATCCAATCACAGTGCTCTTTGTCATTTTACACAGCGTGGGAAAATTCCAAAGAACTTTCCCACGCTGTGTAAAACCACACAGAGCACTGTGATTGGATGGCTTGAAATCCATCCAATCACAGTGCTCTGTGTCATTTTACACAGCGTGGGAAAGTTCTTTGGTATTTTCCCGCACTGTGTAAAATGACAAAGAGCACTCTGATTGGTGGGCTTGAAATCCATCCAATGGACCCCAGGGAGAGGCCCCACACCACCTCCCAAAGGTAGAGAGCAATACATAAAATGTATGCAAGAATGTGTAAATGTGTAAAATGTGAGTGTGTGCAAGAATGTGTAAATGTGTATGTGTCTGTCAGTATGTGTGTGTCTGTCTGTCTGTCAGTGTGTGTGTGTCTGTCAGTGAGTGTGTGTGTGTGTGTGTGTGTGTGTCAGTGAGTTTGTGTGTGTGTGTTTGTCAGTGAGTGTATGTGTGTGTCTGTCAGTGAGTGTGTGTGTATGTCTATCAGTGAGTGTGTGTGTCTGTCAGTGAGTGAGTGTGTGTGTCTGTCAGTGAGTGAGTGTGTGTGTCTGTCAGTGAATGTGTGTGTTTGTCAGTGTGTGTGTCTGTCAGCTTGAGTGTGTCTGTCAGTGAGTGTGTGTTGGTCAGTGTTGCGATGGCTGGACATCTTTTCTATGAAAATGTAAGTTGTTTTTTTGCTGCCCAAATAAACTTAAACCTTGTTTATTTGGCCCGTGCTAGCCTTTGAGTTTGACATGCTTGCTCTATAAGGTGGAAGTACTACCAAGAAGGTGCGTCACACAATTTGCACACTGCTTACTTCTCTGATTAGTGCATGACAAGCAAACACTTATACTAGTAGTTTAAAATACTTGAGTTTCTATTGTTCTGTATCCCCTTTTTGCCCTCCTTGTCTCTGTGTTTATTAAATTGAAACTCGCTAAAATAAAGGTGTTTATTGGACATTAAATAATGGTATCAGAATATTTAAATGTTAGAAATGTAATGGTGTCCAATATTAGGGTTCGCCTTTCTGTGTTTGTGTAAATCTGTGTGCCCCCATTTATATAAGCACTGACAGATGAACATTTATTAAATTAAAACTATACCATGATAGGACTATCTATACTAAGGTGGGCTGTCCAAAGTTGCCCAATCTCTTGCTGATTCTCTGGGAATTTAATAAGAAGACAGTTGGTCTAAGGTCAGACATCCTGCTCTAGAAAGTAATGTGTAGAGTTAAATTAGATTAAAAACGGGAAATTGTTTCCGTTAGATTGAATTTTAAATTACCTTTTTTTTCCCTTTCATTTCTATTATTGCGTAGTGTCAATAAAAGCACTGTATGGCATTGATTAAACATCGCATTAGCAGTAATGTCTGAGAAAATAATCGCAGTGTGGTGGTAAAAAAAATAAAAAATAAAAGCTGCTCTTCTGCTGCTTTGACCACACAATGTAACACATCGCATTCTGAAATCATTGGAGATTCCAAACATGACCTCAGATCTCTCTCAGACATTATATCAACGCGTTGGGTATGTAGCTTTTATTAAAGCGTATAAACGAAAAAGGTGAAATTGGAATCTTGCTGGTCTGTGCGAAAATTGCAAAGGTGTAACCTGTAGTTGTACTGAAATAGGCCTCAAGCTTCCATTTTGTTCACATCAACGGGAGGAAGAGAAATCTATTACTATGACATGGAGGCCTATAGCCCTTGGTAATAATGCCGTATTTCTTATCTGGTATCGGACTCATACACATCCTTTTATAGTGGACATTAGAGTCAGATCAGATAGTATGAAAAGTCCTTGTAATAAACTGGAATTGATTTTTCCCCCTGCTGCTGGAAGGATACTTTACAACCTTCGAAAAGGCAATTGAGAACTAACTTACCTGATATTGAGGATGATATGTTTACTAAGCATTTGTAATTGAATGCAGTGGTTTCTAACTATATAGAATTTTCACAGTAAGGCCATCATATTTATGATCACCCTGTACAAAAAAATATTTCACTCTGTCAAATTAAAGTAGGTTGTGTGTCCTGGTTTTATTAAACTTTTTTTTATCTTGGCTCTTGCTATAATGCAGACGGTGCGTCACATTCAATTAATGTGTGAAAAAATAGAAAATATATGAATGTATTTCTTAGATATAATTCTTCATCTTTCTGTACAGCTTTGAATAAAAAATAATAAACAATACGAGATAATGATACTTTTTAAATGCCCTTACAATTGAATTAAACGGCTTACAGTATACACTGCAGTGTATATAACTATACTAAAATTAATCATATTTACATATTGATGCATAACATGTATTTTTTTTTACATTCTTTATTTTGAAGTGCATAGTTTAACAGACAAGAGTATGTAGACATTTCTCAGAGAATATAAACGATAGCAAAAGGTATATGCATAGCTTGAAATGTCGAGAACAAAGCACCCTTTTGTTTTTTTAAATAATTAAATAAAAGAAACATAAGCAATATAACAATTGATCAGACTAAGTGCATGGATGCCACTTGGGGGACACACTACACAAAGAGCAGACAGATATGTACACTAAGTACAGACAGGTAAAGTGAAATACACATTCATATATATGTACATGGTGAGAGCCTGTCTGATGTGCCAAACTGAGTCAGCCTATTCCTTCACTAAGCCAGGGTACAGAAATATTTCGTTTTTCGCAAAAGCCACATAAACTCAGAAACACATCACATCAGTCCCAGGCCTGCACAGCAACCTTTGCTCCAGCTCCACTATTCTAGACTCGGTCAAAGTCCGGGGTACTTTTTCCCAGGAGCTGCGACTTCTGAGGTCAGTGGCACCTTCACCTCAAGGGCCTTTAGTGGATATAGGCATCGAGGGAGGCATCTGCCCTGGTTGGCTCCCAGCCCGGTAAGATGCTTCTGCCGACCGGGGACGTGACTGTGTACCGAGATCGCCGGCATGCTGAGAGGAGGAAGGTAATTGTAGTTGCATACATCACTGTAATTGCTCCCAGAAGTGTTTAAACAGCCTGTTTATTTTAATGAGAACATTGGCAAAAGGCTGACTGGGATGGACATTACATTGCAGCTCCGCCATCTTGAATGGTAGGCCCAGACACCTCTGTCCGCTGAGACTGGCAGGACCAGACGTGAGCGACAGCTTCCAGAGTGAAGATATCTTCCACCGGTCTAAATGGGGGTACAGGGCTAGCATGGAATAGCGCGCTAGAGCCTGCGTGCTGTAATTGAGTGTCAGTTGCTACCAGGATAGGCCACAATCACAAATGCTATGGTTCTCCCACTATGACTTTAGAATTACCTGTTTGCGGTTTCAGTCTCAGCATTATTTGTCGAGTAAGGCACAATTTTCTGTCGCTGGGGGGTTAATATTTCTGCTATTATCGGCAAAAGAGACCCCCATGTGCAGGAGCTCTTCTCACATGCGACCAGTCGACATGACAGTCAGGCCCTGCCCCACCCCCCCATGTTATATATTTTCTAATATATAATATATAGATATAGATTTTGGCTAATGCTTTTTTCCCTCTATTGGTCATTTCTCATTTCATCTGTGAATAAAATTAACATTAGTGACTTCCTCTAGCCAAAAGCCATCTTTTTTTCCCATCAACTATTTGTTTTTTCTTAGTGCCATAAGTGGAATTCAGAATCACAAATCGAAACGAAGATACTCGGCCAATGCACCTTCCGGCTGGTTCATGATTCAGCTGCACTTTAGCTCAGAGTTCGAGAATTTGACCGATTACTCAATCGTCTTAATTCAAATGAATTTCAGTTTGTACCAAAAAAAATCTCAAGTAGAATTTCTATGAGGGATGTCCCAATGGCAAGTACAATTGTACATCTGGTATTCCCTTTGTTTGTTACGTAATATCCATCCCTTGTTGATATCAATTTTCAATTCAGACCAAAACAAATCTTCAGGTCTAGTTTCTTTGGGTTCTTATAAAGTGATCACACTGCAGTTGGAAGCCTTTACTAACTGTCATTGCAGCAAAGTTAGCAAATAGTAGTATTGGTGTAACTTCGCTATGACACTACCAAAGAGCCCGTTGGGCTTAAAAAAAATCTAACTTGCGTTTTCAATATATATCAGTAAATAAACAGTTTGAAAGAATTGAATGCAAAAATATAATACCGAGGCAGCGTCTTGTGCATCGTTCATCTAACAATTAATTATTAATTTGAATGCATTTAAATAGTTTTGAATAGCTTTAATACAACACTCAGAGAAATACCGCACAATGCTATAATCATAAGTGTAATAAAATTACCATATATTTATTTGAGGATGTCAGAGTTAGTATATTTGGCTAGCCAATTACTGTAATTATGTCATAGTTGTTATAAATAATACCAAGCATCTACATATCGGTTTGTTTATTTTCCTTAGACCTAAAGGGTTATGATTCAAATTCCATTTATTAAAAAAAAAAGATAATAAAAGTCATATATCTGCGTGTCATCTTGTGAGATGAAAAATGTGATATAAGAAGAACATCTCAGAAGAAAAAAATCATATGAATTGTCTAGGAGTTAGAAGCCATATGTTGCTCAGAAAGGCTAAAAACATAAGAATACACAATAAATATAACAAAATACAACCAAACATGCCATACACACTTACATTCGTCTTCTATAAGGGAATTGTCATTCGGTCTCCGAGGAGTGTTCTTGAAGTATGAAATAGAGAAAGAAAACAAGTGAGATAGCATGGAAGCTTATGCCTAAAAAACACAAGCAGAAACGTTAACTAGGCAATAATTAAAGGGACACTTCACTGCCCAATGAAAACATGCATGTATTTATTTTATTTTTATTTTTCATTGGGGGTATATCTCAAAGCTACTTGCAAAAGTTGCATTTGTCTTGTCTGCTACCTTTGCAATCCCTCCTCTTCTAACCCCTCCCAGACTTTCTGTAGCTTTCCAATCACAGACTTCCCACTGCAGCTCAATGAGAAGGTGTTCTCGTCAATTACTGACTCTTCAGTTTAGCTCCACTGAGCTAACCAAAAAGGCCCATTTGTCTGATTGACGGCCATGGGGGGCTGGGGGGATGGTTGAAACAAGGTGAATTTATAAAAGTGCTAATTTCTATTGAAATCTGCACATTTTGTAAAATGAATAAAAAGAGGACACACTGTTAAAAAATAAAGCATTTCAGCAAGCTAAAGTGCTTAAGGGATCCAAAGTGTTCCTTTAAAAACAATTCTAGAGTGGACAACATTCTGAACAAATTTCATAAAAACAGTCTAGATTCTAAGGCATATAAAAAAAAAAGAAATAAGTGCAGTTTGTCATTACGCTTACATCAATTAATGTTAAAACGCTCCAGTGATAAATTATTATAGACTGGCCTGAGTTCTTAAATTGCCATTGGCTTACATACCTAAAAAAAGAGATATCCAGAATACCTGGTTTTGAATGGGTTAGCTGGTATCAGCATCAGCTAATGTATATTATACCGCTGATAAAAATAGCGAAAAATAATAAATACCATGTTTATTTTAACTAATATTTTCATAATTATAGATGATCTACATTGGAAACAAATATTTAAATGACTGCTCTAGAATTGTTTTTTGGCATTGAAGGACACTACTTGCTGTATTGGACACATTCATTTTTAATGTATTCTATAGATTATGCAATTATAATAAACATAAACAATAAAGAAACAAACAACACAATGACACTCACATCTGAATTTCCTTTTTATAATTGCTACAGTACAACAGACTGGCAATAAAAACAAAAAAAGAAACACAAAACAGAACCAGGGATTCTATCATAATAAACAAATATATTAGATTGAACAATTAAATAAATGAATAGAAGTTGGCAAATATATTATTAATGGGGTGCTGCTTTTCGGTAGAACATCCAGACTTCAGACAGTTCATTTCGATCTCACTAGTATAGAAAACTGGTGAGAGAACAGAGAGACAGAGAAATGCAGTGGGTGGGAGCAACAAACCAAACAGAAGCAACGGGGAAATTTTCAACCTAGGAATGTTTCCATTGTAGGTTAATGTATCATAGCAGTTCGGATGCCGTTTACAAGATATAAACCTATGTCAATGTAGAATAACAATAAAATGGCTTCTTTATAGACCACAATGAATTCCATTGTACCTAAGATCTTTGAAAAGGAACATATTACTTAAGACGATGGCGATTTATCCAGACAAACACTTAGGTCACATTGTTAAACACTTCTGTTCACTTCAGGGAACAAAGTCATAGAATATAATAGACTCGTTATGACCCATGGAGAAAAATGTTTAATCCTACACCACGCAGATATGACTCTTCATAATGTTATGAATAGAGGGCAATAATAGATAGTCTTGAGACGCTATCATTACAAAGAAAATGTTCTTTGTAATGATGTGTTACGTACATAGATAGTAAAACTCGGCGTTTGTTGGCTTATTGAAACAAATTCATGCCAATCCAAGTGCCATTTGATTGCTCATGTACTGAAGTCAGGAAAAAATGGTCAGATGTCCCGTGCATTGTTGTAGACCATGTTCTAGAGCAGTGTTTTTTGTTATCATTTTTGACAGGAATATGTACAAATCAGTAAGTTTAATCTTCTTAGTTGTGGAATTGGCTCTGTGACGCATTATAAAATGTAATTTAAAAAGAAGCAAATTAAAGTAAACAAAACACCTTCGTAGAGTCTTCCCCAATGTCAAAGGAGTTTCATTTCTATTCAGGAAGACATTGCTATTGAAATGATCCATTTATTCTGAACAGTTACCTGATATCAGATGCATATGATTTATCTATTCCAACATGGAGAGACCCTGGATGTCCACTGGTCGTAGCTTAGAAGCCCAAATTGGGTTCTAAATCAATGGATCATTTGGTGTTTAATAAATGAAATGGGAGTCGAAACTGAAATAAACCATTTCTTTCTGGTGGAGTTTCAGTGTTTTGTGTACTTTAAAATATGCAGTTTTAAAAAAAAAATTGCATTAGACTGGACATGGGTATATGTGATGAGTATTGCACGTGAATACTGTAACAAGCTTTGTTTGAATTGAATGTATTTTTAAAACTAACATTTCAGCAAAGTATACCATGTTTTACTTGCACCCAATCTGCTTTTAACATGAGACAGAAACTAAAACAGACTGTTATCTATCCAACATGTCGGGCACTCATAATAGTGAGGGACATATTTAAAGGAACACTATAGAATTGGGAATGCAAATCTGTATTCCTAATGCCACAACGCCTTGTCCCTAGTTCTATATAGATAGCCGCATATGCAATGAAAATAAGTGAAATGAAGGTTTTACTTACATTTTGCAGTGCTATGGTTTCCTCGGTACTGCTCAGCTCTTCTCTTCCTGCAATGTCATGGAGAGGTATGTCCTCCTCCACGATGGCCAAGTCCAATTCTCCTTATAGTAGAGCATTAGGGTCTTAATGTGCATGCACAGTGAATGGTCCTTGAACATTCGAGCTTCCCCATAGGAAAACATTCAGTGCTATCATATGGGCTTCTCCGTCACATGATTGAGTTTTACTTGGAGGAGGAAGCACCTCTAGTGCTGTCAAGATGAGTTTGATTTAACATTGCAATTTCTATGATTTGCATTGCAGGGTTAAAAGGACAGGGCCACTGCACCCAAACCACTTAATGGAGATAAAGTGGTCTGGGTGACTATAGTGTCCCTTTAAGATTTGTTTAGCTAGGCAGTTCCTAATTGCCATACAGAAAGGCACAAGTGAATTCTATATTTATTTATTATTTTTTATTTTCAATAAGGTGCGGGGATATGAGGCTACATCTTGACAACCATGGCTGGTTACTTTTTAGTATCTTTATTTTCCACTAGACAGGTAAAGCCTCCTATCTTCCTTTAGCATTTCTGATACAAATGAGCTGGGGAAAGAGGCAGTGAAAAAAGTAAGAAAGAGAAACTGAGTGTGTCTGGCTGTTTGTGTGTGTATGTAGTGTATGTATCTGTTTATTTAACTGTGTACGTATGTATGCCTGTGTGGGTTTGGCTGTTTGTGATTGACTATGCATATGTTTGTAGGATAGATAAGGTGTTATTATTATTATTATTATTATTATAAATAATAATTGATTATTAATACGTTTTGGTAAAATATGCCATGTTTATTCCAGTTCATGATTAAAGGGTCTGTTTAGACTGAACTGTTAAAGATTATCTTTTAATAAGCCATGTGACTTATGTGGGGGATTATTTGCATTGGCACCATACACATAAACACATATAAATGCACACCATATTATTGCTAAAGACACTTTTATGGGCATTGAGCGCTGCTACCAGCTTCTCCAAACTCACAACGGGTAAACAAATACCTTAAATGTAAGACTGACCGCAGAAAAAAAATAATAATTATAAATTCAGTTTATTAGCTACATTAAGTGATGTTTTGTGCAGATACTTCACATCTTTAGAGAAGTTGGAATTGTGGCATATAAAGACCAAAAAAACATAAACACATAAAAAATATGTGCTGGTAAAAAAATTTGGATTTGCAAAAACTGAATAAATAAAACAAACAACAACTCTTACTGCAGGGCATCTCTAGTATATTCAATTTTCCCCAAAAAACTAACTTGGTTGTTGACTATTTAAGAAAATTGTAATACATAGAATGCCTAGGTAAAATATAACTTTAAAGGGACACTCCACTGCCAAAATATTAAATAACTATAAACACTGTTCAGTAGATATAGCCTAAATGACAACATCCATGCCTTTAATTATGCATTTTGTCATTCAGGTTATATCTAAAAACCTCTTGCAAAACCTGCATTTCTCTTGTCTGCAGCTTTTGCAAACCCTCCTCTACTAACCCCGCCCAGACTTTCTTTGACTGTCCAATCACAGACTTCCCAATGCAGCTCAATGACAAGTCTTTGCAAGGCAGGTGTTCTGGGCAGTTGCTGCCTCTTGAGCATAGCCTCACTGACCTAAACTACCAGGAACTACCAGGAAATATTGTTTGATTGACAGCCAGGGGGCGTAACCAGGTTCATTTATAATAGCTTCAATTTCTATTGAAATCTGCACTTTTTGCAAAATGAAAAAAAAAAAGAGGATACACTCTTCACAAGCTAAAGTGCTTTAGGGGGCCGGAGCATCCCTTTAAAGAAAAAACACTAATAAAAGCATATTACAAAACTATCATTCACAACTGATGTGCTGACTAAAGATTTGAAAGGTAACACAAAACCATTTATTTTTATCATATTGTCCTTTGCCTCCTAAAAGACTGGTTGTAAAACAGAGGGTTATAAAATTAATGCTTTTAAGCAAATAGCTAAATTATTCTAGTATCCTCTTGCTGCAAGTCGAACAAGTAACATATGATTAATGATTGTAAAATACTGCAGTACATGTGGTGCTACATAAATTATACTAATACTAATGATACTTCGAATCTGTATTAGAGAACAGGAGCATTGCTATTACCATATTTTGATATTTGTTGTTACCGAAGAGAGGTCATTTTATTTTGTTGCCATGAATAGTCTTGTTATATGTTTTTAGCATTTTCTACTGAACTATACATTTTCTCTAATCATGTAGATATATCCCATATTTTGCAATCACATTTAGCAAGAGTCGAACCGTTGCACAGTGAAATACCTTGCACAACAATGTACAGATACATTATTTAATGCAAAATCTTAGTGAAACAGGCAGATTCATACTTAATTTGGTCTTATTCATAAAAAAAGAATTCAAAGGAAAAAAAAGTGGTATTTGCAATTCTCTATGAAATACAAATAAAAGAAAAACACAAATGCCATGCATATTTTTTGGTTCCATACGTTGGAGTTTGGGATAATTATGTGGCATAAATACATCATGAACATATAATGAATAACATTAAATATTTATAGAATATAGAGTAAGAGTGAGTCCTTGTCCCCACGTTTAATTAATACATACTGCAAAAAGACAATGTGTGTGTTATTTAAATATTTATTCTATACACATTATATCTCGTACTTAACTGGACCTTACCTATTCTAACTCCATCTACATCTTCACTGCGTGTATTCAAGAAAGTGGATTATTATATTAACAAAATAAATCACCTAGGAGCTTATGGATAAACTAACATTTTGAGCAATTTCAGTGGAAAATGCTACTTTTTAGCAACATAAAATCTGAATTTTCCACCACCGAAATGGACTACAAATACAAAAAGAAAAGTCCTGAGCTCACTCCCATCACTCCTGGGCGGCTGCAACGACCACAGTATATATCAGCTAATATATATAGTAAAAACCAAAGAAAAAAGTTACCTGCGCTCTCTCCTTAATGCCTATGTATATTTAAACAAATGGAGGTCATTTAGTTACTCCAATGGCCACTGGAGGGAATGCCCGCCTGCCAACGTCAAGGTAGACCCCCCTAGACGGGTCCTACTCTGACCCTTCAGCCTGCTTCCTTGAGCTTCTGGCAAAAATATCTCTAATGAAACAGAAAGGGGTATTTTTTATATACACCACTATATACTTATTAACCGTTAATAGGGAACACATGGGATAGGCGGGAAAAGGCATTGTAACCTAGCTGTGGACTACAGCTAAATGATTTTCCCAAACAGCTATTTTAGCCTTCATTTTGTATTTTTGGTTTTCAATTCCCTACGATGTAGAGATTAGTGAATAATGCGTCTAGATTTAGTTGGCGAAAGAATATTGTCTTAAATACGGTAAGATGTCCCATAGTAAGATTGTGGACCAGCATTCTATTGCATTTCCTGAGAGTTATTATTTATTTATTTATAAAATATTTTACCAGGCAAGATTATAAAGTATGAGATACATTTATAAAGTTAAAAAATAAGAGATACATTTAAAAAGTTATAAAGTATGAGATACATTTATAAAGTTATAAAGAATCAGATACATTTATAAAGTTATAAAGTATGAGATACATTTATGAAGTTATAAAGTATGAGATACATTTGATACTGTATATGCCACATCACTCAGAAATCATAGACCATAACACCATCAAAATACCAATAAAGATATAACTTTTTACATCTTGCTTACAAATGCAAAACATTATTTGCTACACTATGTGTAGATTACAATGTAACCCCCTGCCAAAACATAAATGGACAATGTATATTTCTAGCAAAGGTGCTATGATGTCTTATCAGGAAACAGGCATATCCAAACATATATTGATTGTACACTGTAGCCCCTGCAGCTGCATTAGAGTGATGGGAGTGATGGGAGTGATGGAAGCAGAGCCTTGTTACATTACAGCCATCTACCTCATATACCCCCTATTAAGGAACTTCAAATTGAACTTGGCAGATGAGCTTACATTCTATTGCCATACATTGGTACTAAATATCTAATTTGTGTATATGCTATGGTTAAGGTCAGGACACTGGTAGCATTGAAAGGACATTATTTAGCTTGTCACCAATCCAGAGTGAATAAAATAAATTTGGGGCTTACCCTCTATGTATCACTCAATAATTACCTACATAAAAGTCTTGTTTCATAAAATGTATTTTCAGGCTGATATAGACAATATGGTTGTTGATTAATAGATCTACTCACTGCCCCAGCACCAAGTCCAATATTTAATGGGTGAATATACCACTGCCCTCATGAAAATCATGAGAGAGCAAAGCTCTGTTTGTCCACTGAGACAAATCTCTTTGTACGTGCTCTCTCCCAATTATCACATTATTTTCAGTCAGTTAAGCAGACAGAGCAAAGCTGACTTCTGTGACTTTACCCAAAATCTCTGCCTTTGCTGATTTGCAATTGAATATTTCATACTTTACACCCCCTTCCAAACTGTTTGCTCATACTCCTCCACACCCACCTGCCACATTGTTCGCTATATTGTCAGTGCTCGTTCAGAACAAAATATGAAGGGAACACGTAGGGGGAAATCTGTCCTCCTATTTGATCCAGGAACATTGATATCTGTTTAAACAGGAGAGTTATATCCGCACATATTGTTAAGAGGGGATCTCATAGCTGTCATTATTTCAGACTGGTTTAGAACATTGTAAACAACAGAAATTTGTTACTTACAGAACAGTGAAACTCCATCCCAAAAAATATTTGCATAACATTTAAGCTGTAAATTATCGAAAATATGTCAGCTTTATTTTTCCATTTAAAGCAGATATAATCAGAATGGCAAGCTAGTGACTGAAATTTGAACAGCTTTCTTGAATGTCATAATTTTCACATGTATTGCGTGCCTCTATAATCATAGCTTAAAGGGACACTACAGTCACCAAAATAATTTTAGCTTAATGAAGCAGTTTTGGCATACAGATCACACCCCTGCAGTCTCACTGCTCAATTCTCTGCCATTTAGGAGTTAAATCACTTTGTTTATGCAACCCTAGTCACACCTCCCTGCATGTGACTTGCACAGCCTTCTTAAACACTTTCTGTCAAGAGTCATCTAATGTTTAAACTTCCTTTATTGCAAATTCTTCTTAACTTGGACTTTCTTATTTCCTGCTCTGTTAATAGCTTGTTATGTCCTGCAGAGCCTCATGTAATTAGAGATCAGTTATAGAGCAGGAGATACAAACATTTAAAGTTAGTTATATCAAATTGAAAGTGAAACCATTTTGTTTTTTATGCAGGCTGTGTCAGTCACAGCCAGCAGAGGTGTGGCTAGAACTACAGAAACAAAAGTGCTTTAACTCCTAAACGGCAGCAAATTGAGCAACTTCAGAGGCATGATCTATTCTATACACCAAAACTGCTTCATTAAGCTAAACCTTAAAAGTTTGTATATGTAATATTTATTTTACTTACATCTGTTGATGGCGTATTCCAATGACCTGTCTGTATGAGAGGATAGTGATAGGCGTGGAAGATTTGCAGTGTCGGGACACAGACATACTGACCTCCCTACAAAATTAACAAAATTACTGTCACATGAATGTAACAATGGCGAAAAAGGATCGAATGCATAGGTAGAGGAGTAACCTAATATGGCTGTGAACATACACCTTGTATATTCCTAATTAATTTTACTTGTTGCACAATCTATATAAATGCTAGACTCTGCAAGGCGTGAAAGTTCCGAGAGAACATCTCTTTAAGAAATGCAGAAATGACCATACCTGGAGCATTAAGCATTTTGCAATTATCCAAGTAAATCACGAGGTCTCAATGTAATTTTACACCCATTTAATAGATCTAATTCTACTCATTTTAACAGCCACAGAAATATTAAAGTTTTGACTGATACTTCTGGGAATCACATCTATAAATCTGCATACTGTATGGTGGTCTACCGCCCCCCCCCCCCACTAAATCACCCTAGGTACATCTCTCTCTATCTCCCTCCCCCTCTCTCTCTCTCTCTCTCTCTCTCTCTCTCTCTCTCTCTCTTAATATATATATATATATATATATATATATATATATATATATATATATATATATGTATAAGGAGTAGAAATACAGGCATAATTGTCTTCCATGTCATGTGAATGTACACTTATTTACTGTATTTTCACGATTGCTACCAAAAATATTTCAGGAAATATAGGAAGTGATTATTTGGCTACTGTTGTAATCATGTAAAGGGACATGTATCACTTGACAATTCTTTTTTTTTTTTTTTTTTTTTTTTTTAAACCAGCAAGCAAACAATTTTAAACAAGTATACAAACCAAAATAAAAGCCTCTCAGCTAGGGGAGTTTCTACAATATAAGGGAAAAAACTAAATGGGACAGGTATACTAATATAATATCCTATATATATATATATAACTGGAGCATCATCTGGAATACACCACATGGATTATTGGAACAGGGATACGATACCAGAGGAAATCAGGACCATCCTAACATCCACAGACGGGGATTGTACCGTCCATACGCTTTGATCTGGAGCTGATCTTGAGCTCCAGAAAAGTGTGAGTGCAATAATTTTTCCCTTATATTCTGCCTCTGCTGTTATAGACATACTACACTCTATTAGTATTCCTGTCCCATCTTGTTTTCTCCCTTATATTGGCTCCATTGGACTCCATACAAGGATTTTAATTGTCAAGCGCTGCTTCCCTACATCCCCCGTTTTACTTGCATCAATGACCAGAAAGAAGATACTCTGGTTTGGGAAAGCTTTAGCTGCTGTACACACAAGGAACAAGCGCCAGAAATGTCACTTACTGCTATATATGGGGAGTTTCTACATCCTCCCTTTTACCCACCCTTCTCCGTTTCAGACCAGTCCATTAACAACAGAAACAGGGTATCATTTGCAGCAGCCAAGTCAGAGCCTGCTCTGCATGAATCACACTGATCAGACTCCCTATCTTCTCCCCCTGTCAGATGTTGCAAGGTGAAGAGATCTCCCAACTGGACATGTGTAAATCTGTTAGGCATGTCAAATGCACTTTTCCAGCATTCCTAGGGATAGGACACTGAATGGTTAGATCAATGTCTACCCTGGAGTTGGTGTGGAAAGTGAAAGAAAGAAGATTACAGTAAACATGAAAAAAAAACACATTTACCTGACTTTTTTCAGCTTGCCTAGTGACGCAACTGTCTTATTCAAGACTAAAGATTTTGACTGAGATAATTGTCTCAACATAATGCATGTCCCTTTAACGTTTTTAGTTTCCAAATTCTGCAAAATATGGGATCTTTCTGTAATGTTTAACATCATATAAACTCCCCTCCAGAAACAACAAAATAAATAGGGGAATCGTAGATATTTCTTCTGGGGACGTTCCACTAGCAAGTACAAATGTTCATCTGTTATTGCTTTTGTGTGGGATATATTATTCATCCCTTGTTGATAGGAATTACATTTTATTTTGCTATCACTGTCTTTAGCACATCTTGCATTTAATAAAATAGAGGGTTTCTGCCTATAGATGATTTTTTTTTAGCTATTGAGACACGGGGAGGGGAGAATTCATAATAATTGTTCTAAAACACAGGCTGATTATCACAGTTTCTACAGGAGTGAAATAGTTATAGATTTCATTGTGTAGTTCCGTAAGTCACTTTTTTAACAGGTGGCTGAAGCTTCAATTTAATTGCAACATTGTGGAACTGTCAAGATAAAATTATAACTGAGAAGAGCTCCTACTTTACTCCCATCGTCAAATTAAACTATACGTTTTTCCCTAACGCCACAGCATACTTTATTTCTGGAAAATGTAGCAGTTAAACAACAATCTCTATTTAAACCCTGCAAAAAAAATAATTCAATTGTAGGAACAATTCGTACTATTTTAACAAAGAAAAAGATGATCTGGCGTGCTATCAGCATGTTGAGCCATGATGTTACCCACCTCATTATTTTTACTCAGACTGCCGCCATGGAATGGTACATGTTGGATATTAATTTATTTTGGCAAATATATATATATTATAATTAGAATATGGCAATTAATATATCTGGCCTAATGACTGCTTTCCTTCTTAGAACCTCCTATTCATGATACACATTCTATCTTTTCCTGACCCGTCTTGCTTGTTTATTGCCTGACAAACATAAGCAAAGACTTTCTTCCACACTCCCATTCATTTCTGAATGCCATGTATTCCTCTTAATGTCTCATTCGTGGTTTGTGTGTCCTTGTAAGTCTGCATAGAAAAAGAACATTGAACATTCCACTTAGATCCTGCAGGCTAGCGACACGTTAAAGAACAAAGGGTCCTTACTTGTTCAAGGCTTAAGATAATGTTGGATGGTATTTGCTATGTTTGCCGAGATAATGATGATGTTGTAAGTAAGTGTTCAGTTGTAACCATTTTAGATCCGTGCTGGTGTCTTTGTTGTTTTGTCTTGGAGTGTACTTATGGTCATACCAAATCTGGTCACTTCATGAGAGGGTTAAAGCTATGATATATGTAACAATTTTCCCTCATTTTTTTCTGCTTGTTTTCTTTACATTGATATCTTTACATTTACAGTGGGCTCATTTGGGTCATGAGGGGTTCTTATGAATTGTGTGCCAATCTACATATGTTCTATTGAGACAGTTTGTTATTTTTGTTATTTCATAGTTATCTTACAGTCAAGGCTGTTAAAATGTGAAATTAACAATCAGGTCATGTTGTTTTGGTAGGGTCAGTCAATGCCTTGGGGAAACAAATATTTTTTTAGCAAAAATTACATTTGATGTTGATCCAATATTTAATGATAAAAAATCGGACAGCTTTTAAGTTAAACAAAAAAGTGTATACTTAGGTTATTGGGTTTTATTTTTTTCCCAGAACACGGCCGCTCTCCTGCCACCAAGAAAGGCTGGAAACTTTCCCCAGAGCCCTTGTCCCCCCCTCTGGATTGGAAGGGGTTATCCCGGACCACTCCCACACGATCCCCCCATCAAGCGACACCCTGGCGACAAGCTTACCAAGTTCGTAGGGCAACAGTGAAGCCTACAAAATGGCAGATGGCTCACACAACGCAACCCTATGCACTGTCTGGAGGGACACAGAGCTTCGACTCAACAACATATTCAGCTCCTTCTGGGAGAAGCTGGAGGCGCCCACATGGCCCACGGAAGAGCAGCTGCAACTCGATGGCACACTGTGGTGCCTGCCACGGGAAGCACCAGAGCGGGACACAGCAAACCAACCAGACTCCTTCCCCAGGCCGAGCAGGCACAGGAGAAGGGCCACCTCAACAGCAGGCACCTGGAGGCACACTCAGAGCAGGCACAGCCTAAAAAAGCGCCAAAAGCCACCTCGCCCTCAAGCAGAGATTCAGCACGGGCGCAGCTCACCGAGATATATCGCAAAAGCAGTGGACCAAGAGGCCAAAATTAACGGCAGCAGCAGATTGCCCCCACCGGCACAGCAACAGCCCACAACTGCACCGAATGAAGAGACACACAAACGGGGCTACACATTACTCACCGAATGGGCCGACTTCCCACTGTAGAACGTCTTGCTTCGGCACCTCTGGTCCACAAGGAACAAAACACAGCCCAACGCACCGGGAGGCCAACATGACTCCACAGGGCATAGGCTGAGAGACACAAAATTGGGGCAGCCACACAGACACCAGGACCGTAGCCTCTAATGAGAAAGCACACAACACAACATTTTCAAGGTCCACCACACACAACACCACAGACCTATAACTGTGCATAGGCTTACCCCCCGCACCTACACTCACTAGGCCTCAGCAATCAATCTCATACACCCAAACTTCCGGGGATCAGTGGGGGGCAATACTTGTATGTTAACAAATGAACACCACCACACGATGAACCCTTTGATATGCCTAACTCTGGTGCCAGTTTGCAAAACCAGAGCTCATACATGTTATAGATATTGACCCGCTGACACTTAGACCAATGCCTGGATATTTTATCATCTCTTATAATGTCTACTATATTTTCTCGTTTGTACCTGCTATTGATTTCCTCTACTATACTTAAAAATGTGCCTGTTTTCTCTAATGCTCCAACTGATATACATGACACTATGCTAGGGGATTGCTGTTGGGGCACTTTATGCACACCAAAAATATATTTAAAACATTTTTTTAATAGGATACCTCTAAACATACATAATTTCCAATTGATTATATTTTTAAATGCCAAGGTATATAAGAGAAAGTATTAAAACAATATTCTGTGACATTCTATACCTGTAACGCTACAAGCTGTTACACAGGATTGAGATTTATAACTTACAGAAATTATTAGACAAATATTGTAAGATGACCATTTTTTTGTGATTACAGTAACATTTATATGGATTTTGCCTTTTTGAATTATGGATATTGACAGAGACAAAATAAACTGCCACATAAATAAGCTGAATTTGAGCCACTTGATCATTTGTGATAGATAAATATGTTTACATAAAAAGGGCTAAAAGCTTTGAGGAAGGTTTATAAAAATTTTGCTAACAGTTTTAATAACCTCTTAAGAAAGATGGATTTGCGCCTCGCAATAATGGCTCTCTATTTCTTAGTTTTTATTTAAAAAAATGTACTGCATAGGTACAGAGCTGGGTAGAGTAGAGCTGGCCAGGTACCTGATAGAACCTAAAATAAATTAGAAGATTATTTTTGAGTATTCTCTGTTGAGGGCACAGCTATATCTCCAACATTGGGGTTAAAAGTGGTGCATAAGAGGAGAAGTCACAATGGAATGAGCCTGCTGGATCCACTTCCTTCCATGGTGATTGGCACACTTATAGTACTTTAGAATTACAATTATTTTCATAGTGCCAACATATTGCTCTTGTATTGTAAACATGACAAACACTTAATTCGAACAAAACGTGATTGATGTGCTGGAAGAGTAGGTGAAGAGGACCACAATTTAGAACGAAATACATAAACAGAGCTTTGCCAAATGTGTTCTATTTATTGTGCAGATACTATTTCAAAGGTCTTCACTTTGTGCTGCGTAGCCATTACCTTTTAAACATTCTCTCTTGTTCGTATAGTCAGTTCCTTCTTTTAAGAAAGCTCTCTGTTAATAGTTAGGCTGCATTACCATGAGATGTTAATCTGCTCTTATCTACTTCATATACACTCTGAATGTATCCTATAACTGTAGTGAACGATTCATATGATGGACTCCTATTAAACATCGACTGCCAAAAGGTAGCACTTCAGCTCTTAAACGACATCTATCCTGTTTCAATATTTGGCCGGTAACATTTAATCCATAAACACACATTGCTTACTGTTGTTATATGATTTCAACCATTTCTGTCATGGTTTCCAATATATTTCATGAGTTATTTTATAAGAAGAAACCTGTTTTGATATTTGTTTGTTTGTATGTTTTTGGGGGGTACCACTATATTTTATCTTTGAGTTCATTTGTAAAGACAATTTAAGGAGCCATAAAACGTGCTGGTGTTCACTTGCCATAGAAAATGGAAAATGAAAGAAAATATATCATGCAATCAACATGCAATCAACATAGAAACCTGTTATTTGACAGCAGGTGGTGAGAGACAACTTGCTTGACTTTGTACATTTTCAAAGGCAAGAAGTTCAGCCTAATTTCCATATTGAATTTTTAACAAAAAAAAAACAACCTTTTGCCTTTTCTGAAAAATATACTCAATATACTCATATAATATACCATGACTCTGCTGCAGGAATATTCAAAACATTCACCCTGCCCCCCAACCCCACTCTAAATAATTACAGAAAATCACTTCTAGTCAGCAATGTCCAGCATCGAGACATTCTGCATCCCAGAAAATTCTCCAGACTGTACCTGAATGAATCTATTAGAAATGCTTCATAAGAAGAAAGTAAATAATGTTATTGATACTAGATGAGAAAGTTGAATCTTAAAATGTAATTTTGAAGTTCTTCTATTATGTACATGGAAAAATTACTCATGGGAATCTGTCTGGATCAAGCTAATGCCAAACTCACAAATATTGGACAGAATCTCCGAGTGTAAACAGAAGCAAAAGTGACAAAGATCTACATTACTTACCCTTAGGAAGGGAAAACTTAACTGAAAAGCCTCCATGGAGGAGAGAGATAAAGGTGGAAAATATCTTTGAATTTACAATGTTGGGAAACCGGCTGAGCAGCAGAGTGAGAAAACTAGACAAGGTTGGCATACCAGGAATACAGAAGAGTCAGTAGTAAACCAATGGTCAAGGAGTGTAGAAAGGTGTAAAAGATACACTACATTATACACTAACTAAGACACTATAAAGAAATAGCATAGACCATAAGGTCTATAAGAGCCATCAAAGGACAATGAAGAATCTATGGTTCAGATTTACATATGCTATGATTTTGCTGCCATTCAGTCTCAATTCAGATGAAGCAGAAGATTCAGCAGCAAATTAGATCTTCCAAATTAACACATTCTAGAACTCATAGAAAACATAATAGTATTAGAAAGCGCAGGGTGGGACATGATGTTGAAGGCTTGGACATTTTTGCTTTTCACTCGTGTGTTAAGTTGCTCAGGCACGTTCAAATGTTTTACTTTATATCACAAATGTAAGATACATGCAACTCTGATCTGCATTTCCCCTTCCTTAATGGGTTACTATAACCCTTTTGAGAGGAGGGACCTTTCCAGTATAATATGCCCTATTGGTATTGTGAAGAAGGTCCTCCCTCTCAATGCTCTGTAAAACCTGTAATAACGGGTTTTACTTACCTGAAATCCATGCCGAGTGAAGCTTCCTGCGCGGCTTTTCTGCTCCCCTCCTGATGTCACTGTAGCCGCATGCAGTCCAGTCACAGGCTACTCATAGAGAAGCTTGTAATTGGACAAATTTGCTGGCTTATGGGGTGGTCTGAGTCAACTAGAGGAGGGTGGGATGTGGAGGGTGGGAGTAGGTGGGTGGGTTCATTTAAAAAAATAAATAAAAATAAGAGACGAATGGAGACAGGAGGGAGCGCCCACAGGGAGACATAATTTATGCACAGAATTGACATCAGGCATCCCGAAACAGAGGTCTGGGCTGCCTAAGTCACGTGTGCTGGGGTTCCAAATTTCCGTAAGCACACAAGTGAAAATATGAACTATGAACAGTATGAAGATATATAAAAAGGTCCGTATATCTTCCTACTGAGGTCCGTACACCTATTGGTCCTGTTCTTAAAGCAGGGTTTGTGTCCCCTCTATTGACACAAGTGTCTTCAAACCTAGAGCCAAGTTTCAATCATAGGCTCTAAACAAGGTGAGCAGTTCACAACACTATATTTCATTCACCAACTTGGTTTATATATTGCACAAGGCGTTCCCTTTCTCCCTTTTTTATCCTCTACAAGTGTGACAACATACAGCAGAAGAGGGACAGTGTCACCATAGTACACATCAGCCCATGTGATTAGAGCCTGTCCTAATTAGGCTCTATAAAATGTAAATTTGTCCATTATAAAGCACTTATTATCACTTTAATATTGGCAATATTACACTATATACGTGTTTACATTTTAAAGGCTGTACTACCGTTTAATATTTGGGGTAAGTGTTTTTAACCTATAGCGCTCCACCATAACTAGGGTGGTGTATATACCACACAGTTGAATTTACATTGGTTTAATAAAACTGTGTGAAAGTGGGGGATATTCACACATAGGTGGTAGCAGCAGTTCTGATTGAATTTTCTGCACCGTTTAAGCGCCCATTACACGAAAACGCACTTGTATAATGTATTTGTGTATTGAATGCAGTGTGTGTAACGAGGATACGGTGTGTGTTAATGCATGTGTAGTGAATGCAGTGTGTGTGTGTAGTGGATGCAATGTGTGTGTGTGTGTGTGTGTGTGTGTGTGTAGTGGATGCAGTGTGTAAATTGTGTATATATATGTTTATATATACACACACAATGTGTGTTTGAATCTAAGCATGTGTATGTGTGTGAATGTTGGTGTTTAAATGCATGCATGCATTTGTGTATAGTGTATACACTTCAACATACTGATACACATACACTTCAACACATTTCAACACAGGCACACATTGATACACATGCACACATGCAACTACGAAGACACAAACACACAGATACACACACAGTTATACACACTGACACATAGATACACACACTGACACACTGATACACACATGGACACACAGATACACCGACACTCAAACACACTGAATCTTTACACACACAGAGACACACAATGACACATAGTTGTACACACAGACACACACAAACATATACCCACACTGACAAACACACACACACACACACACACACACACAGATACATACACACTCGGATACACACCAACAGAGATGACACAAAAGGACATACATATACACACACGAACACTGATACACAGATACACACAGACATACAAACATACAGACGCACACTGACATATAGGTACACACAGTTATACTGACAAAGACACATACACTGACACACAGACACACACATATACTAAGACAGACACACTAACACACAAGCATACATACTGACACAAAGACATACATACTGACACACACAAATATATACTGATACACAGACACAAACAGACATACACACTGACACACAGACACACACACAGATATACATACTGACACACAGACATACACACATGCAAGTCATTTTTTTAACCACCCTCCTGTTTCTTACCTTTTGAGTGCAGATGGGTGGCTGGAGCTGCTGGGAGTCGGTCTGGCAGCTGGCTCTACCCTCCTCACTGCCTCCTCTCTCCCACGTAAAGTAAGCAGGGAGAAAGTGACCATTTCTTTCTGCCAGGACGGGCTGCAGCTGCCATTTTTTAAAGGGGTCCAGTTGCGGTATTAAAGTGCAGCAGTGCTGACTTGGCCCCAGGAAACATATGCCCACAGGGTGGTTCTCAGTGCATCGGGTGGTCCATCAGCATGTTGGTCCCGGTGCAGCTGCACTGGTGACAGTTCTGCTACTAAAGATAAGGAATGTGGGGCTCAGGCAGCTGGGCCCCCAAGGAATGCTCGACCTGTGACAGCCGTCATGATTTTCACCACCTGATGGCAGCACTGATGTGCATGTGTCAAGCTGGTCTTCCGCCTCTCACCTGGATAGTACGCTACTCTTCTAGGGTATAGATAAGTTGGTAGAAAAGGGTTTTTTAAGTATTTTTGAAATCCTTTAAAGTGCTGAATTCACTAAGGTTTTGATATCCTAAATAAAGTGTTGGACCTCACAACCTCTTCTTCAACAGGTTGTGATGCCTAATACTTGCTTGCACAAATAACATATAGGGCCCATGTTCACTGATGAGATAATGATAGAAATGGTGTCAAAATTGTTGAGCAATTGTGTATATATGTCAATAAATATTGGATATGAGGATATAATCTCCTTTACTGTCAATCAGCAATGTGTTTACACTCCAGGATATTCAATAACGTTTTGAGACATTTTGGACTAAACTGTTTAAATGTCCTTTTTACATTTTTGTCTATTGCATGTTTTAGTAAATAAGCTTGCATATATATTTTAGTACTGCACATTGTAAGCACACGTTTAGTTCCTAAACTCTCTGTAGTACATTTCTAACCAATCTGGGCTCTGTACCTCTCTAGCCCCTGTAACCAACCAGCTGTGCCGAGGATAATAGGAATTGTAATTAATCAAAAACAGATTAATAATTCCAAAATGTAATGCATACTCGTTCTCACTGGTCAAATTTGTGTTAAACTACAAAACTCAAACTATGAGCAAAGCTAACGTTTTTAATGGATTTTCCTTACCCGTGTGTAATTTCTCCATAACAACCTGATTTCTTTACCTCTGTGTACTTTTACGAGAAGGAGTTTATGATGGAAAAACATTTCTCACAATGCAGAAAACTCGCCAATCAGAATTGTGTTATGTCTTTACCAGGTCAAATTAGATTGTGGCTTAAGGGTTGCGAGTATGGTATAACAGTTCACTGGCAAAATAAACACTTAGTCAAATGTATTATGAAGCTATGAAAACATGATGGTACGAATTAATAGGAACTACACCTGGGGCATCAGGTTCTGTCTGCAGAAACACTGAGAGAACATAATAGAATGATGCAATACTGTAGTGTTAATGCTATACACTTGCCATGAATTTTCAATGTTCTAAAACAGAACTAGACGAAACTCATTAATGTGTTCAACAAGTTGACTGAACATCAAGAGTCGTTGTCTATACTAAAAACATAAAAACAATAAACCTGTACTCAACTCCCATTACCCTTGAGCTGTTGTGTGGATTATATTGTTAAACACACTGTCTCAAACCACACTCTTATATAACTTAATGCATTTTGCAATATTTGGCCTCAAAAAACTCACCTGCCAATATCAAGGCTATCTTATCTAGTTGAGTTATATACTAAATCTTTACTATAAGGAGCAAAAATTTACTAAATGCACAACTGAAGACCAATAAAAAATATATTTCGGACCTTTGCTCAATCCCCATCATTCCTGGGAAACTCAATTTAGCCACACTGTACAAACATAACAATACTAGTTTAACCCCTTAAGGACCAAACTTCTGGAATAAAAGGGAGTCATGACGTGTCAGACATGTCATGTGTCCTTAAGGGGTTAAGTAACAATGGTTATTATTATTATTATTATTATGTTATTATTTATATAGCGCTATCAAATTCCGCAGCACTTTACAATGGGTGGACGAACAGACATGTAGTTGTAACCAGACAAGTTGGACACACAGGAACAGAGTGGTTGAGGGCCCTGCTCAATGAGCTTACATGCTAGAGGGAGTGGGGTAAAGTGACACAAAAGGTAAGGAGCTATTAACAGTTTAATTGATACGCTTTTATGAAGAAGTGGGTTTTTAACAATTCTCTGAAGGAGTGGAGACTGGGTGAGCATCTAACGGAGGAGGGAAGCGAAATCCAAACCGAATTTATATGGTTTGGATTTATAAAATTTGTCTGTTCAGAAGAATTTTGGTGAAAATGTTTTCAGTTAGATTTGAAATTTAAGTTTGAATTAATCCAGGGAAGCCCTAAAATAAAATAAAATAAAAAGACAATTAAAGGGGTAAAGGGGGGGGGGGGGTTGGGGGGGGGAGCTGTCCCTTTAATAAAAAAAAAACTTGTAAATTAGTAAATTAGTCATTCAAAGTTGTTGTTAAGCAGCAGTGACCAAAGCAAAAAATTTTTGAATTAATAATTAACAGTAACGGCCCTGCTATCGCGCTATTCAGTTGATTCTGATTTTGGTGAAGTTAGTTACACAAAGTTAATCGAAAAGACAACAAATCGGTTGAAATGCTGTTAAATTACAATTTTGACTGAAACGAATCTCCAGGTCTCTTAGGTAGCTTCAA
Organism: Pelobates fuscus; assembly: GCF_036172605.1. NCBI lineage: Eukaryota > Metazoa > Chordata > Amphibia > Anura > Pelobatidae > Pelobates > Pelobates fuscus. Next base: position 109,925,063 of record NC_086327.1, on the reverse strand, counting down.
TATATACAGAACGAAGTATAGTCATAGAATAGAAAAAAATCTAATAATATCGAAGATTTCCTCCATGTTAATTGAAAATGTCTCTCTTTCAGAGATTATTTTTGAACTACAGTAATTTCCAACGCGTTCCAAGGAAACCCTCAAGCCATTAGACTGCCGTTCCATAGAGGTAAGTAATGTTTTTTTTTTTTTGCATTATTGTAAAGCATTATCTTTATAATATATTAAACATAGATGGTTATTTTACTCCATAGCTTCCTTTAAACCTAGATTAGTGTTGCACAGGCTACGTGATATTATTGATGTTTACACCAAAGATGCAAAGTCTTTTTTTTTTTCTCACTTGGCTTAAAAAAGACTTTCTAGACTTCTAGACTTTCTTTGCCAGTACTCTTTCTAATACTCTATTTTTGTAGCACAACTATTTTGTAGCAAAGAGTCACTGGCATTTCTACAGTATCTCTATTTTTATTGCCTCCGAGACAAATTTGCTACTCTTCAAAATGTAGACATGTAAGGTCACTGACTGTTGGAATAATGCACCTTTTTTAGCCGTGTACCTTATTTAGCTGTCCTGCTTTGCCCCTTCCTATAGTAGAATAAGAAGAATGTGGTAAAAGAGGCTTACATTTAACTGTGGCTTGAACCGGTGCACAAGCCAATAATACATAAACTTAATTTTAGCGTGTGGATTTAAATTCTAATCCCTTTGGACAACAAGGTCTATTCACTTAATAGCATGTCTTCATCCACTGTGAATCAGTTGCAACATTTAGACCAAATTAGAAGAGTTAAAGAACTTGTCAAATGCTCAGATTTTTACTCAACTTCACTAATTTAGTCTAAATTTTGCAAGTTAATTGCTTAACACAACTCACTGTTTAACAAATAAATACCATGCTGTCCTCGACACTGCCGCAAATATTCTTAAGTTTCTATTTTAGTCTTTTAGCTTAGCTCGTAGGTTAAATAAGGTTGCCTATTATTAAGTTGTGCCTGTTGCTCGCACCCCAAGCACTCTCAATATTATTTTATTTTATTGATTTTGTTCAATACTATACCTCAATCTTTTTTGCAGAAGATCACTAATCTGTCCCAAGATAGCGTGAATAAGTGAGCCACAGAATCAGGTCACCCATCAGGAGACAAAGTAAAATATTTTTCAGACTTGATTGTAAGATTCTTTTCTTCAGACAAAATGTCCCTGCAACTTTTCATCATGGTGAGCGTCTTTGTCAAACCACAGAGCAATACAAAGCTCTTTGATTATAGTTGAGCAGCCCATGTAGAATAAAGTCTCCAAATGACTTAGGCTGATGTAGTATACATAAGGAAATTCTTGATTTTGTTAATGACAAAATATGAAAGATTCAAGCGTTAGTGCAATTAGTTTGATGTCAACTTTTGTCAATAGGCATGGCGGGTTTGTAAAATACACAAAATGGGAGGAGACAAAACCATCTTAATAAAGTAGCATCTTCCGACATAAGAAATGGGGATTCTCATCCACTGCTTGAATGTCTGAGGAATCTTAGACAGTGTGGGGTCACATTAGAAATGTAAAAGGTGATTATATGAGGGAATGTATTTTACTTTGTTATATTATTCCCATTTTAAGGGGAAGAACTGACCCTTTTTTTTCCCAGTTTCCCATTTCAGTGTATGGCTACATCTTATTTTATCATAATTGATTTTAAAACCAGAAGCTATATGGAATTTATGAGGAATATTGAGAAGGGGGGATTCGATTTCTGTGATTTGAAAGTTAAGGTAAATGTTTATCAAAAGCCACCCAGAGACCACCCCACCCATCACTTTACCCCTCAGATCTTGGTCCAATAACAACATCATGTGACGGAACGCCGTCACTAAGTGCCATACCTGTCACGGCAAGGGTACATAATTCATTATTGCACTATAGAATATTGTCCTTTAATGTAATTTCTGTATAGCATAGATGACCTACCTGCCTGGTAGAGGTGGTATGGTCAATGTCAAAAGGGGTTCATTTGATTGTATGGGAGGTTAATAGGTTTGTAGCCTTAATTCCACTTTGAAGTTGGGACCCCCACATAGGTCAGATGACAGTAGGGGTAATGTAAATTGCATAGGAACATGAAAGGGGTCAGATGGCTTACCACATGGATGGATCCTTTGATTAAGCAAAAGCTCTGTAAGGTGTGAGAAGTCCTACATAAGTGGCCTGCAAGTTTTGCTCCAATGTAAACTAGTTGACTTCAGCCATATGGCATCTACATTTTAATTGATGAGTGGATGTATTTGATATGTTAATGATCATTAGGTTTCAAGAAAAGAGAAAACACAAGGGATCCAGTATCATATCCAAAAGAGAGAAGAATTAATATTTACCCAGAGAATAATAATTATGCCTCATTTTTGTTATATTTGGAAGGTGCCAAGCGCCATCTTCTAAACAAGCCCAAACATGATTAGCATAACTTAACCCTAGGGGGAGGGCTAAGTGATGACTTCTATATTGGGTCGGAGTAAGGAGTGTGACATATCTATAGAATTGAAAAATAATAACAAATCCGTAGATGCAATTATTATTTCTGTGGCAAGTACATAAGAGAAGATAGAAACAAGTGTTTCCACTTGGATTGATGTTAGTCTGGGACACAAAGGGGTGGTCATTTAGTGTCTCTATAGATGTGCCTTAACTCCACCTCTAGGCCAGGTGTGGTAATCCATTGGTAATATATCCAATGATACTGAAATGTCATTGTACTTTCTTGAATGGTCAGAACTTAATTCTAAGTGAGTCACCATCTTTCTTACCAAATTCTCCCTAGGGCAGAAGTTTTACTTTTAAAAGCTGAGTAAATGATTAGACTTCTGTTATTTCATCCATTTAGTTTTTATCTGTTGTTAGTGTAAATTATTTTGATTGTCATCTATGTTTTTTGTATGCACTGTGACTATTTTTTACTCATAATAAATATTCCTTTATTAAGTTCTGCCTTTGTCTGGTAAAGAATCACATTACCTGAAGAGACTAATTAGTATTTTGGAATTACATAGATATTGTGCTAAGTTACATTTGGTGGGTTTTTATTAGTAAGTTACCCTGGGGACCAAGGCACCCCATTTATAAATTGTCTTTGTGGTGGCAGCGTTAAAATAGTAGTAGTTATATTATTATGCTTAAGTGTGGGTGGTGTTAAGGTTTTTTTTGTGTATTATTGCAGACAAATAGTGAACTTTAACCCTTTCACCACCACAACTACGTCACGCACACCCTTGAAGTAGGGTGTGTTCGTGACAATAACCACATGTGCCCACTGCTTATTCATGTGTTTTCCCTTGTTTCCCTGTGTGTTTCACGCGGTGCCTTGTTCTCCTATTCAGGAGCATTTATACGAACAGAACCCATTCGTCTCCCAAACGGGGACCACCCCAGTGCCCCATTAAAAAGTTCACACCAATCAATAAGAACGTTCACACCGGTAGCATAAGTACAAAACCACAAAGGAAATAATGGATGAGTGCTCCCCTGGGTGGCCGCCATTTCGTACAGATGAACGCCAGCCTGGGGTTCTTATCCCGAAAGGAGACGCTTCCCTTGCCTGGTGTTCAAACTGGAGCCTCACGAACGAGACCAGCCTGGGAAACGCACTGGTGTGGGTTTTCTGAGCTTGGTGGGGACACTTCAATGGGACTGGCTATGTTGGCAGGATTTCCATGTTCGGGAGACCAGGAGACAAGATTCCTTCTCCTGCGGGGGATCGCCCTACCTGCTCCTAATCAAGCCTGCTATCAGCAAGGCACTATCAGCAAGGCAGATAGGGCTGCAGGGGCTCCTTACCCGGGAGCTGTGAGTCCAGGCTCATAGCTGCCCAAAGAGCACTGTCTTCGGTGCTACCTATGTGGAGATATCCACCAGAGAGAGAGGCACGAGCCACAGCAGAATCCCTGGAACTGTGAGGGGGATTTACAACTGTAAATTCCTGCAGGCCGCATGGAAGTCTGTGACGGCCAGTAGGAGAAGGGCTTCCCTCCCCAAGCGCTGATTGATGCGATTTGGTTTTGCACCTGTCTCTTGATTGACCGCCGCTTGGTTGGGCGCAAAGTTTGAATTTACTGGCCTAAGCCGAGCGATTACGGGGAACTGTTTTCGGGGATGTACAGAGCCCCAAGCCCAGACTTTACACAATGATTTCTTGTACTCTGTACATCCGATAGCCCCACTATTTGCAGGGATCCTAGCTGGGACCCACAGCTAACCAGAGATATATGTTCCCTGTGTACCCCATTTCCTTCCCAGGGCACGGAGTCCCTAAGTTCCCCAGTGTATGTAATGTGTCTTACTGTTTGTAATTGTTGTGCTGTTGCTATCTACCAGAGCGGGATATGGTTACCGGTAAGCCATCCCCCTTGAGCCTGGGACTTGTACTGAATTGAATGGGGACCCCCTGTGGGGGTCTGTGTATAAATGAAGCCTGTACCAATAAAGCATTGTCAGTGTTGTACTCCCAGAGCTGCATCTCGTCCAGTTACTGGGGAGAAATGGATGTCCGGCTGAAGGCAAGGATTAGCGGAGGTAACCAGTCGGGTTAACAGGCGGTCCACTACACATCATATCAGAGGTTCTAAGGCTTGATTGAACTGGATTGGAGAGAGCGTGTAAATCTATTGTCTACCTCTCTCCTGTTTAAAAAAAAAATGTGAAATGCTCTTCCAAAACAAATGACATTTAAAGAACCTTTCTAAAAACTGCTAGGAAATTCTATCCCAGGCCTTGTCTACATAGCAACTAATTAGAATGTTGTTTTTTTGTACAGGAAGCCCAAGGGGCAACAATAACAGTCAAAGCCTTCTTGTAATTGGAATCTGGAGGCAATGTGCCATAATTTCAAAAAATATTTTGTGATCCAAGTTATGCAAAGAATAGACAGTTACAAAGAGAGTTGAGGTCCAGTTTAGGTATGACTTCTTTCGAGATTGGTTGAACCCTTTTAGTAGGGTGAAATAAGTAAACGGAAAAGCAACATGTTACATTCTAAACTTTGTCAGATCAGAAGATCAGAAGACTCGCCAACAGAGAAAGAGGAGATGGTTGTGTTACTTCCTATTCCGTGATTGGTGCCACTAGATCACTTCTATACCTAGTGTGAGTCCATACTCATTCTGGTTCCCAGATATAAGGTGCAAAGCTATAAACATTTGCAGTATGTTCGCAAGAATTTAGAGATTTCAGAATCATTCCATTTAAAATTTTTAATTTATGAATTCTAATTTGTTTACATACATTATTTCAGAGAATATTAGTATATTATTTAATAAATATAAGTATTTATTAAGTTGCAAAAGTCAGGATGCTCTAAGAGTCTGCAGAGTAAATGTTTTTAAACAAGATGCAAGAAAGTCTACTTGTTTTACATTGTAATTGTGCATGTGACATTTGCTCCTATTACCTAGTACCAGCACCACAAGAGCTTCTCACATGTGAGCCCACTCTGTAACACTCTTAAATTACAGTTGTAACATATTTTTGTGAGTTAAAAGTATCCACGTTACACATTTAGAAGTTCATCAGCCTGAAAGTTAATACTTTTTAAATAACCCTTTTTCATCTGCATATATCACAAAACAGGTACCTTTAAAATGACTGCTATTGGCCCACCCTTTCTCCCATTTGATTTTAATCAATACCTGATGGTCATGTTGCAACATGCAACACACCAAGACACCATGGGTTCATATAGCAACAAAATTGTGTATCATTATGCTTTATGATATCATTATGCATTATGATTATCTGGGTCGTGGAACCATTTTGACCTCAGGTGGAGGCATAATGATGAATTGCTCTCCCCTTTGGCAGTCAGCAGCTTAACTTGTACAGGATGGTGGCATCGCTGTACAATAGGATTTATAAAATTATTGGCTTTTTACTGACAGTAATATTTTTTTTTCTATTTCCATAATTGTTTTATGGAATTTTCAATGTAAATGACTGGATCTGTAGAAATAGCAAACATTCTGGTGCACAGTGTTGAATTTTAATGTGATATAATATTCTAACAGATGCAGGATACGCATTTCATTTTTATATGTGTGTGGCACATGTTTCAGAGATGGAGAAAGTGAATGGGAGGGGAAGTATGAGAAGGCGAAGGAGATTAAATAAAATAAAAGAAGAGAGAAAGCAAGAAAGGTTTTCCCGAAGACGCACAAATAGATACAAGAGAGAAATTTAAAAAAAGAAAGGGTTTGGGAAGTAGGATAAAGGAAAGTGTATACTAACATGTTTATTTACAGAAGTTAAGTTAGAATAACTTGGAAACCATGATGCTGTATTTGCCTAACGAAGCAGAGTTGGAATAAGCAACTTACCCAATTCACCAGAATTAGAGAGGAAAACTCAGTCATACCAGGAATTGGATTTAATTTAGATTTAAATTACATTTTGCCTTATTATTACTTCCTCTGTTTAATCCCTTTAGTGACAGAGATGTGACTGGTACATTGAAAAGCAATGTAGGTTTGGCACACCTCTAGCACTAAAAGGGTTAATACTTATCGCAAATCGGTTTTGCTCCATATGGGAAAAACTGCTGAGTGTAATCAGACACATTATTCCTACTCTAATACAATAAATTATGCTAAAATATAAAATCGTTAGAAGGGTCAGCACAAAAAAACACAAAAAATGCGAAGGGAGACATTTTTAACAAGAAAATCGTCATAGAGATACAATATATCTATGCTTATAGGTAACATATTGAGTCTAACTGCAGGAGCCAAGTTTGAACATTTATGCAACCTTTGGCACAGATGTTGTGGACTACATCTCTCATAGTGATCTTATATCCAAAATGGTGGCAAAGCACCAGTGCTGATGTTGTCCACAGCCTTTGGAGCCAACGGTTGCCTACCACTGCCCTGTAGTCTACTGTCTAGATGGTTTTCTGTTTTCTTTTTACCCTGGCAGCCCAAGTTCAACTCTTTGCTGAGGAATAAACATGTTTCCTTTCTTTTTTTCATTTTTTTTCAACAATCTTTGTTTTTATATATTTTTTTTTCCATAGATTGATTTATTTTTCGGAAGATAATGGGGTACAGAAAGAAAAAGGGGAGGGGGGGAAATACTGCCACAATTCAGACAGAATAGTAAGCATCAATATATAAATCACAGATGTCAGTTCAATAGTACAATGCAGCACAATGTAACTCCCATTTTGTCCTGTTATTCTCCCACAAACGCACTTTTCTTGTCATCATAAGGTCCCTTGTGTAGTAGTATGTCAATTGGGACTACAGTATGTAAGCGGGTCAACTACGTTATTTTATTTTGCTAAATGTCGTTAATGTTTGTTGGAGTAAGCGAGATTGCTGAAGCTACGATCTGTCTGGGAAGATATCCCTTATGAGCTACAGCCGTGAAAGTATATCTCGTAATGCATTTCAAGTGTGTCTTGATCAACATTAGTATATGTGGTACGTATTATATTTATATTTAGACCCATGTTATGTTGTCTGCATGGGATTTCTTAAGGATCCTATAATATCTTTGTGGGGTTATTGAGATGGGTGGCTTCCAAACAAGGTTTCCATGTCTCTTCTAGCTTCTTCACTTTAATATGAGACTCTGAAGAAAGGATCTCATAGCGATAATATTGATATACTTTTTCTTTCAATTCTTTATTTGTCGGGCAATATGCGGACTTCCAATGGAGTGCTATAAGATTCCTTGCCGCTAGGATTATTATAGTAGCCACCTGTCTATCATTCCGTGACCACATGTCTGGAAATAGCAATAGTAGGGCAATTGTGGTGGTGAGGGAGGCTTCATCTACCGTGCCCAGTGTTATTAGGGTTTTAACTCTGGTCCACAATGGCTTGATTTTTTCGCAATCCCACCATATGTGTGTCATATGGCCAATCTCAGTGTTGCATCTCCAACAGGTGGGCCCCACCACTGGATATATCTTATGTAGTCTTTGTGGCGTGAGGTACCAACGATACACTAATTTTTTGTGAGCCTCTACATGGGAGAAGCAGGATGTGATGCCTTGTAATGCATTCAAGGACCTCAGCCACTGTTCATCAGTGAGTATAGGCATTCCTTCCAGTTCCCACTGTGGAACATACTTAAAGTGACGTGGTGGATGTCTGTCTAGTAGGGTTTGGTAACATAGTGTTAAGGTTTTTGGTTTTGTCGGTGCCGAAAAACATCTGTCAAAGATTCGTTTTTGGTAGACCTTTCTGTGGTCAGGCGTTTCAGTGGAGAAATCAACCTTAGTGTTGATGATGCTTTTCAGTTGTAAGTATGAAAAGATAAAGGAGTGTGGTAGGTTAAATTTCTTTTGGAGCTCTGGAAATGGTAACATCTTTGCTTGATAGCATAGGTCTTTAATACGATTGACACCGAGGACTATCCATGGTTTGAGTGATAGCCACGGTGAGATTGCTTCTAATGCTGACAGAGGGGCCTGTAAGCTGAAGCATTTATCTAACGGGTGTCTTGCATGAAGGCAGTCCCAGATTTTCATGGTAAGAGAAGTTGTAGGGTATAGTGTAGTCTCCTGTTTTCTGTAGTGTTTTGGAGTCCATAGGTCACTTATCAGTGATTTCGTCCCTGTGGCTGCTCTCTCCATATCTACCCATTGAAAGGTGTTGCTAGGTGCGTGAAGCCGGACTGCTGCCTTGAGTAGAGCTGCTTTGTAATACGTTATTAGTTTAGGTAAGCCCAGTCCGCCTTCTTTCGGGTTCAGCTGTTGGAGGGGAAGGGGCAAGTGTGGTTTCATTTTACCCCATACAAACTTATTTACTATGCGTTGGATATTCTTGAACCATAAAGTTGAGATTGGAAGCGGCAACATCCTAAATATGTAAAGGGCCTTCGGGAGTATCATCATTTTGATAGCTTGTAAGCGCCCCATCCAAGAAATTCGGACATCTTTCCACTTTTGAAAGCTTGAGTTGCACACTTTAACAAATGGTGTATAGTTCAGGGAGATCATTTTTTGCTTGTGTAGAGCCAGTTTGACTCCGAGATATGTAATATGATCATGTCTCCATTCAAATTGGTACGAGCTTTGCAGGTTGTGCAGTTGACGTGGTTTCAGATGGATCGGTAGCGCTTGGGTTTTCAAAGTGTTAAGTTTATAATAGGATATTTGTCCATAGGTGTTCAGTAGGTGTAATAGTTGTGGTAGCGAGGAGTCTGGCTTGCTCAAGGAAAGAAAAATGTCATCTGCGAACATCGCCAGACGGTAATTGTGGGATTGGATCTGTATACCTGTGATCATTGGGTCTTGCCTGATTTTATGCGCCAATGGCTCTAGTGATAGAATGAATAGTAGGGGAGACAGCGGGCAACCCTGCCTCGTGCCATTAGTAAGACTGAAGCGGGTGCATATAAAGCCTGAATTTGACACTTGTGCTGAAGGATTACCATAAAGTGCCATGATTCCCTGTATGAATTCCGAGGGGAAGTTAAATTTAGTTAGAACTGTTGACATATATTTCCAATTGAGTCGGTCGAAAGCCTTCTCTGCGTCCAAGACTAGTAGAAGGCTTTCCGTACCATGCTCCTCGATGTGAGTCAGGATGTTTAGGATTTTTCTGGTGTTGTCACAGCCCTGTCTACCACGAATAAAGCCTGATTGGTCGTTATGTACTATTCTAGGGAGTATCGGAGCCAATCTGTTAGCTATAATTTTGGCATATATTTTTGTATCACAATTGAGCAAAGATATGGGTCTAAAATTAGAACAGTGGATGGGGGGTTTCCCTGGTTTTGGAAGCGTAGAAATGTGCGCTCTTAACATTTCGGTGGGCATTTCTCCCGTCTGAAAGCAGTGATTGTATAGGTTTGTCATATGTGGGGCTAATATGGTGCCAAAGGTGCGGTAATATAAATTCGAAAAGCCATCTGGGCCTGGTGATTTGTGAGCCGGCAATTGGGCTATGGTTTGCAACGTTTCTTCCACTGAAATAGGTCGGGTGAGAAGCTGAAATTCTTCTCTGGAGATTTGTGGTAGGTCGACATCTCGTAAAAAGTCATCAATGTCTTCTTGCGTGGGGGTGGGGGAGGAGACATCATCTGCTAGATTATATAATTTGCTGTAATATCTACCAAACTCATTTACTATGTTTTGTGGATTTGTGATCTTGCTACCCCCCTCTGATTGGAGGTATGCTATCTTTGAGGCCTCCATTCTCGTTTTAAGTTGTGAGGCTAAGATTTTTCCAGCCCTATTGCCTGCCTTAAAAAAATTATATTTCAATTTTGTGAGTAGGTAAATTGTCTTTGCTGTTTCTAGGTCATTCAGTTGTGCCTGGAGTCGGAGATTATTCGATGTGGTTTCATGAGATGGTGTGTGTTTGTTTTTGTTAGATAGGGCGTTGAGTTCTGTTAGGGTACTGGTGTATTTCAGAAGCCGCTGTTTCTTCTGGTAGCTAGAATGTTTAATGAATTGCCCTCTAAGGACGGCTTTATGTGCCTGCCATAGACTTTCTGTGCTAACCTCATCATTATTATTAAGCATGAAATATGTTTCAAGTTCTTCCCTAATTTGTGTGACCAGATTGTGGTCCGATAGTAGTGTTTCGTTTAGGCGCCACGGTCTCTTACCTTGTGTGGGGTGTTGCATTGTAAATGCTAAAGTGATTGGGGCATGGTCTGACCATGTTATATCTCCAATGTGTGTGTCGGCTATTTTCATGATAATGTTCTTGGGAATTATAAATCTGTCTATTCTCGAGTATGATGAATGGCTTACTGAATGGTACGTATAGTCCCTATGAATGGGATTAGCTATCCTCCAGGCGTCTAAAAACTCGTGATCCGTAAGTGTTTTGTCTAGGAGCTTAGTAGATCGTAATCTGCTACGTATGGTTTTGTGATTGACAGAGTGAGTAGATGTAGTGTCTAAGTTGGCATCAAGCAGGCAGTTGGTGTCCCCTCCTACAATTACGTCACCATATTTATGGGCTTCTGTAAGAGTCAAGATTTTATCTAGAAAGGAATGTTGGTCAGTATGTGGCCCGTATACGTTGACTAGAGTAATCTGTGTGTTATTTATGATACACTCTAAGAGGAGGTATCTGCCCTCTTTGTCTTTTAGCTGCTTTACAAGTTGGAAAGAAACTTCCTTACTTATTAGAATGGTGACTCCTCGTTTTTTCGACTTAAATGTACTATGGAATCCCAAGGGGAAGTGTTTAGAGGTAAATTTTGGCTGGTGTCCGGTTTGAAAGTGGGTTTCTTGGTAAAATGCGACATGCGCTTTATACTTTTTTGCCTCTTGGAGAGCTAATCTCCGTTTGTGGGGTGTGTTTAGCCCTTTCGCATTTAATGAGAAAATGTTAAGTGTCATCATATCTCAGTGTGGTCTTAGGTTTGCCTAGCTTCATACAATCTTTCAGATGTGAGTCATCTATTGCCTTCTTCTGTGAGTAGGTGATGTCAGTATGGTTAGCGCATACATTGACTTTTTGATCTGCCCTCAAATGTTTTGCTGTAATGGGGGTAGTTGTGTATGTGCTCTGGCTAGGTAGTGGGAGTCGAGCGTTGGCTAGCCAGCTGAATTGCAGTCCCGTGGGTAAGGGAGGAGGGGGGGTGGGGAAGTAAATAACCAAGAACAAACTATGTACAACGACCAAGATATCTCTAACGCGAGATCCGGTCATAAGTTGGTCCGTACCAACTGTAAATATGGGTATAGGTCCCTAGGTGAGGCCCGCGTTAGCGGGGGTACTCGGGCACTAGAGCCCCGTCGGGGGTAGAGAGATCCCAGTGGTGGATGGGAGAGCACCTGTCATTAGGTTTCCAGTACCGGGTGAGGTATGCCTTGTCGGTTTTGTGTTCCGTCCCAATATATGTCACTATCATCTCCACTAGGGGCGGCATAAGTATGGTTGCCTCTGGTTTCCCTGACATTCTCTTGGTTGTGAGAGATATAAGTGATCTACCTATGTGCGATCTGTATGTCCCCTTTGTCCTATTGGTACAGTTATTATACCATGCTATACCTGAAATGCATGCGAACTAAGACCTTTATCCCTCAGTCTAATCACTTCCCGGGTTTATATCCATAAACTATTTGCAAAATAATACATTATTAACCAAACAATAACATTAGCACATTTTGTCTACTTGCATGACACCACTGATCAAGGATTCTGTGTTTACATCTATGACCGTCCAAGGGGATATCAAAGCTCCACGATAGAAGTTGTTGCCAGTTCATGTGGCATTTGGGCTTTTTTCCCATCCGTGCGTAATCTGTAATGGTGATTTGGCTGTCGGTCTTCCCTCTGAAGACTCAAGTAGATCTTCCACTATCGGAATATTCCATTCTTCCATGGCGATCTTCCCCTCTGCTGGAGTGGTGAGGTGCTTTTCTATGCCGTTCCTTTTGACAATAAGTCGCGTCGGGAATCCCCACTTATATGGTATCTCCGCCGCTCTCAGTGCTCGGGTGATGGGAATGAAGGTTCTTCTTGCCGCTAACGTCGCTGCCGATAAATCCACGTATAATTGAACTTTGTGGTATCTGTCAGGGAGGCTTGGTCGTTTCCTTGAGGCCGCCATGATTAATTATTTGGCAGTATAGTAGTGTAGTCTAGTGATGGTGTCTCTAGGCGCAGTTGCCGGCAGATGTCTGGGTCTGGGCAAGCGGTGTGTTCTATCCAACAAAAGCTGCGACTCTGGGAGGTCTGGCACCAGGTGATGGAATAGAGTGGTGACATATGCGTTAAGGGCAGCAGGGCCGACGTCCTCAGGGATGCCGCGGATGCGGACATTGTTTCTTCTATCCGTATCCTCATGATCCGTTAGTTTAGTAAAGATGGAAGAAATTTTTGCATCTAGGTTTTCATAAGACGCCACCATATTATTGTGAGCAGTGATAATCTCTTCTGTCTTGCATTCTAGGTAATCCGTTCTTTCTCCCAATGCTCTGACGTCTGCTCTGATTTCTTTGGCCAGATTGGCAAAATCAGCCTGCATTGATAGTTGTAAGTGTATTAGCATCTTTTGTATTGATGCTTCTGTGGCTAAATTTTCTTTAGTTGAAATCGTGGTGATGTCGCTCCTGCCGGAACTCGAGGCCGGTGAGTGCGGCCTGTCCGCGCCATCTTTAGTGGCTTGCGGTGGCGACGCCATCGTAGCTATCTGTAGCGTGGCTACTTCTCTTTGCTTTTTTTTTGTTGGAGGTCTTTGTGTCATGATGTCGAGTTGCACCCTCGACGGCTGGAATGCTTTTGCGAGCTGAACTCCCTCGTATCGCTATGCTAGTCGCTGTATTTGGGATTTGTCTCTCAGAGCCGGTCGTTCACACGTCCATCTTGGCTCGCGGTCAGGCCACGCCCCCGTCATCACTTTTTTTTAACAAGTTTCTTAGTGCAAAGTTACAATTTGATGATTATGTCCATTCCATGACGTGAAAGGAAAACTAATATCTAATATGTGAAACCTGCTAGCTGTTAATCTGCGGGACTATGAACGCAACGTGATTGGACGTTAAGGAGATTGTATGACAATTAACTGGTGGAGAATATAGGGGTATGAATAGAGAAGAGAAAAAAGGGGAAGGGGGTATATGTAGGTATATGAGTGCATTAATAAAGGAGTCTTCCACCCATCCACCTATACTATCTATCTGGGGTCTCACAATTTTTGTAAAGCTTTAGAAGCTCAGAATGTGTTGGAAACTAGTAATGTAACCTTAAGATATTTTCCCCCTTGTTGCGTTAATTCGATGTGTTCATATATTCTAGCCATGGTAGGCACATCTTAAAACAGTGCTCATTTATGGCTTTATGTGTCTCCTTTTCATATATTTTTTTCTACTCATGTTGGCCACTGCGATACGGTTGGTATCACCTACTTCTTCCAATAAATAAGAGTTAGGGCATAAATGCCACCAATTTTAGTATACATTGCTCAGTTTTGTTCCTTTGGATACTACACCACTAAAACATCTGCAGAACGTGCTCTCACAAAAAATCCTACCAGTGGGCGATCAACACCACTGAACACAAACTATACCAGAGCTTGTATTAGCTCTATTAAATGTGAGTAGGACCATAACTACCTGCATATTACGTATTATCTTGCTGTGATATACTACACTATTTTTTTCTCTGTGTTCTTTTTTCTGTGGATCTGGACACAAAACTACCCTTGACTCCTCCATTCCTACAAGGAAAGAATTCAATTGCCAATTTATCGGTTATACCTTAAAGATTGGATTTTCATTTTAGTTAATTTTAGTTTGTATCTATTTTTATTTTTTACTATATTTCACTACCTTTGAGGCTCAACCTTTCTTTGTTTTTTGTCTTTGTTGTTTCCTTATAAATACCTATAAGCAGGAGTTTGACCATTTCTAGTTATCTGTCTTACATCTACTGTATATGACAAAATTGCATATCCGTGTGTGAAATATTACATTACAATGGATACCATGCAGTCTCAAACATTCTATCCCTCCAATATTTCTGACAGATAAACAAACACATGAAAAGTTGTTTAAATGTGTGTACTAAGTTCTAAGTCTTTACTTATACACATTTTTTCTTAGTTTTTTTCAAATATACTAACAATACCATGCATCTCATGGCTTAGTTGAATATTGCACTCTTTTTTCCCCGAACAAAAGGAACTTGGTACTGAAGGGGTTAATGTCAGGTCAAATGAAAGAATGAAAGAAAGTCTCCTTGCCATTTGCCAGCTCACATGGACCCATCTAGTATAATTTCCACAGGCACTGTTTTAAGAAATCCATCTAATTTACCCTCAATATATTTCAGATTATTTTCCAGCTACGAGTTTCTTCCATGGGAAACGTGTTAGTTATGTCAGAGGAACTGTGGGAGACCCATAAAAAAAAAAAAAAAACATTATTCCTGCATATAATGACAGAGCTATGAATTCAGTATCTGGGTATAACCAACCAGTTAGTTTTTTTTTATTCAGTAAAGTATTTCTCAGTTTAAGAGAGCCCTTGTGAATACAGGCTCTGTCACCCTATAATTTTCTGTGACTTGAATTATTGGCCCCAAGTTGAGGTTAGATTCATACAGGTCAAGTACTAATTATGTGGGCAGAAGGGTGTGTTAATTAAGGAAATATTACTTTAAAAGGGCAGTGAAGGAAAATGCATGTAAAGGTACAAAGTTGGTCTTTGTTTTTCATTTGGCACTAAACATATTAAACACCCACCGGGATACTAAGATTTAGCCATTGATTTGTGGCTTTTAAACCAAAAACTTTTTAGTGTTAAAATCACTGATTCTTTTCTTCTTTTTTATTTTTTTACGTTTTAGCTGCCTACAGCTTAATTGCAGAATGGTGCCTTTGTAATGATTATATTTTATAGGGGTCCCCTGCAGTTAAGTATATAAGCCATGAAAGTAATACTTCTAAAAAATGAAATTAAAAATGACATGCATTGTTTCTTTTACAACTTGAATTTTTAGTTTTTTCCTATTATTCATAATATAAGTAATTACCAGAAGTATGTTACTGAAAAATATACAAAAATGTAAAAAATATATCTATTTTTGTAATATTTATTTAATTAATTTAGGGCAAACTAGCTAATTTTAAAAATTCTACAACTTAGATATGTACTGGCAAATTCTATATAAAATACTGAATTTCACCCTAATTCACTAAAACCAAATCCAGCTAAAAGCAAATTTGCTAAATATAGTCACCTGTATTTTACATGTGAATCTATTTAAATTGTTACAAAATAGTTACAAACAAAATCTTTGCAGTGTGAGGCTTAAATATGCTGCATTTTTAAACATTGTGTCTTGGATGCTTTACACTTTGGATACATCTCTGCACTTTCTCCTCGGCTGTCTCTGATCATCTTTCCCTGGCTTCATGCAGTGATTACCTCCCTTCCAAACTCAGTCTCCCCCCTGCAGACAGCTCTCTACTGTTGTCTCATCCATGCAAGTTCTGAAAGTTCTGTCCTTCAGCCAGCCAGGACTTTGTCTGATACTCTGTATATAGAAATGTGATTAGACTGAAAGTAGTGACCTCAAATAATAATGTCTTACCTTTAAGATGTTAAGACGTTTATTACATTTCCCACGAGACTCAGTCAGCCATTCAGCTGGATATGTATCTTGTTAAATATAATGTACTTGAACTGGAATGTTACTGCTAAAGCATAAAGGTCATTAAACATAAAAAAAAAATGAAAATGTATGAAAAACATTTTTTTTAAAATTTGTAGAAAATGCCCACTAGGTGACACTGTAAGTAAAACCCTTGCTATATCATTGATAGAATATGGGTGTTAGCATATTAAAGGGATGCTATAGACACCCAAACAACAGCTTAATGAAGTAGTTTTGGTGGAAAGATCATGGCTCTGCAGCCTCACCGTGCAATTCCCTGATGTTTAGGAGTTAATTTACTCTGTTTATACAGCCAGTGCCTGTGACTTACACAGCCTTCCTAAACACTTCCTGTAAAGAGACATCTAATGTTTAAACTTCCTTTATTGCACAGTTTGTTTAATTTAGAATGTCTTATCTCTGTAAATAACCTGCTAGAGCAGTGATTCCCAACACAGCCTTTAAGTACCCCCTAACAGTCCAGGATTTAAGGATTACTCAATTGTGTCTAAAGTGTTTTGGGGGAAAAACCAAAAAACACTTTAGACACAACAGGGTAATCCCTAAATCTTGGACTGAAAGGGGGTACTTGAGGAACCCCTGTGCTAGAGCAAACAGGCTGGGGCAAAGGTTTACAAGGAGGGTTTAATCAAATTACATGGATGGAACCTAGTGCCCCACCATCTGAAAACGTTACCACATGCCATTGCAACTCTTTTTCCCGCTGCCCTCAACCATTGACCAAGTAATAATAGGAAGTGGTCATTACAGTTGTTTACGCGCCATGGAAATTGTGACATGAAGAACCAGCAAATAAAATGAAACTTTAGTGAATAAACCTCACAGGTTTACTAATTAAACTCTGAATTGTAGTGAACAGAAATATAAATGGGAAACCTTAAAGGGAAACTCCAGTGCCTGGAAAACAATCTGATTTCCTGGCACCGCAGGTCCCCTCTCCCTCCCACCCCCAAATCCCCGGATGCTGAAGGGGTGAAAACCCCTTCAGTCACTTACCAGAGGCAGCGACGCTCCTCCCAGTGATTACGTCGGCCGAGACTGATCCCGCCCACAGGCCGGGGAGACCTAATGCGCATGCGCGGCAAAGCCGCGCATGCGCATTTGAGCTCCCCATAGGAAAGCATTGAAAATGCTTTTCAATGCTTTCCTATCGAGAATTGAGCGACGCTGGAGGTCCTCACACAGCGTGAGGACGTCCAGCGACGCTCTAGCACAGGTTTTCTGTGCTATGATGCAGGAAGTGCCCTCTAGTGGCTGTCTACTAGACAGCCACTAGAGGTGGAGTTAACCCTGCAAGGTAATTA
This sequence comes from Pelobates fuscus, assembly GCF_036172605.1. NCBI lineage: Eukaryota > Metazoa > Chordata > Amphibia > Anura > Pelobatidae > Pelobates > Pelobates fuscus. The sequence continues at coordinate 109,907,625 of NC_086327.1, read as the reverse complement.
TTGCAGTTTATAAAAAAAAACTGCAATAATTACACTTGCAGGATTAGGAGTAGTGGGAGTTGGCACCCAGACCACTCCAATGGGCAGAAGTGGTCTGGGTGCCTGGAGTGTCCCTTTAAAATAGCAAGGTTGTAATTATATCTGTTTTGCAGAATTTGCAGTCATTTTGCAGTAAATGTGCCATTTTAATTACTTTTGCTACAATATATTTGCTAAACATATTGTTTTGCATTTGCATTGCAACACAAAATGAAATCTAACAAAATAGGCCCAATTTGCACCAATCTGGCCTTGTGAATTATTATAACATTACTCTGCCTTGGTCCAAATTCCAAATGCTTCATCAGACCCACCAAACCAAACCAACTTCTCCAACTGTTGCAATTATCTTCCACCCCCTCATAGTTCATACACAGAGCTCCACCCCAGCTTCATTCATTCCTCCATTGCCAAAAAACACAGCACAGTTGAAAGATCACTGGACATTTTAAATTTATAGTTTTGTAATGTGTAAGATAAAACTACTGTAATGAAGACTTGACCACTCGTTCTGTGATATTTTTTATTTTTTTTCTATTTTATTCTTTTTTACTATTGACCACATTTGTTATTTTTGTCATTTTTTTATATTGTACTTTTTTTATTTTTATTTTTTTACATTTTTTTTTTTTTTTTACTATTGACTACATTGTGGCACAACCCCCAAACTCGCCCCCACCGGATTTTATTTTTTCTTTACGTCTGAGGATTAGAGGCTCTCAATAGATATGATCAGTGAGATTTGGCTCAAAGCTTTTGAAGTTTACCTCTGAATTTGCAAAGAATGAGTATTTCACATATTTTGCACTTGGCTGCCTTTGATTTTTCTGTCTCATTCTTAATCCTGGCACTGAGTCTCCAGTCACACCGCACTGCTGTGTTGCATGCTTAAACAGAAATAGATTAACAATGCTACGCTCCGTGACTGTTGAAGGGGCAAACAGGCATGGAAACTGTGTATTGATATATGGGAAAAAGCATTAATGACTGTTGTATCTTGTATTCCTTTGTGAATAACTGCTCTATAAAAATAAAATAAAAAAATTAAGGCAAGTATCATTAACAAAACATGTAAAAAGAGTACAAACGCATTCTCCTTTATTCTGAAGATCACGAGGTAGACATTGTTAACACAATTTAACAATGGACAATACAAGTTATTGGAGGCTCCATATTCTCATTTAGGGCTTTATTCAATTAGGTGTGATGGCAATTATTGGTATTTAATGGCTTTTTAGGTTAATGAGTCTTGCACTTTAGTGAACATTCATTGATGGATCAACAGCTGAACTGTGCAAGTTACAAATCAATTTGTTTATTTTCTATTTGTATTAATGGAAGCATTTATTTATTGTTTTTAACCCTACAGAATAAAGCACTGGGGGGGGGGGGGGGTGTTATCTTTACATGCACTAATGAAAAAGGAATACTACTAAGTAATACGGTGAAAAAGTACACACGCATAACACACTTAAATGTCATTAAATATGCACAGTGAGTCCAAAAGAAATGTCTTCAATATATTCTGTCATTTATAACAAGGGTCTTCTGCCATTTCCTGGACCCAGGTAATTTTTGCATGTTTAAGGGCAATACAAGAATATAGCTGAATAATAATAATAAAAGCTAAAGGTAAGGAAACGTATTCACAAAAATCAAGGAGTCGGAATGGACACAAATTATGTCTAAAAAAAAACAACAATACAAAAAAGACGCTGCTAGGATGCACAGGGGGAGATTATGGGGCAACAAATGGAAAAAGAAGATATATTTTTTTATACATGACCCCCATTTTGCTAGTTGAACATCCAGCAATATGTATCGATTGACAAAGCCCTGATACTCTGCTAGATGAGGATGCCACTGGTTCCTTGGTCCATTTCCGGGTTTCCTGGGATGAGTCGGGACTATCTTCTACAGCTCGAGAATTGTAATGGGACTTTCCAAGCACACATCTCTGCATAGTATATCTGACACCGCTGGTGCTTGGAGGAACAAGTGTATCTCTTTACTGCACCTGCGCCTACAGCTAAAAGACAGACCAATTCCCATCTCACCCTAAGCTGTCAATCAGGTAGTCCTGACAGGTAGGGCTACCTGCCTATCACTATACACAATGAGTGCATCAGAACCTGCCTATCACTATACACAATGAGTGCACAAAAGCGCAAACGGGATTGTGTGTATACTGACAGAATGTGAGGTATGGCTGCTATTAGCATTGGAAACAATGTCACCTATCCCATCTGATGCAAAGACCTGTGGCTGGAGGATAATGGTTATCCTATAAAACCCTGCTGAGAAAAGCTTTATGGAATAAAATTCCCAGAGTAAATGTTTGTTGTACGTTTGAATGTTCTATATTTCTTGTATGTGTGAACATTTATTGGCTTGTCAAATCTGCTGTTATACATTTCCACTTCATCATTTTAAAACTATTGGTGCTATATAAATACTAATGATTACAAGATCAGATTACATAGGTCAGAATGAGAGGCTTCAGATTGATTGGCCCACTTCGTGGTGAGTAATACTTTCCTATGGGCGGTTTGAATGCGCGAGCGGCTCTTGCCGCACATGTGCATTTGGATCTGATGTCGGCAGGGGGAGGAGAGGTCACCAGCGCCGAGGGAGCCCGGCGCTGGAAAAGGGTAAGTGGCTGAAGGGGTTTTAACCCATACAGCCCAGCGGGAGGGGGGCCCTGAGGTTAGGGAGGACCTAATGACCCTATAGTGCCAGGTAAACGAGTTTGTTTTCCTGGCACTATAGTGCTCCTTTAAATTAAATAAATACAAATTTCTTTTAAGGGGAAATTGCAAGTTCCATAAGTTAATGAAGCCATCATTCGGAGTGTGCATCAGTCAGCAGGGGGGGCACTGTTGGGACGTGAAAACTAAGCCTGCTGTCCCACTGTCAGCTGGAGGGGGGAACGTGTGTTGCTAAGTACGCCATTACATGCATAGGTTGAAGGATATAATTTTTCATTCTTACTGTCAAACATATGGCTGTCCCTGATTTTTTAAAAATGTTCCATATTGATTTATTATAATTAATAACCTGCAGTTCCTTGCAGATGATAATTGCAATGTTCTCATAATCTGCCTTATTAATTACCAGCATATTTAAGCATCGGAAGAATACGTTTTCCATATGTTTAAATACTCCAGACTGAAACTATAATGACCGTTTAAAATTTTTCAGAAAATTTTGCCTCTGTGTAAAAACATTACAATCGCTTTTGTCTTTTCACTTCGAGCCTTGAGGACGCACCCTGCTGATTTCATTCTTTATCTATCCACAGAATTTTTACAACATTCCTACATGCTGAGCGATTTTGTGAAATTATTCAGCTAAAACGCAGCATTTGATACCTTTTCCTCAGGGAGAGAAAACCACTGTTATGTCACACACTGCATCATAGTTGCCTACCATAAACTATTTTTATTGTTGCAAACCAAAATATACTTTAATTCGCTCGACACTCTTAAAAGCTCCATGTGGGAAATGCTTTGGGGAGAAAAAAAAAAAATCTAATTTATTTTATGCATAAATTTCTCACGCTATATATTTTCTTTATATCTAGAGTGTTAACGATCAATTAATAAAAAAAAAAAAAGAATGAACAAATTGTGAAGCAGGTGTTTTGTGGATGTTTTGGTGTTCGTTTTTTACACCTATATTATTCTGTGCTTGCTCTATTATATTTACATTTTATACATAGATTAAGATATATTGCTTATAAAATATTTAGATATCAAAAAAATAAATTATAGGCACGCTTAATAGGCTTGCTAGATCTACCTTGTTTTTCTATGCACATATCACTAATACAAGCACAAAATTGTTGCACTGCCGTATGTAGAATTCAACTACTGCTAGTAAAACATTAAATTCATTAATAGAACACTCAAGGCACCGTTACCACTGCAGTGCACTGTAGTGATTATTGTGCCAGGTGCCCGGAAGCTCTCTCAGTGTTTGTAGTCAAACCGCTTTAGGAATGGTTTGACAACTTACCTTGGTCAACCAGGTGCCCACCACCACATCCTCTACAAATGGAAGCTCCGCAATGCTGGTGGTGCGGGCAGTGCTTAGTTCAAGAGAGCTAATGGAAGCTCCTTGCACGACTTTTATCTGAAAAGGAGACAGTGGAAGTTCCACAGCTGTAAAATCATTCTTAAAAGATGTAACTATTTACACTAGGAGGGTGCCAGGGTGCTCCTAGCATCATACCCATTGCAGAGGGCTGCAGTGGTATTGGTGTTTGGAGTGTTCCTTTAATCAAAGACGATTTGTACAGCATTATATTGCTAAGTACTACAGGAAGCAAACTGTTCAATGTGCTAGGCAAAGATCCATGTTGCCGCGTCTTAAAGGGATACTCTAGAACTCTAAAGCACATCAGCTTTTTGAAGGGTTTTCTGTGTGAAGAGTGTTTAATTTATTTATTTAAAAAAAAATGCAGATTTCAATAGAAATTGACACTTTTATAATCATACACCCCCTAGCTGTCAATCAGACAAGTGATCCTGTTACTTCCTGGTTGTTTAGCTCAGTGGAGCTAAACTTAAGAGGCAGCAATTGCTCAGAACTCCTGCCTGGCAAAGACTTCTCATTGAGCTGCATTCTGAAGTCTGTGATTGGACAGCTACATCAAGTGTGGGTTAGAAGGGGAGGGCTTACACATCTGCAGACAGAGATTGCAGTTTTTGGAAGCTATTTTCTGATATTACCCAATAAAAATGCATAATTAAATAGATGAGTATTTCTGCTAAACAGTGTTTTTTTTTTTTTTCAATTTGTTTGTATTTAGAAAGTGGAGTGTCCATTTAAGTCTATTTGCCCACACCTGCAGTCTGTATGTCTGTGGTTTCTCTGCTCATTCTTCTCTTCTGATTCTCTCCAGTATGTCTATTTTTTTTCGCATCTCTTATCTTTATTTTTCTTTTTTTTTCTGTGTTCCTTGCTTTTCCCAATGGGTCTATTTATTAAACAGTGAGTTGCACTAAGGAGAAAAAGTACTGAGTAACCAAAATAGAAGAGTGGGAAAAGACTCCACCTGCCTACCTGATGCTGAATGTCCTCATGCTCTCAGTAAAATCCCCATAGGAAATCATTGTAGCAATGCTCTCCTAAGGTGAGGGCCTAATGCACTAGTGGCGGTTGCTGAGCATGCACATTAACTCCGCACTTCAGATGATTTTCGAGGAGTCTGAACACCAAACAAGTGCCAAGTGACATTGGCACGGAAATCAGGTAAGTGACAAAAAGGGTTTTTTAACCCTTTAGCTGACGGGGCACACGGAAGGCACTATAGTGTTAGGAATTCAGTTTTGTATTCCTTACACTATAGAATCCCTTTAAGCTATCAAGGAAGATCACTCTATAATGTCCAAAGCTAGTAAGCTTACTGACCTGATTTAATTTATTTGTTTTCATTATTTTTGGTGGTGATATAATGTAGCTGCATGTGTTACTTTTAGTGCTGTTTGCAAAATATATTCTGAGTGGGGGGGCGTGGCTACCAGCGACACAAATTCTAAATTTACAGCCACAAAACGGCAGAGAACAAGCCCAAACTCGAACATCCCCCCAACAGAGATAATGGGGCGAAAAAACAAAAAGACTCACGGACCGGCAGGTCCCCTCCAGAGAGATATTAGAACCTCCTTTGAGCGGCCGACAGCCTCGCAGCTTGTAAAGATGGCGCCTGAGTCTCACTGCACTCATGAGGAATCTGAGGCCTCGCTGGATGAAGAGATATCTAAACCCTCTCCCAGGTCAGAAACACCATCCTGCCTCTCTGAAGAGGAGGAAGATGAGACACCCTCAACAAAGGGTGACATAAAAAGACTCCTCATGGAAATGAGGAAAATCTGGGGAGCGGACCTCAAGCAAGTCCAGGCAGGGGTAGGAGAGTTGCGCCAACAGGTCCAGGCGCTGGAAAACCGTGAGACGGCCAGGGAAATAAACCTAATGGCCCGGGACACCCACCTGGAAAAACTCGCAGCTCAGGTGCAACAATTGAAACGCTCGGTGACCATGCTCGAGACACGGCACCGACGGAAAAACCTCCGTCTCCGAGGGGTCCCGGAATCAGTGACCGACGAACAGCTCATGCCATATGCCCGCAGGCTGATCGCACATATGGGCGTAGGAGGTGCCGAAGACAAACAGCGGCTCTCTGCAGCTTTTCGGGTGCGGAAATCGGCGGCAGCCCCAAGCGGAGCATCCAGAGACATCATCATAGTGACTCTAGATATAGCTGCAAGATCAGCCATAATGACCCGCTCCAGAGAAATGGGGGCGATCGTGAATGAAGGACACAAAGTGACAATATTCCCTGATTTACCCTTCACAGTCCTCATGGAAAAACGAAAGCTGGCTCCTGTCGCCAAGAAATTGAGAGACTCAGGTATGAGATACCGATGGGGAGTGGAGGGCTCCCTCCTAACGGAATTAGAGGGAGACAGTGTGATCCTGACATCAGAAGATGATCCGGAGCCCTTCCTGCAAAAGATAGGCCTACCCCTGACATGGGATACCCCCGCTCCTGCCAAGAGACCCGAAAGCCCGAAGAGCTCCAGCGAGAACAACCACACACGGCACAAGATATCCAGCCTAAAAGTGCAGAGACTGACCCCGGCACGCAGCGCTGCAGAACCACGACCATCTGAGAAAAGGGACCGAAGGTTAACAGATGCCACCAGGGAATCCCTCTGGTGAAATGACTTCACCTGATACTGAGCTTAAGCTGGACCGCAGGCCCCGAAACGCATCACAGAGGCAGACACGACGAACAACTGGCGATTCATCACTTACCTAATAATAGGACATTTTACATGGACAGTCCCGTAGAGACCCAAGAGCGGCCACATATGTGTGAAGTACAGCGGCCAATCTTACAATTTGTACACAGGTCCATTTATATACACTGCGTCACTACCATATTGCCTCACAACATACGCCGCAGTGCCAAATAATGTATTGCTCAACATCATACATCAATGAGTATAGCGCACCACTGGAGTAAGGCAACACAGGGGTACAGCCTCACTAGCTATAACATCGCCGGTAGCTGCAGCGCTAGGGATGGCGCCTCACTAATGGTACAATATTACAGTTATTATAGCGAGGGGTGAGGTTACCGTGCTGGACGTGCAGCACTGCTGGGGATGTTGCATTGTTGGGGATGTGGTATAACCGAGGATGAGGCATTGCTAGGGAGACTGTATTGTGGGAGAGGTGGTGCCACCAGGGAGATGACATTGCTAGAGTTGTGGCGTTACCTGAGAAACTGCTTTATTGTCATTGTCATTGTGCATACTCTGTTTATTACTTCACTAAATATCTTGCAGACTAATATTACGACAACATTTTAACATTATAATAGTTGGAGGTGAACGCCTTACTGACCGTCATGCTACATACCCTGCATAACAATACTCTTGCATCATTGCATCATCATTGCATCATCATTACAACATTGTTTCCATCATTGTCTACATGGAATATTTATATATAATGCAAAATTGATTTTCTTTTTTTTGTTCCTTTCTTATCGCATAAATGTACATGTTGATTACAACTCAATAAAACTAAAATTCAAATTTAAAAAAAAAAATATATATTCTGAGTGTACTCTTTTGTGGAAGAAAGAGAGTTAGAACATATTGTAGACTTGTGCTTCTCAGTCCAATCCTGAAGACTCACCCACTGTTTCAGATTTAGTCATATTCCAGTGCTATTCCAAAGAGAATAGTGACAAAACCTGGACCATTAGTGTGCTTTGATGACTGGGTTCAAGACCACAGAAATTTGAAGGAATTCTTTGGCAAAACTTTGAAATTGTTTATATGTGCAAACCATATATAAAAATCACACACTTTTTTAAATGTATTAATTCTTCTTTTTTTTTTTTTTCATTTAAGATTGTATTAAATATCCAATGTACCTGTCAAATACTCATTAGAAGGAAATTAGCATCTAGACCAGTGTTTTCCCAATCACTCTTCAAGGCACACTGACAATCCATGGTTTATAGGTAATATACCTATTGGTGCAGAATGTGGGCATGCCTAAATCCTAGTCTGCTGGGGTACATTGAGCAGAACTTGGATGGGAACTGGCAACTTGGGCAAATCTAAAGGTTTAAAACCGAGGTCCATTTTTATATGTAACACATACTGAATACAGACTTAACTGAAGATCATGCATCGGGATAGATAGTTGTTGGACCAGAGTATACCAGGTTACTACACAGATTAAATGTACATTATATTATTCGTCTCAACATTCGGGTATATGCAAATTGAGACTGGTGGGCAGACCTGAGAGGGGACGTCACCGGCGACAAGACTTGTGTCACTGGAAATGTCCATAATGGGCAGGCCTGTCCACTAAAGGACTGATGGAGGGTCTAAAGCAAGGGTAGAATTATACATTAATCCAGCCCATTTGAATGTCCAGGAACTGAATGTAACTTTATTTAACAACGCAAATACTCCAAATATAACAGACTTAGTAAAGTGTATACATGTTCCGTTTATTTAATAATGTTTATCAAATAATCATCAATTAATTTTCCGCTGAACTGAAGATTATATTCATCTACATCTGCAGTGCTGTATTTCATGAATTAATCTCTTGCTTTTCATAACAACAGAGCATGTTTAGCATTTTGTGTATGACTAATGATAATTATGATGTACTAATTAGCATTTATTAGACTGTCGCCATTCGCTTTTTTCTTTTTTAGATTTCTGTTAAAAAAAAAAAAAAAGCTCTTAATTGTTAGACATATCATAATTTGTACATATAAAATGCTTAAAATAACCGAACAAATAATCTGGTGACATTGTTGACGGTATAATGGAAAGGTAGTGGCAAAGTGGTAGTAAAAATAATTAAAAGTGCAATACCTATTTATAACATCTGTTTGTTTCTGTGTGTGTAACGGATCGCCTGGCACCCCGACTGGGTACCTCCGTTGAAGGATGCTCCTAGCGTTTCCTGAGGACTCCAAGCACGCTGGCAGACACCACAATCACCGAACCGAAGAAGCATATAAATCCTCTCAAGCATATGAATGCTGTAGACAGTTGAATAGGAAACCATACAAATAGGTTTACACTCCTAGCAGTCAAACTGGAACAGCATACAATAAATCCTCCCCCAAGAATGAGACGACACTTCACTTTGAGGGTTAAAACAGGAAACAGGAACTCCGGTGCTGGCACACCCAGCCTGGTTTTTATTACAGTTGTTGAAAATACAGGACCGCCCACAGGGAGGGATAAAACAACCAATCATATCACAGTTACATCCCACATATCCCCTTCCCTTATCCTGAGAGGAAACTCAATTACACATACAGTTAAAACATACTTTCTACCCAACTTTTATAACTCTAAAACCATACATCCAATCTTCATAAATAACATATTCAGACTCAGCATACTCTAAACATAAACATTCTCAAAAATCATACAAATCCCTCCAGTATATCAAAAGTTAGACGGAAGTTCTTTTATGACCGACCGCAAGCACATTTTCTTGCCCAAAACAGTTCCATGGATTTGGGCTGTGCGGTCGGTCAGTTTCCTGCATAAAAACGGCTAAGTCCTGTTCGAAGTGTTGCCGGTACTTAGACTTTAGTCGAAGTGGAGGCGATGGTAAGGGTCGGTGGTGTTCGGCGTTAAAATGGCCGCCGCCACATGGTCCTTTGTCCGATGCCGGTCACTTCGACGACTTCGACAACTTCGGCACTTCGGCTGCATCTGAAGTGCCATATAAAAAGTGCCAATCCTTCTCCCACAGTAATTAAAGGGCCAGAACGAGTGACATGCACTCTGTTAGGACCGAACACTGTTTTTAAAGGGCCCAATCTCCCAGGGCCATAGTCCAAAGGCAGCAGGTGGGCAACCAGGCTTCTCCAGTTCACAGTGGCGAGGTTGGTTTTGCCACAGTGTGCTTTTTTTCTTATATACTTTCTCTCTTTTTTTTGCCTCTCTATTTTTCTGTTAACATTCCATCTCTTTTATCCCTCTGTAAATGAACGTATTGCAGTGGATACATGTATATCATGGTAAATATAACTTAATTTCCAACTTGATTTGAACAGAGCAAGATGCACATATAATCAGTATTTCACTCCCTTAGTATTATGCCTAAAATAGTCCTTTCCCCTGAGCGCAAGTGAACATAATGATATTCAATCTGCTAAGGAATAGAAAAATTGAGCCGATTTGACTATGAGTTTTCTACAAGCTATGTTGGCAGCACATTCAGCTTAAGGGATAAGAAATCTTAGAAAAATAAATGAAGATTTGGTTCATATCCTAACTGACCCATCAACCAATAGGGGAAGGGGCACAGCATTCAAGTTGAAGGAGGATTTGCTTTGAGCGGTGAGATAACTCGAGCTTTTTCTGCATGTAATAGCTCGTTGCAAGCACATTGCACAAATGGCAAAAGGAGAATGTTGCATTTTGAATGTGAGAATAGAAATGAAATATATCTTGCTCCAAGCGAATGTGTGTTCTCTAATGACTTTGGCATTCATTTCTGTTAGCATATGCAGTAGCAACCATTATTTTTAGATAGTAGCTTTCTTTCAAATACTAACAACTCATCTATATTTTTCTAAAAAAACAGTAAAGAAAAATAAAATAAAATATGTTTTCAGTGTATACAGAAAAGCTTCTCATCATTTTCCATATGTATATATTTATATAATAATAAGCACCTTATATGACATAAGATATGGTAGATCAAGGCTTCATGAAACACGTCCCAGAAGAGAGGTCATAGCAACATATTATAACCATAAACTGCTTCTTCTATGAAAGTTTATGGAAGGCCTTAATGGCATTTAATTATGTTCATAAGAGTTATATCTGTATTTATTTAAAATCTTACACAACAATGAAGTTAAAGCTTCTTTGTTGTTGTTTTTGTATATATTGAAAGTGTGCCTGGGTTTAGAACTTAAACAAAGCTTCATTGATTTCAAAGCTCAGTTGGAATATAGTCGAGCAAATGAATTCCTACGTGCTTCTGTGAGTGGTTCTTTGGATGGAGTGAATGAAGAACTCTGGAACCTAAATCTGTCAACAAAATCACTTGAGAAAACACTTTGTAACCTATTATAGAAAGATAAGTAGACAGAATTTGACTTTTCATGACCTCAATCCATATTTATGTATACACTAAATGTGGGGTAATATTTCGGCGTCCTTCCAGAACATATATATATATATATATATATATATATATATATATATATATATATATATATATATATATATATATATATATATATATATATATATATATATATATATATATATATATATATATATATATATATATAATATTTCTTCCTGCCAACTGAAATGCAGTTTTAGTGCATTGTGAAAGCCAGAAGAGTATCTGGCTCTCGGCCATCACAGAGTAACTTTAGATTAAAAGCCTCTAGGCTTAGTTTAAGGATACAGCTTGCACAATGTATGGATATGTATTTAACATTGATACTATGGTAAGATGACCACCTGTCTATAAGAGTCTTATTTGTTATCTGAATGGGTCTACTGGGAATCAAGCAAGCCCACTGGCAGACGTCCAAAACTCTTGAAATCCTTCTTGCTCCCCCTGATCTGCTTGATTCATGAAAACGGATATCTGGTCTCATCACTATCTAGCCTGATGAGGATTAATTAGGATCTGCAACAAAACAAAACATGAGAGTCACATGTATGTTTTTGGTTGGAACAAATGTCACAATTATAATTTAAAAAAAACAAAAAAAATTTCATTGGACACCATTTTCCTTTATTTAATATGTTATGTTCATTAACAAACAGATTATTGTAATCATAACTGAACTGTAATCCGCTGTAGATTCCGAGCCTCCTGTCCTATATATGTCCCGGAGGCTGCGTGATTAGCCAGATATGAAACCCAGACTTCTATTTAAGTTTCATTCATGCAACAGCTGGGGACATTACGGAGAGAGACAGAGAGGGGAGTGCCTAAACGTTCCACAGTTTATTTATTTCTTGAGGATATTTATACAAGACAAATCTCTGTGCACAAGTGTTGATATCTGTTAAGCATGAAATGGATTAAGAAGGGTTTGGCTAAGACACAAGTATTAAAATGTCACTCTTTCTTCATGTTGGGTCATGGAAAAAAAAATTAAATTACATTTAGCTCTGACTGGTGGAATCTAAGGTATGGCCTACTTTGTGACCCATTCTAACCTTTTGGCATTACTTGGATTACAAGTTGCTTGTCCTCATTTGTACGCTAAGTCAGTAGTCTCTATCATAAAAATAGGGTTATGTGTGCGTTTTTCTGCTCTGGCCTCCAGAAGTCAAAAATTAAAAATTCTTGGGCACATCTACAGGTACAAAAACGCTATATAATCTCTTTAAAACACAATCAACAATTTTAGGCCAAAACAACTGACCTGGAAACATACAATTATGTTATACTAAATCCAATAAAGCCATTTTAAATTCAATTTTCAGTATTCTCAGCTTGGTGAATAACCCTGTTATTTTCAATATTAACATTATGGAAGGGGTGAACACCCACATAATAGTGCAGATTACTAAATATCTGAAGCTACAAGTCCAACACAGATTAGTCATAGTTACGTAGGGATGGAATAAAACATTTGTAATGTGAATAAATGTCAATTAAGAAAATTATTACCGTATATACTCGAGTATAAGCCGACCCGAATATAAGCCGAGGCCCCTAATTTTACCCAAAAAAACTGGGAAAACGTATTGACTCGAGTATAAGACTAGGGTGGGAAATGCAGCAGCTACTGGTAAATTTCTAAATAAAATTAGATCCTAAAAAAATTATATTAATTGAATATTTATTCACAGTGTGTGTATATAATGAATGCAGTGTGTGTGTATGAATGCAGTGTGTGTGTATGAGTGCAGCGTGTGTGTATGAGTGCAGCGTGTGTATGAGTGCAGCGTGTGTATGAGTGCAGCGTGTGTATGAGTGCAGCGTGTGTATGAGTGCAGCATGTGTATATGAGTGTAGCGTGTGTATATGAGTGCAGCGTGTGTATATGAGTGCAGTGTGTGTATGAGTGCAGCGTGTGTATATGAGTGTAGCGTGTGTGTATGAGTGCAGCATGTGTATATGAGTGTAGCGTGTGTATATGAGTGTAGCGTGTGTATATGAGTGCAGCGTGTGTATATGAGTGCAGTGTGTGTATGAATGCAGTGTTTGTATGAGTGCAGCGTGTGTATATGAGTGTAGCGTGTGTATATGAGTGTAGCGTGTGTATATGAGTGCAGTGTGTGTATATGAGTGCAGTGTGTGTATGAATGCAGTGTTTGTATGAGTGCAGTGTGTGTGTATGAGTGCAGTGTGTGTGTGTATGAGTGCAGTGTGTGTGTATGAGTGCAGTGTGTGTGTGTGTTGCAGAGCCTTGGGGGGTGGGCAATTTTATTATTATTTTTTTTAATTATTGTAATAATTTTTTTTAATAATTTTTTTATTATTATTTTTTATTTAATTTAATTATTATTTTATTTTATTATTATTTTAAAAAAAATTGTCCCCCATCCCTGCTTGTTAGCTAGCCAGGGAGGGGGGCTCTCACTCCCTGGTGGTCCAGTGATGTGCCATATAAGTTGCCATAATACAGACACTGACTCGAGTATAAGCCGAGTTGGGGATTTTCAGCACAAAAAAATGTGCTGAAAAACTCGGCGTATACCCGAGTTTATACGGTACATTAGCAGTAGAAACAGAAAGAGAAATGCTGGAAATATGCACTTTTAATGTTTCAAAGTTCCTTTTGGTAGCTTGTGATATTTCCGCATGATTCCTGAGGATATTGTGCTACCTCTCTTTGCCAGATTATCCAAAACCCTGGCACAGTACCCCTTGTTTATAGAATCTTGCATGATGTTGTGGACATGCTGGACCTCAGTCCATTGTATCAGAGCAGAAGAAATCAGGTGAGACAATCTTTGCTTAAAAATTAAGCCCTGCGCTCAAACTCACGCTACTCCTGGGCAGCAGCAATGGCTACAGATCCCAACAGCCAAAATATATAGCACAAAAAAAAAAAAAAAAACACAAATGCTACCAGCACTCTCCCAAATCCCTATGCACATTTAAATAACAATATCACTCCAATGGCCATTAAAGTGCAAGCTCACCAGCCACATCAAGGCAAACCATTTAGAGTCTTACACTAACAATGCACGTTGCTGTTTTCAGCTAAAATGCAAAAACTCTAAAGAGACAGAAAGGGGTATTTTTAGTAAGCTCCACACACTTTTTTTAAAGCTTTTTTAAGAACTGTAACCTTTGATTTGACTTTGATATTTGGGTAAGTTATTTTTGAGAAGATGGTTTTCAGTTATCTTGGCTGTAACTGTGGTTTATCAAGTCTCTCCTTGGGATATTGGGATTATGTTATTGTTCTGATTGTTACCAAGAATAATAAAATTACGACCTATTTACTGGTTGTTTTATTAAATGATAACATATGCCGTGAGTTTAAAGGGACAGGTGGATATACGGTCCTTATCCAGTTTTACCATGATCCGGTTGGAATGTTGAGTCTTTATTCTGCTACTCTGCATTTATAAAAAATAAAGAAAAAGTGGAAACACAGAATTTAACTTGTGAGATGTAAACATTTCAATGTACCATAGGATGTATTTAGTAGTGTAGAAATCTTTCTAATGTAGGAGAAATATATACAAATGCACCGTCAAATAAATATGCATGTTGTGGTACTACCACCAAAGAAACATAAAGTATCACAAAGCTAAAGCACCAGTTCCCTTCTCAGCTCCTTGCCTTACAAGAGAAATCTGCTAGATTTTTGGATAAATCCAAACAAAATAATTCCTTATGATACTGATGATCATTCAGAATGGTTCTGTTTCACTTGGATCCTACCTGTGTCATTTATTATATTTCTTCTGCTTTATTATGAAGTCCCGATCAAGTTATTAAGTGACTATTGTGTATAAAGTCAATTTCCAGGGTGTAAGCGTGTCGCCAATTTCTAAAAACGTAATCTTGTAGACTTCTTCAATATACAGTGATCATTGACAATTACCTAAATCATTACGAGCTATGTTCCAATAAATACCAATGTCCAAGTTTACTGCCCCATATTGGCTGCTCTAAATTGTAATTTTAGTCCTAAAAAGTATCTAATAATGTGACATTAGTTAATTTTGTGTTTATGCAAGATGCTTATTTTAAAGGCATAGTTGAAAGCGCTACGGAATCTGATGGCGCTATATAAATAATAAAATAATAATAATAATAATAATAATAATAATAATAATAATAATAATAATAATAAAGAAAAAGTATATTGAGAAGGATGCATGATTTTTTGTCTTGATTTTATTTAATAACAAATTATGTAAGCACATAAAATATGTATGCAGATTGCAAAATATAATAACATGGTGAGCTGCATAGTTAATAGATCAATCATCTTTTACACTGAATTTCCCATTAGAGGGTAAAAACATTCCCTGAAAGGAAAAAAAAAACGAATGCTGGCAATAAAGGGAATGCCATAAAAACACTTACTTTTCGCCTACACACTATTTATTGCATCTTATTTGCATTTTACTTACTCATATTGATAACTGCAACCGAGAGAAAATCTTGACCATAAATTGTCGAATTTCCATATAAAGAAATGTAGTAATTCTTCATTGACCTGTTCTATATGATAACAATTACTGTTCTGTATGTTCCGGTTACGAAAAATATAAAAGGATAGCAAAAACAACTGCCACGTGTATTATCGAAAAGTCAAAGTTCAGAAGGTAATTACTGTTATTCATAAAAGAGACAGTATCTACATCCAAAGTATGTTCAAAGTGAATATCAAAGTAAAAACATAGCTAAAAATGTTTGGAATTCTGCTATTTTTGCCCATGTTGTCAAATTAATTTCTTCTCATTAGGTTGGATAATCTCTTTTTGGAAAAATGACAATATGAATGAAATGTCGACCTTCCTTTTTTGGATACACGAAATGAAACAGTTTGCTCAAAAAGTGAATTTTGGACTTGTTTTTAAACATTACTTAACCCCTTAATGACCAGACTGTTTTTAAATGTTCTTACCGTTAAGGACCACAAATTTATTGTGGTGTTTGTGTTTAGCTTACTGTACCCACACATTATATACTATTTTTCTCACCATTAAATGGTCTTTCTAAAGATACCATTATTTTCATCATATCATATAATTTACTATTAAAACATTATAAAATATGATGAAAAAATTCTTAAAAACACACTTTTTGTTATGGGTCAGTGTTTATGTGTGTCAGTGAGTGTTTCTGTGTATGGGTCAGTGTTAAGACCAGCATGTGCTTAAATGGGTCACTGTGTGTGTTTGCATATATGGGTCAGTCTGTGTGGCTTAATAATGAGTGTGTGTATGGGTCAATGTGCATGTCTTTATGACTCATTCGATGACACTATCAAACATGCCAACAGATGCACAATCTCTACAACCCTTATACATGTCCACGCACACTCTACAGCCCTAAGCTACACATAGTACACCACAAACAGACTCCTTTACTACAAAATACAAACTTACTACAAATAGCCCCTTTTACACACACCAGCCAAGCCCAATTTTGTTCCTTGGCATTCCACACCAGAGACAAGACACGAGCAAACACAGTGCAAGCTGTGCAAAACCAACACAAGGCATTTCAACCATCTTGGGGTGGTGGAAATCTTGAGTTAGTTCTCACACTTTTTCTCCAAGAAGTGACCCCTGCTAACTGCTTAACATGATCACTTATAAATATAGTTATAGTACGTTTTACATGAAAGTGCTCAGGGGGAACAGTTGTCATAGTTAAGGTTTTTTTTTTTAAATCTTTAATCTTTATTTTAGTCAGGTTTTAAAATAAAATATATGCTATGCAAGTCCTTCCTAAGCTGGGAAACATTATTTGATGTGAACAGATAGAAATCACATCTCCTTTAAATGTTTACATTGCAATCGAAACCAGAAACTTTGATAATTGTAATGTACAAAGGAAATTACAGGGAAATAGATTTGTTCTCAGATGATAGAAAACATACAAATCCCATCTGCCTTAATATCGTTTCCAGACATTGTAATTTGGGATACATTGTATTAACTTCCTATAAAAGAAAAAAAAAACCTAAAGAAAAAAACAAAAATACATAAATGACCACTATGATTAGAAACATAATTGAAAAGCTGCATGCAAAATGTTATAATTTCTCTTTATCATAGAAGGACGATTGTGGCCTGCTGGTGAACTGCTTAATCATCCAGCCTCTATCACTCCCAAGAAAGGTATTAAAGAGTTATACAAAGATTGATATACTCATTAAGGCGTCAAGCTCGTGTAGGTTGTGATGAAATTTAAATTTGGTGTTTGCAGAATCCTTTGAGTCTCATAAAAAAATAATAAATAGTGGGGTCAGTTTTGCTGATAATAAGTACATTTCAGCTATGTGACATTTACAGGGCTGCTTATACCTAAACATGGTGACTTTGTGGATGAGTCATAACCCAAAAAGTAGGTTTATTTGATGGTTGTTAAGCTAAAGTACACACTAATTATCCAAAGTCTATTACCTGCTCTAGGAACCTTAACCCCTTAAGGACCAAACGTCTGGAATAAAAGGGAATCATTACATGTCACACATGTCATGTGTCCTTAAGGGGTTAAGCTCCAAAATAAAATATATACTTGGCCTGCCATTGATCACACCATTGTGTAGGTGACAAAAATAAAACTGATCAGAGAACCAGACTGAATACAAGTTCCATCAGCCTCGGAGAATAAAAAGATCGACTTGATTAGCAACATGACTGGGTTGAGGGTTCCATAATTCTGTCCAGATTGTCTTCTACCCTATGAAAATATAATTTCTACAGGACCTTAGGTGAAAATATTATGGGCAATCTTCTCTAAACCAACTATGGTCTCCTCATTATAAGACGCCCAGTTTTGAAAAAAAAACTGAGTTTCAGTAAATGAGTAGTCTCATGAAATGAGCTTTGGGAGGAGTTCAGCTGCAATTAATAGTTGGGAGAAGATTCTGATGAGAGTTAGGAAAACGGCAATCCAGAAAGAGCTGAAGAAGGTTTTTGGTCAACTGTGTCAAAAGCAGCGACGAGACTGAGAAGAAGTAATGCAGAGTAATAATATTTGGGCTCAGCAGTGACTCAATTATTGGGTACTTTGTTAAGTGTAAATTCAGTACAGAAAGTGGAAAACAGATTGAAGAGGTCAGGGCAAGGGGGCATGGCCTGATGCTTGAACCACATGGACACATCTCTTTAGAGCTCCCAAGGTTTAGGCTGCAAGGGGAAAAAATAATTGATATATTACAGGACTAAACGACACTGCTTCAGCCCCCCAGAGTAGAGATGTCACAGAGGCAAAAAAAACAAGCATGCAAGAGTGTCAGGGTCTTACCTGAGTTGGGAGTCTGTAGCGCAGATATGTCGCTCACCCTTGCAGATAGCCACAGGCCGAGGTGGTCAGGTAAGAATTCACCTGGCCTGTGGGTCTGTGCACGGGGGCTGTGCAGGATGCAGTACCAAATTCGCAGGACAGGCAAGGACAGAACCAGCAGGATAGTCGAGGGATAGCCGAGGTCAAAGGATGCCAGAGGTTAGAATAAACGTAGTCACAAGCCGAGGTCAAATATACGAAGCAGAATAAACAGGAACACTGGTACGACACAGGAACACAGATCAAAGACTTGACAATGAGTGCAGGGCGAGGCTGGGTTTAAATACCCTGCTAATGAAGATCAGAGTCAGGTGAGAAGCAGACAAGTCTAGGTGCAGCCCCCGGTGTAGTAGCCAAGCCAGGATGAACAAGGCCGGAATCAGAAGTCGCTGGTAAAGCTGCTGTGGCTCAGAGGCAGAGAGCAGGACTGGGATAGATAAGTACCCCGGTTCAAGTCCCCTGTTGGGAATTCCAGGAGCGACCACGTCTGGCCGTCTGTCTCACAGGTGAGTACCCTGACAGTACCTCCCCCTTCAAAAACGACCTCTGGGCGCAGGTAGGCTCCTCATTGAAATAATCCGTCTCACCAGAGTCACTCTCAGAATCCGTCGAGTCCCCATAGTGAAAGTCCTCAGTATGGGATCCCTGATTAGCTCGGGATTTCCCAGTACCAGCTTCTGGTACAGCTGACGATCGGTCCAGGTTCCGGGTAGGGGTGACAAAAACATCCACAACTTCGGGGGGGACAGTGCTCGCAGCTAGCAGTGCTTTTTCGAACACTTCCAGGTCTTTTTTACAGACCGTAGTGCCATTAGAAGCAATGACACAATCCTTAGGTAAATCCTTTTCAAGTGGGCAGGAAGTAGTGGTGGTAATACAGGAAGCAACTTTGGTAGTAAAGGCAGACGACTCTGAAGCAGGAGGTCTAGGAGGGCGAACAGGACAAAGCGTGATGAAGTGTCCACCTTCTCCACAGTAAAAACACAGACCATGGCTTCTCCTTCGGTCCCTCTCCCCCGGTGTGACTTTGCAGTGGACACGTCCAATTTGCATAGGTTCCTCAGGATCAAGTTGAACACAGGATACCTCTGGAGTTCTCCTGGGAACTGGATCATAAGAGGGTATCACCGGGGTGTGGTGACGTAGACTCCGCGATTTTTTAGTAGGTGGAGCTGGCTTGGGCTTAGTGGTCCTGCACTGTGAGTCCAAAGCAATAATAAAGGACTCCCAGCTGACAAGGACAGGACTCTTCCTCTGCAACATTTGGTAAGCCCAAACTTTAATGCGTCCAGACAACAGGTTGATAGCCGCTCTGACCCTGATGAAATCCGTGGCGTAAGTTCGAGGCTTTAAAGAGAACAATACCTCGCAATCCATCCTGAATGACTGGAAGGACGTGTTGTTACCATCAAATCTGTCGGGCATGATGACAAAGGGTTCCGGAGCTGGATGTACTGCGCCTTTAAGAGAAAAAAGTTCCTGCTGCAACTCCGAAACAATCTGGGCCAGGCTGGACACTTGCTGGAGTGAGGGTGAGCACATTTCTGCGGACTCCATATTGGTCAAGTCTTTTGTCAGGGTCTTACCTGAGTTGGGAGTCTGTAGCGCAGATATGTCGCTCACCCTTGCAGATAGCCACAGGCCGAGGTGGTCAGGTAAGAATTCACCTGGCCTGTGGGTCTGTGCACGGGGGCTGTGCAGGATGCAGTACCAAATTCGCAGGACAGGCAAGGACAGAACCAGCAGGATAGTCGAGGGATAGCCGAGGTCAAAGGATGCCAGAGGTTAGAATAAACGTAGTCACAAGCCGAGGTCAAATATACGAAGCAGAATAAACAGGAACACTGGTACGACACA
This sequence comes from Pelobates fuscus, assembly GCF_036172605.1. Taxonomy (NCBI): domain Eukaryota; kingdom Metazoa; phylum Chordata; class Amphibia; order Anura; family Pelobatidae; genus Pelobates; species Pelobates fuscus. Next base: position 109,887,189 of record NC_086327.1, on the reverse strand, counting down.
GGAACACAGATCAAAGACTTGACAATGAGTGCAGGGCGAGGCTGGGTTTAAATACCCTGCTAATGAAGATCAGAGTCAGGTGAGAAGCAGACAAGTCTAGGTGCAGCCCCCGGTGTAGTAGCCAAGCCAGGATGAACAAGGCCGGAATCAGAAGTCGCTGGTAAAGCTGCTGTGGCTCAGAGGCAGAGAGCAGGACTGGGATAGATAAGTACCCCGGTTCAAGTCCCCTGTTGGGAATTCCAGGAGCGACCACGTCTGGCCGTCTGTCTCACAGGTGAGTACCCTGACAAAGAGTAGACAAAGCATCTTTCTTCCTTGCTAAAGCAGGAACACAGAAGAGCCGTGAAGGCTCAAGTGCGGCCCAAGATGGCGGCGAGTCACGCTCATGAGATGGATCGGTGTCGCAGACGGCCTCCACCAAACTGACACAGGAAGACAACCCAGTGACGGAATCCCAAATGTGGACCATTATGGCAGAATTCACGGCCACAATGCAAGCTAACATCACGGCCCAACTACGTGCCTTATCCACAGACCTCCGCAGGGAGATACAGGACATCGGCCAGAGAACCTCCCACGTGGAGACCAGGCTTGATGACCTAGCCGGCACCCACAATAACCTGGCTGACAGGCTCCAGGGAATGGAAGACTCAAAAGCCGCCCAAAACTTGAAGCTGCTGGACCCGGAGGACAGATCCAGGCAGAATAACATCCGCAACAGGGGTATACCCGAAACAGTTATGGCCTGTGGGGATATTTATGGGATAATAATAGTAAACAGTTGAGAATTGCCCACTATTTCAATTCTCAGATCCCAAAGATCGTTATCGTGTAAGTGAAATGTATCCCATATAAATAAAATCACAATTTGTAATAAAACTAGATACAATTTATTGTGACAATTTAAATAATAATAATATGTAACAAGCGTGATAATAATCAATTAATTTTCAGTATAACATGAGTATGCAATACAAATGACAATACGTTCCAATGGCTAACACAGTATAGAATCTACAACATTAGTGGTCAAGAGAAGATTTATGACAGTACTTCACAGAGAAACGAAAGTGAAACTTACACACACAGAGCTTGCAGCTTAAGGCCATAAAACTTTAGCTGACAGTTAGAATAACCCTTTCAATGCTGGTTAGACCTCCTAGGTAATTAAGACCTATTCTCATGTAATTTTAAATAAAATAACATTTAAACCAGCTCATTAGTCATTTCCTGTAACCATCCAATAAGAGTAATCTACCATGTTCTATAAGCAGAATTTTAACTTGCCTAAACAGATATTTTATCTTATTTTAGAGCAAATCAATACACCTGGATAAATATCACGATATGCTAACATGTGATAAATCACATAAATACATAATTATTATTTTCCCATCTGCAGAATGGGATGGTTATAACTATATACTTCTTTAGTAACTAAGATTTCTAAATATCGAAATCTGATTGTGATTTATCCAGTCATATATAATGCTATTAGAAAAATTTTATTAAATTAGATTAATTAAATGAAACCAGTATAATTACCAGTTGAGTAGACATTCTCATCTGATGAGTAGGTAGTCTCAGGAACTGAATGGATGTGTGATTGGTGTGTAAGAAATTCTGAGTGCCCTGGAGTGGATATCTGTCATGGATTTCTCTGCATTGCCCCCGACTGCTCACCTCTTGCTTCTTTGCTTCCTTTGCATACCTCTCTCTTCCCTTTGTCTTAACTTTTTAAAGGGAAAATTCACTAGTTGATAGACCAATGGAAAACTGGAGGTGTGGTTACCTTCCAGATAGCAATTTAAGTATTTGGTCTATAGAGGGCAATCTCGTCCCACTAAACATTCCTATCCAGGAAAGAGTTAACTTTTCCTGGTGGCTATTTTGACGTAATTTAGCTTATCTTTATGGTTATTTATAATTTAAGTTTTCTGTCAGTTCAAAGAGTTTCTTTGGGCTTTCTTCAGACTATGTGTCTGGCAATTCTGCTATAATTTCTAATATGACAGTTCGTAAACTAAGTATGACCTCTAACGCACAATGGGATCTTATACAATATCGAAAGTAAAAATTTAATTATTTAATCTTCTCTGTCATAAATGTCTGGGTTTAGAATTCATTATATTCCATTAGCATTTAGACAGTCTGTCCATCCCCCATTCTCATTTCTTATCAATTTGGTTTGTATATACTAAGCATTCATTAGCTTCTGGCAAAGTGGTTAGTTTTACAGAAGGGATAGAAACCTTGTGTCTTGTGTTAGCTTGAAGATAACAAAATGGAGTATGCTCTGTTCAGAATGATTTAGGCAATATACACTTTAATTTCTATCATAGCACAATATGTCTGCCGATATAAACACCCTGACAGGCCCCAGATTTCTAGAACTACCATATGGACGTCTTCCAGGCCTTGACGACAGAGATCCATCTAGACCAACTGATAGTGGACAGGGTGCACCGATTGAGATGTCCCAATCATCTTCCTGTGACAGCAGCCAGGGATGTTATCACCCGTATCCATTTCTTTTATGCTAAGGAATGACTAATGAAGGCATGCAGGCGCGGGGACTTGCCGGATCTTTATGACGGGATTAAAGTGTTCGCTGACCTCTTAGCTGCTACGTTAACCTTCAGAAAATTGCTGAAACCCCTCACCCAACTTCTACGCATGCAAGAGTTGGCCTACAGGTGGGGATACCCGGCGAAGCTCCTGATAACTAGAGACGATTCGACTCACCAAGTTTCCACGCTGCAAAATGGCATCTGCAAATTCCAAAAGTGGGGCTTCCCGACCACGAACATAGCTACAGAAGGTCCGAACAGAACCCCCACACTGACTAAAGAATGGACTACGGCATTATCCTACATTTTGGGTTGCCTGGGGTTGTCGTATGAGAAGTGTACTTAACCGCAGCCATATCAGGGTCACTTTGTCAGATTACTGTAATTAGTATACGCCATGTTAAAAGTCTCATAGTAGCACTGTTTACTACACATTTGACAACCACAGTTCAGTTTCGTTAGCGCTGAGATATAACATGGATTGCACATTCGTTACTTACACAATTTGTGGCTATACTGTACCCTAGACGTGTCTGTCTCTGGTGTGCACTATGCTTTATTGATATAAGCACTGTTTTATGTCACACTAATAATGTCTGGTTACCACTGGACTTGCCACATTGACTACCGCCAGTGATCAGTTCTGGTGCAACAATCATACAAACATAGACGAAAGTTGCCTCCTGGATAGATTTTGACACTGCCCATTTGCAACTTCCCTGCCTTATACATAGCGTGGAGCTTTCTTAAGTTACTGAACACCCCTTCCTTAAAAAAAAAAAAAAAAAACTTAACTACTTGATTGCACATGCCCCTTGCGAGTACCTCACTGGTTGAGCCATTCCATACCACCACCCCCAAACACCGTGCCGCTACACAGAGACATGTTTTGGCTCACTCTAGATGGGCTGTCACCTATTTTATATTTTCTCCAAGTTACTAGCCCTTGTCTACCTTTTCAACCCCTCCCCCCCTTCATTCTAACTGCAAGAGCGTTACAAGATGCATAAAGCGCGATGTCCAGGTATCCAGAACCCATGCTGCAACCAAACACACCCCTGCATAGACATGGGGATGCAATACTCACCTCCTGCTGACAGACACACAGGCACCCAGATATCCTAGACCTGACCCCCATTACTACTTTATATGAACTGTACCACCCATGATAATACGCAATGGCTAGACTACTCTGCTGACAGATGATAGAGACCCCCGTTGTACAACTTAATATGAAGATTGTAACCTATAATGTAAAAGGTTTAAACACACCTAATAAGCGGAGATTGCTCCTCCAAGATCTCAAGAAAAGCTGTGCGGATGTAGTGTGTGTTCAGGAGAACCACTTAAGCAGCCCCCACACGCCAAAGCTATACGCCACTGTTGCTGTGCATCTATGATATTTTACACCCTAAAGGTCCCCCCCGCCCCTCAAGTATTAGAATAAAAAAAAAGGTGATCAGGTATATAGTATATGATTTTTTTCTAAAAGCTTGGAGGAAGACGTTATACATGGAGAAAGTAAGGGGCGAGAAGACTTCTTTAGGATCTAAATAACAGCTACATGTTTAAACAGAGCGAGGCTTACGGCAGAAAATCGAGATATTGAGGAACGTAACAATTTTGAAGATGGGGGGAAAGTGATGATGGGGATGTTCTAGTTCAGCGCTTGTTTCTGCTTCTGTTATACAGACATTATTTTGTTACTGTATTTTGCTTGACTTTGTTTTGTGTACATGTGCCTTTTATTATTATATACAGCCATAAAGTGGTTTCTTATTAATTGCACAGTGATGTGTAGATTTTTTATTTTGAAAATGCATATAAAATCACACACTAGCAACATACCTGCATGCACACACATAAACATAAACCAGTTGCAATTACAAACACTAACAGCAAACACAAATAAGTGATCCTGAATGAAGATATCAACATAGACCAAACTCATAGTTTGCTGCAAATTATTCAGACTGTTCTGGGGATAAAAGGGGGACTTACCCAGTACTAGAAGGGGGGGCCTAAGTAGTATTAGAAAGGTATACTTAGTATAGAAAGGGGGGCCTACACAGCATTAGAAAGGGGATCTATCCAGTATTAGAAAGATATACCTAAAATATTTGCCGCTGTGTTTAGGTTGTGTCATTCCGACACAAAAAGTAGTTTTACTCAAAAACACACACAAACAACACTCAGGTATAGTTTTCTAGATAAAAATTATTAAAAACAGAACAGTGACAGTGTCAAGTTTAATCTATTACATTTAATCTGTAAACAGAAAGTCAGATTCTAGTTTTTACAACCTCAATCTGTGAAAATGACCCAAAACTGTGTTTAAAGGTGCTTTTTTAAGCGATATAAAAAAGTAATGTTTTGGTCATTTCTGGAAGGACAATGCAATGTTTTTTTCAACCCCCCGAATGAAACTGAGTAGACTTTGAAAAATGTTTGTTAATAATACATTACACCAGTGGCGTACACACAATCCATGGGGCCCCGGTGCGAAACTGATCCGTGGGCCCCCCCCCACCCTACACTGACCCTCTCCCCCCTGATCGTGGGCCCCCCGACAAATACATACAGACACAAACAAACACACCCCGACAGACACATACATACATACACACATACAGATACACAGACACACACATACATATAGATACACACACACACATACAGAGACGCAGACACACACATACATACACACACAGAGACACACACACAAACATAGAGACACACAGACACACACATACAGATACACACACACACATGCAGAGACACAGACACACACATACATACAGATACACACAGCCACACAGACACACACACACACACATACAGACACACACACACACACACACATACATACACACATACAGAGACACACACACACATACAGAGACAGACACACACACACATACATACAGATACACACACACACATACAGAGACACAGACACACACATACATACACACATACAGAGACACACACAAACATACAGACACACATACAGAGACACAGACACATACATACATACACACATGCAGAGACACACACACATACACAACATGTTTCCTACCTTTTGCGACTTTCCCTGGGGTCCAGTGGGGGCTCAGCCTGATGGGAGTCAGAGTTCACACTCTGACTCCCTCCTCCTTCCTGCTTCCTCCCACGTGGGATCTCTGTATGCTGGGCGGAGTGACCGGGAGTAACTTCCTCCCAGCAGTGATGTCATCACAGGCGGGCCGGTCGCGCTGTTAAACGCCCAGCGCTGACCGGGCCCCCTGATAATCCATATCCATCGGGTGGCCCTGACAGCATGGGCCACCCGATGGACCTCTCAACATGCGGCCCCGGCGGTTTGCCACGCAGGCCGGGGCTGCAAAATGTGGCAGCTGGTACCTGGTCGCAGGGGTCCGCAGGGCGGCTGGGCCCCCTGGAATGACGAGCCCAGTCGCAGTTGTTACCCATGCGACCGCAGTATGCATGCCACTGCATTACACAATGGGATACATTCAGTTAATCAGAACATTTAGCAAAAAAAAAATGATTAATTAAAAATAATGGAGGTTGAGAGCACTAATTTATTTCTGTAAAAAAAAATACAATAAATTATTGGAATATTTTTCATCACAGTGGGAACGTTTTAAAATATATATCTTTGTTATTAATGTTTAAATTAATAAGAAATAAAGTTTAAAAAAAAATAATCAGTGTTATTCACAACTGCTGATGTCGGTATCTAGGAATTTTAATTTGGAAGACATAATTTAATATAATTTTTTAAAATAAATGGCCTAATTCATTGTAACTTCTCAACTCAACATTACTGACCCTGTGGCTAAGTGTGTTGTTGCCATGCCTTCAATCTTTAACTGTCTCCTCTCTACAAAAAAATGATCAACTATCCCCCTTTTGAGACTGATCAATGCCAGTTTTACAGATTGACACCCCTGTCAAAAATAACATTGTTTTATAGAGGTTAACAGGGTTGGACAATATTATTTAAATTAAGGACAATTTAAAGGGCTATGATAAAATGCTACTGACGAAGCATACCAGTAAATATATATTCATAGATGGGATAAGTTAATAATAAAAACTGGAATATGGGCAAGTCGGCAAGTCTGCAAGAGCCTGGACAATTCTGAAGCCCCAGCTTAGCTACAACGCTAATAACAGGCATTATTGATTTTGTGCTACAATGACTCCAAGACAGACAAGCGATCTCTCCCCTCCAGTCAAACAGACTGCTACTCAAGCTGCCTAATTGCTTAATGCTCCACTTTGACCCTTTAGCAACACATATGTAACCACCGAAGGGTGTTGTTCCAATGTGATATAATTATGTGTGCAGCCAGATTTTTCTTAGCCGTCCATGCCTCCAGGGGCACTCTCACACCATTTTTTAAGGCCGGCTAAATCTGCAGAGGTTAAAATGTTGCATTTGTGAATAGCAAAGCAGCCCATTTTCACTGAACATCTGAACACGGCAAAAAAGGAAACTATATTTAATCATTCCATTACTGTATATTATTTTGTAATGTATATATTGGTTGAAATTTCAATGGTGGTAGTGAATGGTTAATATTACTATTTTTTCTCCGCTACTTATAATAAAGTAATTTTACTTCTGCAGGGTTGTGTTGCAAACCTTGCACATAATTTGCAATTAATCATTTCTGTTTGAAATACCGTCTATAAGACTGCTGGCTGTTATTCTGATATTTAGCTACATGAGCATCATGCCCAAGATTAGTACGAGATACAGTATCAAATTGCACCTGTCAACATTTTAATGATCGCAGCTGAAATAGCTGCCACCGTTTCGAAACTGTAAATACCACTAATCGCATGCAGCACTAGGACATGTATGTTCTTACAGTGAAGCGCATACATGTCCCAGTATTGCATGAGATTAGTGGCAGTGTCCCCTTAACCCCTGCACTACCCAAACACTATACTAACGGTAAACATTATGCGCTACACTAACACCAGTCATTAACCCCTACATTACCTTAAAACTCACACAAATTGTAGCCTAAAAAATAGATCCAATAATAATAAAAAAAAAAAAAAAAGACATAAGATAAATGAATATTACATAATTTACAATAATGTCATCTTGGAGTTCTGGAGATAATTACAAATCACTCAAACTTCAGCCTTGATGTTTATCAAGAATCTGATTATGAGAACACACACACACACAAACACACACACACACACACACACACACACACACTACAGTAGAGTCTGATCAAACCTCTGGGATTCTTTGCACAATCAACCTTGTCTTTCATGTTGGTGCACAATGTGTAAACTGTTAGTATTGAGATTGGTAACAAACACCTTTTACTCGTGTTAATTCTGTACTGATGATGTTCTGGTATCTGAGAGGGGCATATCTAATCTATATTTTACGCTAATTGTGAACTATTTCAATATCAAAGACAGGGAGCGAGAGAGCTAGGCATAGGATCCTGGGTTTATGAAGATCTTGCAACTTACGTATATGATGGGCTTAGTCCTTCAAAATACAGCCTAGCAGACATCTAGAAGAGAATGGAGTCATTGCAAAAATATTTTAAAAACATAAACTGAGGATCCTTTCATATACTAAAGGTAAGGATGAGTTTTTCTCAATTTTTCTTTTTTTTTTTTTTACATGTACATCATTTTCAAGTTCCACTTTCGGCAGTATCCTATTCAGTATACCACCTCTGTGCCAAGGTATGCCATAAGGGGGGATACAGCCAATACAGCTGTAAAGGGCCCAGGCCACCTGGAGAGCCCAAGCCCTATACTCCTATATATATATATATATATATATATATGAGCCATTGCTGTGTAGTATAGATGGTCATGGTTGTAGTGACAATGATCCGCCAGCACACATGCCGGACTTGTGAGGTGTCTGGCTTCCGGAGGTGTAACATGGAGTGTCCTTGGCCCACCTCTTCAGTATGCAAGTTGTTGTGACTCTGGACCACCAAGGAATCTCCTGTCCTCCCTCCCAGATCAGAGGTAATAGGCAGGGAGGGGGGAATAAACTCAAAGGGACACTATAGGCACCATAAAAAATGGAGTTTAATAAAGCAGTTTTGGTGTATAGATCATGCCACTGCAGTCTCACTGCTCAATTCTCTGTCATTTAGGAGTTAAATCACTCTGTTTATACAGCCCTACTCAAATCTCCCTGCATCCCTGCATGTGACTTGCACAGCCTTTCTAAACACTTCCTGTACAGAGACATCTAATGTTTAAACTTCCTTTATTGCAAATTATGTTTTATTTAGAATTTCTGATCACCTGTTCTGTTAATAGCCTTTTAAACCCTGCAGGGGCCTCCTTTATGTGATTAAAGTTTAATTTACAAAGTAGGATATAAAAAAAACATCTAAAGCAAGTTAACATCTGATTGAAAATTAAACCCTTTTTTGCTGGCTGTGTGAGCCACAGCCACGGGAGGTGTGACTAGGGCTGCATAGACAGAAACAAAAGTTATTTAACTTCTAAATGGAAGGGAATTAAGCAGTGAGACTGTAGGGGCTTGATCTACACACCAAAATGGTGTTGTTGTAAAGTTGTTGCTTCTACTAACATAAACACACATACATTCTGCATCCACTACACACACACTGCATCCACTACAAATGCACTGCATCCACTTCACACACGCTGCACCAATTGTACACACAATGCATCCATTAGACACACATAATATATCCACCTAACACACAACCACACACAAACACACGCTCAGGTGTAGGCCCTTTGAGAGGACTCATGGGCAGGGTCCGTGCAAGGATTTTTGCCTCCCTAAGCAAACAAAAATTTGACGCCCCCCCATATGCTCTCCCATCATGTGACATCACAATACCCCACCCATATGATCTGCCATATTAGCCAACGCCAGTGCTGCACACAGTGTTTTTTCTCTGAAAAGTAGTGTGTTTATATTAAAAAGTCTGCAGGAACAGGCTATTGACACTGGAACCACTACATTAAGCTGTAGTGGTTCTGGTGACTATAGTGTCCCTTTAATGTGAGGTAAATTAGAGAGATTAGAGATTAGTGCCACTAATAATATACTCGATTGCCTACTTAGCACCAGATGAGGTAAGAGGACGATGATGGGCTCAGGCTGCAGTGTAGCTCCACTGGTCTGGTGTTAAAACAGGCTCTCTGGAGGCAGTGCTCACAAAATTCAAGGAATAGGAAGCAGCTCCATTTCTTGAGGCCCCTTACACAGATCTGGGCCCCCAGAGGCTGACCGTGAGTATGCTTACAAGGCCCGCCCATGAGTTTGCTCACAGGGAGTGGAGTGTATGTATGTAGGGGATGTGTTATGTGTTATTGTAGAGGATGTAATACTCAAATGTGAGGAAGGCTGAACTTGATGGACGCAAGTCTCTTTTCAGCTATGTAGCTATGTAACTATGTGTGTGTTCTTAAGGAATGTAGTGTAAAGGGATACCAGTGTGTGTAAGGGATGTAGTGTGTGTGTATAGGGGATGCAGTGTGTGTGTGTGTGTGTGTGTAAGGGATGCATTGAGTGAATCTGTGTTTGTATGTGTAAGGGATGCAAGGTGTGTTTCTGTGTATGTAATGTAATGCAGTGTGTGTGTGTCTGTAATGGGTGAATTGAGTGTGTGTAAGAGATGCATTAAGAGAAGCAGTGTGTGTGGGTGTTTGTGTGTAAGGGATGCATTGTGTGCTTCTGAGTATGTGTGCATTGTGTATGTGTGTTTGTGAGGTATGCATTTTGTGTGTGTGTGTGTGTGTGCATGTAAGGGATGCATTTTTTGTAATGGTGAGTGTGTAAGGGAAGCATGGTGTGTTTCTGTGTGTGTGTAGCATTCACTGTATGTTTTGGTGTGTGAGTAGGGATGCATTGTATGTTTCTGTGTATGTGTAAGGATACATTGTGTATGTGTGTCATGTGAAAGAGAGGGTTTGTCGCCCCTCTGTGTGTCTTTCCTCTCCCACCCCAGGTTCCTCTGTGCGTCTCCCTCCTGAGCCCCTCTGTGTGTCCCTTAGTAATCTCCCCTCCTGTTCCTTAGTGATCTCCCCACCTCCCATGTCCATTAGTGGTCTCTTCTCTCCCCTGTCCCTTAGTTGTCTCTCCTCTCCCCCCCACTCCCGCTGGTGGTCTCTCTCTCCCCTCTCCCCTGGTGGTGTCTCTCCCTCTCCTGGTGGTCTCTCCCCCTCCCCTTGTGGTCTCTCTCTCCCTCCACCCCTCCCCTGGTGGTCTCTCCCCCACTCCCCCTCCCCCCCCCCGGCATTCTCTCTCCCACTCCCCCCTCCCCTGGTAGTCTCTCTCCCACTCCCCTCTCCCCTTGTGGTCTCGCTTCCACTACCCCCCTCCCCTGGTGGTCTCTCCCATCCCACTCCCCCCTACCCTTTCCTTGTGTGCCTTCTACCTCAGTGTAGCATGGTCGGGCATCGTGGACCACAGTACAGGAGTTCTGTTTCCTGTACCCGGCCGGACTGACAGGAAGTGCTCTGATTCCCCTGTGTGTAATTTCAGGAGCATCCAAGTAATTACTGTACATGATTGTTTAGGTGAAAGCTTCACTTTTTTATCTTTTGTGTATATAATTCTAACATTCAATTCACAGATGTTTTGTGGTTAATCTCAAAATAGACATATTACCTTTAACCTTTGCAGGAATATTTAATTACTGGGAGACTATAATCTAGAGCTAACTTAATTTTTTTGGGCAAGGGTGGCAATGGCCCGGGGGCGTTGAAGTAGTGAGTAGTGAGTTCTTATCAAAGAAAAGTTAAGAAATATTGTTTTCAGATACTGATTAGTCAGACGTTTGCAAAATCTTCTGATAAACAATCTTAGGGACACATTTTTTAAGGAAAAAAAATTCTGTACTTTACTGGGGCAAATATCTCCTAAATAAGGGGCAATCACCAAGGTCGCTAATGCAATGTATATCGACATAGCTATACTGGGGCAAAGTGCTAAGTAAGGAGCATTCATCCTGGAAACTAATAAAATGTTTTTATTGCAAGTCTTAACACAACTCTAGTAGTTGTCCTTCTAACAGCCACTAGAGGGCCTTTCCACTGCTACGACCTAATCAGACTCATCTGTGACATTTGATGTTTGACATCCTCTAATACTGATCATTGAGAAGCATTAGGCTCAGTGCTTCACTATGGGAAGTATTTGATTTTAAGACTGTGAAACTCGCACATGTGCTGCTTGTCCCCAATGCTTCTTCACGAGAAGCTTTGGATTGAGTGAGAAGATGAATAGAAGAATGCCTGTGGGGAAACGTTACCAGAGGCAGCTGCATGGAGTGAGTCTCGACACTGGAAAAAAAAGGTCATTATAACCCTTTTGGACCTTTTTTTTGCAAATTTAATTTAGAATCTAAAAAGGGAATAGAAATCTACAGAGATAGGAGTACATGTTTGTATTCCTACAAGTACAGGTAAAACAGGTGCTATTCTGGGTCCAAATTGCTAAATGGTGAAGGCATTCTATTCGTTTCTATGGTGATTGCCCCTTATTTAGCTCTGTTTTTGCCTTGATAAATCTTCCACTTTGTCCTGGAAAAGTACCTGTCTTATTTTGCTAAATATTATAATTATTATTGCCATTGCCATTTATATACTGCCAACAGATTCCGTAGCGCTTTACAATATAAGAGGGGGGATTTGACTACAAATACGTAGGTCAATTACAAGAAAACTTACAGGAACGATAGGTTGAAGAGGACCAATAATCCTATATCCTTCAAACCACTGCTAATTTTGCACAAGTCGTAGGCTAAAGTCACAATTATTTTTTAGCTGCCTCATTTTTCTTGAGGCATTTTTCCTTAATAATATACATTTCATGGAAATGTAGCAATTTTAGAACGTCCCCGTACAAGCTCCAAGCAAGCTGTTAATGAGAATTCCTCATAGACTATACGTTAACAAAATCTAAACATTACAGATCCCAATTTAAGGTATTGGATATTCTGGTGATTAAAAGGTACTTCGACAAACCTTTGGAGGTCAATGTGATAAAGAAAGGGAATACATTGTAGTAACCATGAGGATTAAGGGATCTGTAACAGCTTTTACAATGTCATAGTCCAGAAGGCTATGGAAAGATCTAACCACCTCCTGTAATGTTGAGCTCTTTAAAAACACAGCTGTCCCAGCTTGAGTTGCTAAGTTTGTTTTTATTTTATTTTATTTTACATTATTTCCATTAAGGCCTATTTAAAAGTGTATTGTAAGTGATGACTAATTACAACACAGAGTCAAGAAATTAAGTAAACATTAACTGCAGAAACATTTTAGAGGAGAATTATCAAGACAAAATTAGGTGCTATCCTAAGGCAAAATAAGGCCTAATTACCATATTACAAAAAGCAAAATAGATCTCAGTACTCGCCACCAAACGGGATCGAGAGAGAGCACAGTTAAGTAAAGATTAGAAGCAAAATGAAAACCCTAACTTTAATTAATCTAATGTTTAAAAATCGGACTGGGGATAGCCCAGTATAAATGTGGTGATAGTTAAAAAGGTGTCTAGGGGAGAGAAACGAGGACAGTGTGAAAGATAAATAGGATTATCTGGTATATCAAATAACCATCCCCTTCTCTCTACTCCTGGGCAGAGGGAGGTCCAGGTCGGGGGATGCCAAACAGTGTGTGCAGGACAATCTAATGGAAAAGAAACATAAAGCTATACATAGCACATTAATAGGAAAAATCCATAAGTAAGCCTAGGGGGTCACAAAGCAGTATGTATCCTTATACTATCCCTTATTATCTCGGCACCGCACAAAGCTTGTGCCTACCTGAGCCAGCAAAACCTAAACTACCAAAGAAGATATAACTGTAAGGTGCGTATTTTAGAATGTCTCTCAAAGTTTAAGACTTTGCAATTCCTCCCAAGTGTCCCTGTTTATGAGGGGCACTTCCTATTTTGGGCCCAAATCGCTCTGTCCTTCTTTTCTAGGTGTTCTATATTTTTGTTGTGTCTGAGTGAATTATTATTATTTTATTATTATTTTATTATTTATATAGCGCCATCAGATTCCGTAGCACTGTACAATGGGTGGACTAACAGACATGTAATTGAAACCAGATAACTGGACGTACAGGAACAGAGAGGTGGAGGGCCCTGCTCAATGAGCTTACATTCTAGAGGGAGTGGGGTATAGTGACACAAAGGGTAAATATAGGGGTACGAAGTAGGTTGTTAGAAGAGTATTCACTGGGGGCTTAGTAGGTATTTTTTTACAGTTGCAGAAGAGGAGTCACGGGTGGGGTGGGGGATAAAAACCTGCTAACAGTTTAATTAAATAATAGTACTTCATAGTAATAGTACTCACTGTAATGTGTCTTTAACCCCTTAAGGACCAAACTTCTGGAATAAAAGGGAATCATGACATGTCATACATGTCATGTGTCCTTAAGGGGTTACACTACAATAAATGTGTTTAGAAATCAGACGGAAATTGGTCTGTGTAAATAGAGTACATTGCTCTTGCTCTAATTGTTAGTATTAAGTTACTTAAAATTTGTCAGAACATTCTCGCCCATGGCCACATTCCCACTTACACTCCTAAAATTGTGTCAATCTTTGATCAAGAAAGCATGTATTAAAAAAAAGAGAGAAACATACAATATATACAAAAACTCCAGTGGAAGTAAACTCCTTATGTTTATCTTGTACTTTCTTAAAACTCTAATTAGTACATAATATGTGAGCTTCTAAAATCCACTGGATTTTTTTAAACATTGGGTTATGGGGTTGTTAATTGACAAAGACTTCCAATTTACCAGTGTTGTGAATTTTCCAAATTCTGCTGTTTTGTCCTTAAAAGGGGCATTACTCACTACAACTTTTTGTTTATTGAATAGACCATGCTGTGTTCACTTATGCATTTTGAATAATTGACTACACTCAGAATATTTGAATAAATAAAATGAAGGTATGTATGTAAATTCTGAGGCTAAATCTGACAAATTCATTAAATTCACTAAATAAATCTAAACTGCAACCCAAATGCAAATTAACTAGCTCCATAATTACTAAAATTACAAAAACACAACTGTCTGCTCGCAGATGTAGCCAGAAAACAGTGAGCTAATAACAATTAAATATTATCATCATATTACATAACTAGGGTAACCCCATCCACCTATTTTATCAAAACAATTGGAGCAGCATGTTGGTTATTGTAAGATCACTACTCTAAGAGAGAAAGGAAAATTTTAAAGGAAAAATTGCGTGGGAACAAACTACATCATAGTGGAATGTGGGAATAAGAGGAAGTTCAAGGCCCTCTTGTGGTTAATAAACGGTCAGCTGGATCACTGTTATTTATTCTTTATTATATGCATATTTATTGATGACAGATATGGGAATGGCCATCTGCCTTTTATGGCAAGCAGAGTTAAATGCCCCCCTCCCCCCTGAATTTCCCTTTCCTTTTAGTTAAATGGGACCTAAAATGACAGTGCCTATACACATTATGGCTTTACAGCCTTGAATATTTTCTGGAATATCCTCTTGATATGGGTCTCCAGGAATGGCTTATATCTGGTTATATAGAAGTTCACAAAAAGCATATGGGGCATTTTAGCAGACAGACAGGTGTTCACTAAACACCAGATTTTGTCTGGATGGACAAAGTCTGGTGAAAGTGTCCGAGTTCCAGACAGAATGGCAATTCTCATATTTACTAAAGGCAGATTTAGTAAATTCATTGATCTGACCAATTTACAATTCCCAGATGTATGCAGTGCTTAGTATAGGAATTGGAAGATTTACGAAGCATTGTTTTTAACACAATTTAGAACCGAATGAATTTGGCAGGATGCACATTCACAAGTTATCGTTCACTTGATTTTTACAAGCTAATGATCATTTGACTTACTATATTTCCCTTGCCAGACAGCTGAAATCCGACCTAATTCAGGTTTCTTCGGAGCTTGATTTGCAAAATCTCAAAATTGTTAAATAGTGCGAACAATGTACAGATTTCACACTTTGGATAGCCTCATATGAAACACCCATTGGGTACAACACCATTCGGACACTAGTGAATAACCCTGCAAATTTATCTTTAATAATTAAACGCATTATGGTCTAATCTCCAAATGTATCCAGAACTGTATATTTAGCAAATAAGGAAATTGCAATTTTAAGGGAAATCTGTGCATTCTATTTTTAAACAAGTGAACTTCCATACACGCACTGAAAAAGTGTAAAAAATATACAACTTATACTAAATGTTCTAAACAATTGGGAAAAAAAATCTAAACACATTATGCTAGAATCAAACAATATTAGAAGTGAGTTAGGTCTTTTACCATATTTATTAAATATGTTAAGCACTAGACTTCTCATAACAATGTAAAATACTGTTAAAAATAAATAAAAGCAACACAATAGTTTAATAAAAATAAACAATAAAAGAAGCAGAGAAGAAAAGATAAGACATTGCAAAGATAGAGATTACATGGGGAAAAATAGAGAAAAATCAAATCAGAAAATCAAATACAGAATCCATGATTACAATTTGGCTTAAAAATTACCAGGGTTATTCTCTAAAGTAAGAATTGAAAGTGAATTTCAAATTTAGGATCAAAATAGCCAAACTGCTTTTGGTACGGCTACTCTAGTCTTACATTTCAAATTCACTGTGAATTCACCTTGAATTTTCACTTTTGTGAATAACTCGTTGGAATGCTGAAAAATATTGCATAGTAAAGATAAGCCAGATTTTTGCTCGTGCTCCAAAGTCAAACATTCTGTGATTCAGGCAAAAGTTGGTTAATAATGTTCAAATTTAATAGTGTTTACCATGAGCAGACCTGTTGATGGATGATAAATCTTTGTAAAAACCTGGGGCTGCAACTGCAATTTTAAGGAGATTCCAATACATTGTGGGCACTTTAAGTATTTGCAGGTTGGTGCTTGATGGGTAGAACTGCATGTCCCAGTGGGTACAATTGTTTTGCAGGTTTGTCTTTTGTATTTCTTCAGCATGTAATGCTTAGTAATCAAGTGATTTTAATGTGGTTTTGAAGAAAATATTAGATCAGAAGCAGAGGCGTGCCTAGGCTATTTGGCACTGGGCTAAATTTGCCCATTGGCAACACCCCTCTTGAAATTCTTAAATTTAAAAATGACAGTTTAAGTATTATAAGGATATAACACTTATTTATATTCACCCAGAAAAATGTGCATACTGTATTACAGGAAATGGCTGTTTAGTACCAGTGCAGGTTCTAGCACAGCCAAATTATTAAGGGGACACTGTAGGCACCCAGACCACTTCAGCTAATTGAAGTGATTTGGGTGCAATGTCCCTTTTGCACCTAATGCTGCAATGTAAAACATTGCGGTTCCAGAGAACTGCAATGTTTACATTGCAGCACTAAGTCTGCCCAGAGTGGCGGTCTACCAGAAAGCCACTAGATGGCTTCCTGTATCGAAACGGACCTTTGCTCCGGTATCTGATGCTTGACGTCCTCACGGTCTGCGTGAGGATCTTCAGCGTCAATGCTTTCCTATGGGTAGGTCTAATGCGTGCATGCCATAATGCGCATTAGCACCTGCTCATTGTGGCCCATCAGAATGGGAGGAGCCAGGACCCAGAGCAGAGGAACGTCTGCGCTGGGAAAAGGTAAGTAAATAACGGGTTTTATACCCTTTATTCCCCCGGGTGAGGGGACACGAGGAGGGGGATATGCAGTGTCAGGAATACAGCATTGTATTCCTGGCACTATAGTATCCCTTTAAGACTTTTCTTTTTTTGTCAAAAATTAAGTGAAAATTGAAAGTGAATACAAGTTCAGTTCAGCTATTTTAAACTTAAAGTTAAAATTCACTTTGAATTCTCACTTCAGTGAATAACCCTGTATGCTGTTTCCCATGTGCCCCATAAATCTATACCATCCTCACCATGTCCTCATTGCCTCCTGCCATCCTCCCCATGTCCATCATAGGTCTCTGCAATCTTCCCCATATTCCACTCTACTCTCTGCCATCAGCACCCAATTTCCCATCAGGCAGAGTTGGCACCTGTTAACAGGAACCTGTCCACTAGGGGACGCCTGTTCTCCCCATGTCATCAGTCCCTTCATCCTTCCTCCATCTATCATTCTGGCGTCATCAGTCAGTACAAATAAAGAGCTGTCTAATGTCAATTATGTGCAAATGTCTATGCACAAACACCCATTCATTGGCTGAGAGCGCTCAGCTTAATGGTCTCAGCCAATGAATGGGCAGCAAGATCAGCATTCGACTTTTGCAGTTCTGTCATTATCCCTGCTAAGAGGGCAAACCATTGTTACATGGTTAAACATTGTGCTGTAGTGGTCATGATGCCAGGAATGCCCTGGAGCACTACCCCTTATTGTAAGCAGTCAGAACATTTTAGAAAGGTTTGACTCTTTACCTGGGGTCTGCTGGATCCACTTCCCACTTGCACTACATTCAAAAGAGAACCGGAAGCTCCCATGTAGGATCTTCCGTTCGCTCTAGTAGGATCTTCCATTCGCTCTAATGATTCTTTGCAGGGCTTAGCTCAGACAAAGCGATCCCGTCTCTCTGTGACTAACGAGGAAGTCAAACCCGCTCTAAAATTATTTGACTACTTAAATTAGGTTAGAGACAGGGCACCCCTGCCATAATAACCACTACAACACGCGGTAACGGCTCTGGTGTTGAAGTGTTCCTTGAAATATATGTTGAATGAGCCATGGAGTTGCTTTGCAAAGAAAGAACATGAAAGAAGAATATTTTATTTTTATTTATTTATTTATTCATAATGAAGAAAAAAAAAAACCTTTTATACAAAAGGGAAAAAAATCTTCATTAATAGGTTTATTCACTAAACTCTGAATTGTAGCAAATTAAATCTTAAAGCAAGATGTAGGCAAAAATAACTATAGTCACAAACCTTTTGCTGGAATTTGCAGGGTTTTTCACTAATGTCTCAATGGGCCCTTACAAAATGGGGCAAAACTACCGTATATACTCGAGTATAAGCCGAGTTTTTCAGCACATTTTTTGTGTGCTGAAAAACCCCAATTCGGCTTATACTCGAGTCAATGTCTGTATTATGGCAATTTACATTGCCATAATACAGACAATGGGGCTGTGGGGGCTGCAGAGATCTTACTTACCTTTCCTGCAGCTCCTGTCAGCTCCCTTCTCCTCCGCGCCGGTCCGTTCAGCACCTCGGTCAGCTCCCAGTGTAAGTCTCGCGAGAGCCGCGGGGTCATAGTGTGGCTCTCGCGAGACTTACACTGTGAGCTGAGAGAGGAGCTGCACGGACCAGCGTGGAGGAGAATGGAGCTGACAGGAGCTGCAAGAGAGGTAAGTGCTTCCTGACAGCCCCCCTCCCCCCCACACTGAACTGCCAATGCCACTGGACCACCAGGGAAGGAGAGCCCCTCTCCCTGCCATGTATCAAGCAGGGAGGGGGGACGAAAAAAAATTAAATATAATAAAAAAAGAAATAATTAAATTAAAAAATAATAATAATAAAAAACAATAACAAATTATTAAAATAATAAAATTGCCCACCCCCACCAAGGCTCAGCTACACACACACACACACACTGCACTCATACACACACACTGCATTCATATACACACACTGCATTCATACACACACTGCATTCATACACACACTGCACTCATACACACACTGCACTCATACACACACTGCATTCATACACACACTGTTCTCACACACACACACTGCATTCATACACACACTGCATTCATACACACACTGCACTCATATACACACACTGCACTCATATACACACACACTACACTC
This sequence comes from Pelobates fuscus, assembly GCF_036172605.1. Taxonomy (NCBI): domain Eukaryota; kingdom Metazoa; phylum Chordata; class Amphibia; order Anura; family Pelobatidae; genus Pelobates; species Pelobates fuscus. Next base: position 109,867,790 of record NC_086327.1, on the reverse strand, counting down.
ATACACACACTGCACTCATACACACACACTGCACTCATACACACACACTGCACTCATATACAACACATCACTCATATACACACACACACTGCATTCATACATACACACACTGCACTCATACACACACTGCACTCATACACACACGCTGCACTCATACACACATGCTGTACTCATACACACACACTGCATTCATACACACACTGCATTCATTATATACACACACTGTAAATAAATATTCAATTAATATAATTTTTTTAGGGTCTAATTTTATTTAGAAATTTACCAGTAGCTACTGCATTTCCCACCCTAGTCTTATACTTGAGTCAATAAGTTTTCCCAGTTTTTGGGGGTAAAATTAGGGGCCTCGGCTTATATTCGGGTCGGCTTATACTCAAGTATATACGGTATATGGTTGAGTATGGTAAAATACTATTTTTCAGCCCCAACAAAGGGCAAATAAAAAAATCTCAATACATGATGCAACTATTAAAAATAAAAAGATACCCAAATCTCAAAGAACCTGACAACAAAATTAAAAAACATAACGCTCTCTGCTTGATTGGCTTGGAAGCTAACCGATCAGTAGCTTATGACAGTCAAGTCTTGCCTCTAATGACATTTGCCTGGGAATATCCTGATGAATTTGAAGGTTAGTATGTTGTTTTTTTTATTACTGGTATTAGATTTATTTTGCCCACCCTCACTATTATTAGGATGAGTGGGTAGGTAGGGATTTTGTAAATGAGGGAGTGACAAGGGGTGTGAGAAACCTTGACACCCGGAGAGGTAATCTCATTTTCTCACAATGTCATGTCCACACCACTTAATTTTATGAATACCTCCCCACCTGAAACCCATACAGGTTCACCACCCCTATCCTATTTGATATCTTGCACCTGCCATTGATGGGTGGGGGCTAGGGGAGGAAACAGTCATCTCCCCAAAATCTATTTAGGAGACTTTTAGACCCCTAGACACCCGGGGCGGATGAGTGGAAGGCACCCATTTCAGGGAAGGTGGAAAATGTCCAACCCTCCCCATGAGGCTGATTGCCACCCCCTCCCCAATAATTTAAAGGATGGGACCTTGCCCATTTTGCCTATTTTGATCCAAAAAAACTACATTTTGTAGGTAGGTTTCTTATTTGATTTTTCTTTTCTTTTCTTTTTCAGTAAATATTTTTTATTTACTGTTTATTTTCATTTAAATTTTCCATTTTTATTTTTGTTGACTTTTTTAATATTTGGAACTACATACAGTGGAATGATGTATACATATTTTGTGTCAATTATATATGGCACATTTATTTAATGAAATTTCAGATGCCCCTTTTTTTTAGGTGTTCAAAAATGTATTTGTAAGCATTGTTTGCAACCTAAGTAATTAAAACAGTATTTAATTAAATCTTCAGAGTATTTATATATAAACCGTTCTATAAAACAACATTTAAACTATTTATAAACATTTAACTTTGAGTGGTTACACAAATACAAATGCATCCAGAGAAAATTTGGTGTTTAGTGAAGAGCCCGGTCAGATTTTAATTTGCTGCAGTTCAAAGTTTAGTGAATTGGTGATCCAGAGGAAGGCGAAAAAACGTGGACATACCATTAGTAATATGTCCAAGTAAAAAATTCCTTCCTGACCCCATATTAAGGCGATCGGCTACAAATCTGTCCCTGGATCTGTATTACATTTATCTTGTATGAATCATTTGCCATCACCCCATCCCTTTATACATCACCATCCTCTTCTGGTCCTTTTTAGGTCCATGCTGCAGTAATACTGCTTAACAGACTTCATCCTAGGAAACCAAAGACATTGATTTGTTAGCATTGTCCAGAATTATCCTGAAGGTTTCAGTTTGTTCTGATAATAGATATAACACCTGATGAGTTCCTGTTTACGATGTAGTCCCAGCTAAACACTGACTGGCTTCAGAGAGTGCAAGCAATTGTTACATTCCCTCAGTGTATTATGACGTAAGAGGCATAATGACATCACTGCTAAGTTACAACCTTATAAGGGAAATGGGCACAGCAAATGGCTTGGGCTTTTTATCATTGAATGGATATCTATTGATACAGTTTATACATAAAAATTAAGACCATATTGCTGTTATATTATTATAAAAGCAGAAAAAAATATTAGTATATTTGTTTTTTCATTTTATGATTTGCATTATTTTATTCTATTTTACAGTGATAATCTAATTAATTAACATTACCCTAATTGTTTTAAATATTTCTGGAATAGGAACACTGCTATAAGTAATCAAAAACAAATACATTTAACTATCCAAATATAAATCAAAAATAATAATTTATGGTTCATAATATCTGCCTGCTGTGGGACCTCTATAGATTGATATGGTCCTCAATCGGTCCTTTGCAGATTTTTTTTATGACAGACATCTAATTCACAAGAATTTCAGCTGATTTCGTGTTAAACAGTGTATATTAAATACGTATATTTAGTATTTAATATGATGCACTCACACCTGTTAAAAGACCTGTTATATGACATGTTAACAATAAGCCAAAACGGGCTTAAATCTTAAATTTTCCTATAGGATAGCTGTCAATTCTCTAAAAAAAAAATATAGTACATTTCAAGAAGAAGATGTAAAAATACGACGGGAAAGACCCTTATTGTAAGAAATTGTATGTATGTATGAGAAGATATTGTAGCCGTATAAGTCCAGTGATGTAGATGTAAAAAACGGATAACATTTGTATCTTGTAATACCTTTTATTGGACAAAAATTCTGTTAGTCCAATAAAAAAGTATTACAAGATACAAACTGTTTTTTATATAAATATAAATATATATATATATGTACAGAGTGTCCTAAAATAACGTTTACACTTTTTGAACATTAATAACTCAAACATAAATAACAGGAAGCATGAAGTTTTTTTTTATGTCATATACCTTAAAGTTAAAGGTGTTCAAAATTAACACCGTTTGGAGCGATACATTGTGTGCAATGCCATAGAACAGATCGACAAACATACAAACAGTCCAAACAGGTTATCTTTAATAGTTTCTCTGATATTTAACTTTCAAACAGTGTAAATATTATTTTGGGACACTCTGTGTATATATCCCATGTGTCTCTCCAATCTCCCCCATGTCATGCAACCCTCTTCGATCGTCTTCCACATTCTCCATTCCAACATTTATCTTTCCCTGGTCGTACTTGGCTTGGTGAAAGCTCCAGTGAAAGGCCTTTCCCTCTGCTCGGTCCGTCCATTGTAGTTTTACCATCGGGTGCTGCAAAAGATGAGAGAGGTGGCGGGATTTGAAGTGTCATGCTCGGCCTTCTTTACTTACACAGCCCTGGCAGCAGACTTGGCTCTCCAATGGAATGATCAAGGAGAGGAAAATCCACCGGGTTACACCTCTAGCAGCCTGCTGGTACGAGTGCACCCGCATCCAGGTTGTCACCTGGGCTGGACCTACCTCCTTAGTACACACACCAGATCAGAAGGTGGAGTAGTATTTCTTGTTGCAGAATCTAGATATCTCCTTTCAAGACATAAAGTTATAAAATAAAACCTGAGCAAATTGGGAATCGATAATACAGGCTGTTTCCAGCCTACAATCTCCCTGATAAATGGCCGACAGTGGGGTTATGGTATAGATATATCTATGTATACAGGGTGCCTTAGGTACCAGAGATATCACAGGAGCCACGTTGAGTATCTCACCACAATGTCTTGTTACTGCATATAACTATGTCCTATTGGTGTGTATCGATAGGTCATATCTTGCAACATGGTGTGTTCTTATGGATACATTTGTACTATCTTGCTATATCTTACATGTAAGTTGATGTGCTTTTTTTTTTATTGGCTCACATTTCTGAACTGTTGTTTATTTTAGGCAAAAAAAACTTTCAATAAACATCAAGACGGAAAAAAAGAAATGAAAGCTTCAAAGTTTGCATAATTACTTTCAGGGAGACATTGCTCGAGGGGAAATAGGAGCTATTGTAAGGCATAATTCTAAATGATGGGAGACATTGTGTTGGTTTCCATGGTGATTGCTTCTTTTTAAACACATTACAATTTCTGTTTCTATGTCTTTACATCCTACAAAGTGAGAAATGAGCAATTAGCTAGTTGTTTATTACATTCTATAGTTAAGAATGAGTAGTATCGGCCCTGTATAGTCAGATGTAGTTGTTGAACATCTGAGTATTTCACAATCTATACATTAGGCAAAGTCAGACTAACTTAAATGAATTAAGAGACACTGAGTTAGAGCTTCTTATTTTGAATCTTTACATTTAGTAAGTGTATATTTGTAAAGGTAGGGTATAAAAGAATATCATCTCTAAAAGAACTTACTGTATATTTGGAAATTTTGGAACAAGGGTTCATTTAATATTGGATCATAGCCTCAATGCTTATTTGAAGGGTTAAATGAAAAAGGCAATAAACAAAAGAGAAAAAGGGGGAGAAATCGTTCAGACTGCAGAAACTGTGGCAAAAGTGGCTGATTAAAAGGTCTTAATATCTTTAATAATCAATCCAATAAAATCTATTTTCATAATGCATCAAACCTCTCTTATTGAAATTGTTGCCTACACTGAATGCCAAATCTCTGGCTATGTTTTGTTGATGATGACGTACATTTTCCAGGATATAAGTAGACTAAAGAAGACAGTGGCTGTTAACAATAAATGCATGATGTATTTTCATATTGCAACACGGAACCATAACAATACTACAGGATGTGACATCCTTGCCTCCATCTTGGATAACTATAATAGATGCCATTGATTATGGAGAGTAAACATACTTTAAAAAAAAAAAAAAAAAAATATTGATTTGGTTATGGAGAGTAAACATACTTTAAAAAAAAAAAAAAAACTAATAGATTTTCTAAAAAAAAAAAGAATTGAAACACAACCTTCCAGAGTGATCAGATTCGGAATTTTCAATTTTTGAGAATAATATGTTGAATTGTGTCTGCTTGAAATAAGTTCATTTACAAAACTATTCACGAAAAGTGAGAATTCAAAGGTAATTTCAAATGTAAGGTGAAAATAATAGAATTGTAAAAATTCTGTAAGTCAGTTATGCTTCAAGTTTGGCTTCTTTGGCTTTAAAATTATTGTTATTGTTTCTTAATTGCATGCCAAAATTGATGAGATTCTTATTTTGTTTTGAGAATTCAGACCTTGCAATTCATTGTTCACGAAAGTGAGAATTCAAAGGTAATTTCAAATGTAAGGTGAAAATAATAGAATTGTAAAAATTCTGTAAGTCAGTTATGCTTCAAGTTTGGTTTCTTTGGCTTTAAAATTATTGTTATTGTTTCTTAATTGCATGCCAAAATTGATGAGATTCTTATTTTGTTTTGAGAATTCAGACCTTGCAATTCATTGTTAGCCATATCATTGCATGTTAGATTCAGCAAACGTTTAAGCCCCCCAAATCATTTTTTCCTTTATTTAGAAAAAAGTTGGAATTTTGCTTCAGATACATACTTATGGGAAATTTTGCTCAGTTCCCACAGAGTATCAAAGATAACAAGTGCATTTATTATTCCATTGTTGTAATTTTTGGGAGCAAAGAAAGAGTAAAATTGTGTTATGGAAAAAAATGGAAAAGGGTCAGCGCTAATAAAAATAGAAGTATAGAGGGGCGGGGCCTGACTGTGATGGCGGCTGGACGCCTTTTCAGAGAGCTCCGTGCAAATTTTTGATTTCATACCACTTGCCCGTGTTCCCGGAGCTCTTTCTGGGCCAGCTGTGCAGCTTGCATGTCCAGCTAAAGTTGACCGGCTTTGTGTGGTCCTTGGCAGCCGTCCAGACTAAGCCCTCGGCGGGCTGGGGTGAGGCCTAGCGAGCAGTGTGGAGGGGAGAGGCGGCCGCTCTCCCTCCCAGGCTCCGGCGGACTCTCGTCCAGCTATTGATGGCACCCTGCTACCCCCCCGTTTGGACCGGTGCGGGAGATCCCGGTCCCCACCCTGGAGGCTCACTCACATAACCAGGGCTGTGCGATCCTGCCTCAAAAAGCGATTATACCCCGCGTGGCATATCCAACATAGCGGATGCTGCAGGCCCCAAGCCTGACTATGGAAGTGTGTTGTCCAGAACGCTGTCCTTCCTGGACAAACTTATTGCCGACTTCTGGGGGACGCTGTCCCTCCGACCGCCTGCACCTGCCCTACAACCCTCGCAGGATCACCCACCTAAACCTGCTCCCCGGCGGCCTCCAACTCAGCGTGGTAAAGGGAGAGCGCGAAAATGGCGGAGAAGACCGGGTCGACAGAGTACGAGAGGCGGGAGGTGCAGGCATGCATCAGGAAGGGGTGCCTATAGAGCCAGCAGCTGGAGTGTCAAGAGGGATGCAGGGAGAGGAAAGCAGAGGATACCGAAACAGCTACCAAACCATATGAATGCTGCATCAAGCATGTCTGGGTCAGTACGTCTGCCAACTCACTCCATTACCTGGTACTGCACCCTCCCCATGATGGGCATAGGCTGAATGCCAGGAGGGTCGGCTGGCTCATCCTCCCATCACGCACAGCCAGGAGACACCCTCCCTTCTTAACATACTTGTGTACTATTGTTGACATTTTTGTTGCACGTGTGACTTTTCAGCTGACCTTGCATCATCTGTCCTAAAACCCCTAATGCTAGCACTTGCCTATAAAACCACCCAGGGTGGTATACTTCGCTTATATATTAGCCTTGTCATATAATCTACTTAACTCACTTATCACCGGTGCACGTATACAATCCCAATCCCATTGTTTCAGTGAGATCTCAGATACTCAGTACTGTATTATTAACATTACTGTTATTTTTCCGATTTATTTACCCAGCGCAGCCCTTTTCCTGTTATCTTTTGTAAAATCATGTTATGTATTGATAAAGGGGCAACCCGAAACATTTCTACTATCCTTATTGCCCTTCAAATAAACACTATTGGCACTTTTTTATGCACTTTGCATCTCGCAGCGCTGCCCTCATTTTGTGTCTTAAGATTATGTTTCTGATTTACCTCTACATTTTATTAAATCGGTGTAGGAAGATGTTGTAATATAAGAACATTCTATATAAGCTTTATGGAACGCATATGGAAACATAATGTCCGGAGATTTTAATGGAGTGAAAAAAAATGAGGTATGAAAGCTTTTATTGCAGTAAGGACTGCTGGATCTATTACTTGGGTTCTTAATACACCTCCAAAAAGAAAATAGAGCATAAAAAGTCAACTCCGGACTATAATTTAGAATAGTGTGTTCAGATTATTTATGGTGCTTGTATATATAATTGAAAAGTGAGGTAAGAAATGATGAAAAATAAGGGTATAGTATTTTGCTTGTAGTTATGTTTATTTAGAGTATACTTTTGTGTTTTGGATAAATCAAAGTTTTTTGTTTCACTGGAAGATCATATACTAACTTTACACACTTAAACGCCTTTTCTTTGTAAATATTCGCATGTGTTTACTATCAACACATTAAATTCCGATTTTATACAAAGAGGAAGACAAGATGATAATTAATGAAGTGTTATGTATTGTTTGTGTTTTCTTGTACATTCCTCTCATAGCTTCACAGTGTAGTAACAGGCGTGCTTTACAAGCTAAGAGGGGGAATAAGAATACCGTTGCGTTGCCCTGGGCGCCCAGTCAGTCAATCAGTCTGTTACACACAATCACTCCTTGTTATTGTGTGTCACGATCGTGGTGGGAAAAAAAGAAAATGTGTAAAAATAAAATATGTGCTTGGTGTGTGGTTGAAAGATTAATTTATGTGTCCCCCTTTGCTTGCAATTATGCAAATGTCTGCTAGAAAATTAATATTGTCGACACATCTCACAATGGAAAAATCATCTCATAACAGAAAAAGGCTAACACAGGGCTGCTAAGAGAAGATTTTATTTTAATCGTCAACAATATAAATAGCAGACAGACATATAAGATCCCCACTCATCCCTTGCATTTAAGCACAGTTTGACAATTAAAGGCACACTATAATCACAAGAACAGTTGCAGCTTAATGTAGTTGTCATGATATCTATAGCCTGACCCTGCAGGCATTTTGCTGCTTACACTGCCTTTTCATAGAAAATGCATTGATTCATTGATTCAATTGGCCAGCGCCACAATTGGCTTCCCCCGCCTCCATGGCTGACATCAACAGAATTGACAATCTCAGCCAATTCAATGGTTTCCACCTATGGTTTTTTAACACTATAGGGTTAGAAATTCATATTTTTATTCCTGACTCTATAGTGTTCCTTTAAGAGATTGATTAGATAGATAGATAGATAGATAGATCATATAGCTAGATTGGCTAGATTAGATAACTATATTTGATAGATAGATTAGACCGATATATTAGATTAGATCAGATAGATAGCTAGATCAGATAAATATATTATCTTATTAGACAGATAGATAGATAGATAGATGGATAGAAAGATATATAGATTAGATACAATAGATAGATAGACAGATAGATAGATAGATAGATAGATAGATAGATAGATAACTATATTAGATACAATATATAGATAGAAAAATAGATAGATAGATAGATAGATAGATAGATAGATAGATAGATAGATAGATAGATAGATAGATAGATAGATGGATTAGATGGCTAGACAGATAGATAGATAGATAGATAGATAGATAGATGGCTAGACAGATAGATAGATAGATAGATAGATATATAGATAGATATATTAGATACAATAGATAGATAGATAGATAGATAGATAGATAGATAGATAGATAGATAGATGTATGTTTGCCCCTTCTATGTCTTGTCTCTATGCACATTGCTCCTGTTTGTAAGCTCACACATCTTCTCGTGTAGAACATTGCAAGATGAAAGCCAATGGACTGGGTAAAAATACTTTTTGTACAAGTAAATCTAAATGACATAGCCCTTTGCATGTTATACATTTCAAATCCAAGGTATAAATAGTCAAACTGGAAACAAGAAGAAGAAGTAAAAATATAATTTCATCAGCAAGTGAGCAAAAACAAATGTGAGACCTGAGCGAGATTTACCAAACGGCAAGCTACTGATTTCCTCTAAGCTTTTGTCCTTTCTCAGAGTTCTTATATATTTTTTGTTGCAAAATTGGTAACATTCTCTACTCATTCTCATTCAGCTATGGTGCCAATTTGGCTACTTTGGCTTTACAATTTGATTTGAAATATACATGGAACTCACTTTGAATTCTCACTTTAATTAATAACCCTGATAGTGTTTCCTAGGACTGAGCAGCTTATGAGATGCAATTTAATAGCAAAGTTACAAGCATAAGAATGCTAACTTACCCCCCATACACACAATACTTCCCCATATGCATACACTGCCCCCCATACACACACACATCACCCCCCATACACATACACACATTACTCCCCCATACACACACAAACTGCCCCTCCATACACACATACTGTACCCCTGATACACACTACCCCACACACACAGCCTCCCACACACACACACTGTACCCCTCACAACCTGAATCAAACACACGGTATCCCTCACACACACACTGTACCCCTGAAACAATCTGCCCCCCCCCACACACACTGTACCCCTCATGCACAAACTGCCCCACATACAAACACACTGCACCCCTCACACACACACACTACATCTGTCACACACTACATCCTTCACAAACACTATGTACACCTCACACGCACACACTGCAACTCACACGCACAGCACTCCTCGCACACATATTGCACCCCTAACCCCTAAGCGTTACTGGAATAAAGAAATAAAGAATAAAAAAAAAGAAGAAGTATTAGAGTTATAATCCTAACTTAAACTTAAATATCAGGGTAGGAGTTAAATATCCTATTCAGAATAAGTGAGCAGGAAGTGTGAGCATAGAAACATAGAAACATAGAATGTGACGGCAGATAAGAACCATTCGGCCCATCTAGTCTGCCCGATATTCTAAATACTTTCATTAGTCTCTGGCCTTATCTTATAGTTAGGATAATCTTATGCCTATCCCATGTGTGCTTAATCTCCTTCACTGTGTTAAAGGGACACTGTAGGCACCCAGACCACTTCTGCTCATTGGATCTGTCTGGGTGCCAACTCCCACTACCCTTAACCCTGCAAGTGTAATTATTGCAGTTTTTCATAAACTGCAATAATTACATTGCAGGGTTAACTCCACCTCTAGTGGCTGTCTACTAGACAGCCACTAGAGGTCACTTCCTAGTTTCTAGCACAGGTTTCCTGTGCTAGAGCGTCGCTGGACGTCCTCACGCTGTGTGAGGACCTCCAGCGTCGCTCTATTCCCCATAGGAAAGCATTGAAATGATTTTTCAATGCTTTCCTATGGGGAGACGTAATGCGCATGCGCGGCATTTCCACGCATGCGCATTAGGTCTCCTCGGCCGGTGAGCGAGATTAGTCTCGCCCACCGGCCGACGTAATCACCAGGAGGAGCGTCGCGGAGGCGGAGACAGCGGCGAGGGACATCGCCGCTGTCCCAGGTAAGTCACTGAAGGGGTTTTCACCCCTTCAGTAACCGGGGATTGGGGGGTGGGAGGGAGAGGGACCCTCCAGTGCCAGAAAAACGGATCGTTTTTCTGGCACTGGAGTTTCCCTTTAACCTCTACCACTGCAGTTGGAAGGCTATTCCATGCATCCACTACCCTCTCAGTAAAGTAATACTTCCTGATATTATTTTTAAGCCTTTTCCCCTCTAATTTAAGACTATGTCATCTTATTGTGGTAGTTTTTCTTCTTTTAAATATAATCTCCCCCTTTACTGTGTTGATTCCCTTTATGTATTTAAATGTTTCCATCATATCCCCCCTGTCTCGTCTTTTCTCCAAGCTATACGTGTTAAGATCCTTTAACCTTTCCTTGTAAGTTTTATCCTGCAATCCATGAACCAGTTTAGTAGCCCTTCTCTTAACTCTCTCTAAAGTATCAATATCCTTCTGGAGATACGGTCTCCAGTACTGCGTACAATACTCCAAGTGAGGTCTCACCAGTGTTCTGTACAATGGCATGAGCACTTCCCTCTTTGTACTGCTAATACCTCTCCCTATACAACCAAGCATTCTGCTAGCATTTCCTGCTGCTCTATTACATTGTCTGCCTACCTTTAAGTCATCAGAAATAATCACCCCTAAATCCCTTTCCTCAGATGTTGAGGTTAGGACTCTATCAAATATTCTGTACTCTGCCCTTGGGTTTTTACGTTCAAGATGCATTATCTTGCACTTATCCACATTAAATGTCAGTTGCCACAGCTCTGACCATTTTAGTTTACCTAAATAATTTGCCATTTGGCTTGTCCCTCCTGGAACATCAACCCTGTTACATATCTTAGTATCATCAGCAGAAATACATACCTTACCATCAAGACCTTCTGCAATGTCACTAATAAAAAATATTAAAGAGAATGGGTCCAAGTACAGATCCCTGAGGTACCCCATTGGTGACAAGACCAATAGTATTTTTACTTTTTATTTTTGTTTCTGTTTTTCTGTGTTGCTTTTTTTAATGAAGGTTTTGCATATGTTTGGATATTTTTTATACCTTAATGGATTTCTGAAATATGATTTAATATAAATTCTAATAAAAAAAAGGCTGGTTGTAAGAAATGTAAATTATTAAATAAAAAAAGAAAAAGAAAAAAAAGATATGGTACATGTATCTAAATTTTCCTAAGGACTTAGTAAACATTGTCCACAATGGAATGCAAGGGATTTGTGACTTTTTTATTTTTAAACATTTTATTTTTAAACACTGTACCTTCTGGCTTCTAGAGGAAAGATTTAACTGAATTCATCCATGAGAAACCCCCCTGCCCTAATCGAGTCCAAAGTGAAAGTAATACAGAATATCAATCACCAGGGTCCGTTAGTGAGGCAAATACTGAATGAAGGCAAGCTAAGAGAAGAAAAACATATTTAATTCAGTTATGCACTGAAAACAGGATCACAAGCAATGTATGCAACTTTACAAATGCAGGAAGCATTCATGGTATAGGTAGGGAATTGATCTCAGATCCCCGGAAATATGAAATATGTGACCTACAAATTATCCAAAAATGATGCACACAACCGATATACAATATAGAATAGTCTTTTATTTATTGGAAACCTTACTTGGATAATAAAGAAAAACAAAAAAACAAAACCTAATTGAAATGGTAGAGATTCGAATGTTCATATTTCAAGATTACGAATCTTCTAGTAGAGTGTTCTATTGTTTTTTTTAATGGACATGCTTCTTCTTCAAAGCAGAAATGCTTGCTGTGGAAGTAGGCGTAGCCATCACAATACTATTCAAGTAAATGGTTGACGGTCATCTCAAATCAGAGATAGCCATTGGTCCACACAGAGTACTGAGATATCCTTATTCCCATGGCTAAATATGTTCTGCAACCCTATTATCTCCTCAGTGTCCACCAATTGTCTATATATGTATTCATACATCCTGCAATTAGACTGAAGGATTTGGGGGATCTCAACTTGAGGTGGTGATTGTCTTTGAAACAAGCTGTATCCTGCTATAGTTAATGTCACATGGATTCTATCAGTCTATAACATTCTAACTTCATTATACATTGACACTCTTTCATGGTGAAAGCATAGACTGAATACATCTTTACAAAGCGGACCAGTGTTAATAATGAGTAAAGATTCTTAGAAAATAATGGTAGTTCTAGTAATTAATAACTAATTAAAAAGTGTAGAAATTATCTCCCTGGTTTTTAACAGAAGGAATTAAACTCGTTAAACCTGGCTGTTTCTAATCAACTATTCATCGGATTATAATGAGTGCCTAGCTGAGACATTGAGGGCACATAATACTTTTCTTTTTAAATTTAATTTTGAATTAAAAAAAATATGGACTTTATTGGGTTATTTATTGGATTTATTGCCCAAATGAATAGCAAATTTTGCTAACACTTTTCTATTGCTTTGGAATTCACTAGACTTGAGGAAAAAAAAATAATAAGCCCATTTTATACGCGTCTATAATTACCAAATCAAATACCATTCTGTTTCGTACAAAGCACTGCCAAAAAGCCGATATGCTGTACAGCTAAATTTTTCAGTCTTAAACTCTCAAGATTAAACTGCAAGTTGCTTCTTTGAAGATCTCTTACTATTTGATTAAAAAATATCTATATGCCACAGGGCTTGATATGTCCCTTGTGCCCTATTTAGCATCTGCTGTGCATCCCAGTGCAGCCGGCAGTGGAAAACAAGCCACAAGAGAATAGATTTGATGGGAAAAACAAAGCCATTGGTGCACTAAAACCGTCAGGCATAAGAAAAATCCTTAGAATGAGTTCTTGCTGACTCAAGGCAACATCACAGCTCATTTTTTTTTTCATAGTTGAAAAGTTACTTTTTATTCCAATATAGCCTTTGTTTAAATACAACAGCATAAAAAGAAAAAGAAAAAAATCCACACAATTGCAACTTTTTAATATATTTTCTCCAGCCTTCAGCAAATTGGTTCCATTTTCTACTTTTTTCTTTTTTTTTTTTTAGACACCTTCTGTGCTCATACAATATTTCATTATTCATAAACCAAAAACAACTGCTCATAAAAGTTACATACAATTACAATTCTAAGATTGTTATGCACAAAAAGAGCTTCATGCACACAAGGTTACTGATGCCTATCTAGCTAAAGAAATTTAAGTTTTACTGTCACCACGGTGATTCATTTATATTTTTCCTACACACCATTACCATTAACAATTCTTTTTTTTAGTATAACCCCTTAAGGAACAATGACTGGATAATTCCATCATGAGGGACTCTACCAGCAGGAACCGTTACCGCTGTCAGCTGAGACGACAATAGGTGGCCCAACGCGGACCGATGGGCAGCGTGCAGAACTCAAAGTGAGCTAAATTACCATGTCGGAACTTCCTTGTTCAGCCTCTTTGTGTGACACCATTACTGAAATCACTATGGTTTCCGTCTAATAGCTGGAAATTTCTACGGTCTACGAAGACCTTGATGCCGTCTTGCAAGCTCCCGGCAGCACCATCACCAGCTGCCGAGGAGCTTTAAATCATATTGTGATAGCTGGTAAAAGATTCCTTTTACTGACATCAGCAATGTAGTGTTAACCATAGGGTTTGTGTAGGTTAGTGTTGGTGGTTAGGGGCAGTTAGTGTTACTGTTTGGAGCTTCAGTTAGTGGTTAGGGTTAGAGTTACAGCTAGTGGTTAGGGTTACATTTAGGGTTAGAGTTACAGCTAGTGGTTAGGGTTACAATTAGGGTTAGAGTTACAGTTAGTGGTTAGGCTTACAGTTAGCGTTAGGGTTACAGCTAGTGGTTAGGGTTACAGTTAGGGTTAGAGTTACAGTTAGTGGTTAGGTTTACAATTAGTGTTAGGGTTACAGCTAGTGGTTAGGGTTACAGTTAGGGTGAGGGTTACAGTTAGGGTTAGAGTTACAGTTAGGGTTAGGGTTACAGTTAGGGTTAGAGTTACAGCTAGTGGTTAGGGTTACGGTTAGGGTTAGAAATACAGCTAGTGGTTAGAGTTACAGTTAGTGGTTAGGTTTACAGTTAGCGTTAGGGTTACAGCTAGTGGTTAGGGTTACAGTTAGGGTGAGGGTTACAGTTAGGGTTAGGGTTACAGTTAGGGTTAGAGTTACAGTTAGGGTTAGGGTTACAGTTAGGGTTAGAGTTACAGCTAGTGGTTAGGGTTACAGTTAGGGTTAGAAATACAGCTAGTGGTTAGGGTTACAGTTAGGGTTAGAGTTACAGCTAGTGGTTAGAGTTCCAGCTAGTGGTTAGGGTTACAGTTAGTGGTTAGGGTTACAGTTAGGGTGAGTGTTATAGTTAGCAGTAGGGTTATGATGCCAACCCTAATGGGGTCTCTAACTGTCTCTAACTCTAAAACAGCATTAAGCCTAACCCAGCATTAACCATTACCTTTCCCTAACACTAACACAAACACTACAACTAAACCTACCCTAACACTAACATAACTCTACAACTACGTCTAACCCAAATCTGAACCATAGCACTAAAAATAGCCCCAGCTAACAGAGGGGAGTCCCAGATATCGAAAGGTATTTGAGACTCCCTGGTGTGAGCAGGATTTTAGCCCTGCTCACACAAATATGTTAGGATGCTCCATGTCATGGGGCAAAATGCAATAGATAGATGATAGACTGTGTACTTCTTATCCAGCTCCTTGTCCAAGTCTTTTCAAACTGAATGTAAATACCTCATGATTGCTTGTTTGATGGCATTAGAGTTGGTCTTTAAGGCATCAATTATAATCCTAATTTTCCGCCTGTCAGAATGAAAGATGAAACTACTAATATTTGTAAGTGCTAAATGTGTTTTGTTCATTGGTTATATAAAAACAATTCATTTTTAGGGATAATGTGAGACACAGTGTTGGGAATGTGGTCTCAACTTTTCTTAACTCAACTTTTTGTGGTGTCACTCTCAGAAGTCATGTCACACCAAGCAACGGTAACACATATGCCACCCATAACCTGCACCACTTCATACGGACAGACTGACAGAGAAATAGACAGACTGACAGAGAAATAGACAGACAGACTGAGAAATAGACAGACAGACAGTCATGCATACATGGTCAGGAGGTTTAGTTGCAATTTAACCCAAAATTATAACAAGGAAAACTTGCATCCAAAGCAACTTTGATAGTAGTATGATTGGCAATGCCATGCATGATGAGTCTAATATATCAGAAACAGCTGGTATCATAGATTTCCACTTATTACTGTATTACAGACTCTGTGAATGGTGTGATATACAAAAATATCCAGAGAATCGCAGTTGTGCGAATAGAAATACCTTCTTAATAATGAAACTCTTGTAAAAATATAAAGCCATGCTTAAAAATAGTTATAGGCATGTGTTGAAAGCTGTGCCATGAACTGACTACAGGTAAGTGGAAGAAAAATTAGGCTGAAATTCACTTGTGACAACCAGATATGGATAACTGAAAACTATATCTAGTGCGATAATTCACAAAGATATTAGGGTCAAAAATGTGTTGCAAACGGCATGTCGAGGATCAAATCAAGTGTTTGATAATTTTTGTATATCTGCCCCTGTCCAAATTGTTAAATTAATGCGTGCACGCTTACCAAAGTAATTTCACACTGGACACAAATTTCAGGTTCATGAAAAACTTAAGGGAAAAGTTTAATCCAGGGGGCCGGTATGCCCCTTATAAAGCAAGAATACATCATATGCATAATTATAGATAACAGAGAAAATACATCAATAATTGGTTAGGTGTTAAGTGGTTCATCTAATGAACATCCTACCGGATGTGATGTCACTGTCATCATGGGATTCTCCTCCACATTCCAGCGCCATCTTGTTAATTGAGGTGGTTAGTCGATGGGAGAGGTAACACCTTAGCGGCCATTTTAAGTAGCTTATGTATAATACTGATTATAGTTATGCAGAGTAAATAGGCATTTTACTAGTGAATATTCTGTCCACAACAGGCATGACTCCATAATTTTCAGATACAAAATCTAGTGGAGCACTTTTTGGTGAGGATTGAATATTATATTATATTATATTATATTAGCACTCCAGGGACGTGGAAATACGGTGAAAACAACGTATCTTATATTCAGCATCTGCCACAGTGAATCAACATTTCATTTCTCGAATGGAACTTTCGTCAGGATACAGTGCGATACAACAAACAGTGTTTAAATAACATAAAAACATAACACATGCATTGCATACAGCCTGTGCTCACAATTAACCCCTGCACTGCTATCAGCTGCATCACAAAAATTGCGGGTATATTTATATATAACAATAAATGTATTGTAATTAAACAATGCCGGCCCATTCTGTTTTAATAACATCGATGTACATATTCAATATATATATATATATATATATTGCAATAAGGCAAGGCAGATCACATTGAAAGTCGTAGCACAACGTTATTTTTTTATGCAAATATTTTTCAATATTTCTTTTTTTTTGTTTTTTTGTTTTTTAAGTGGCACTGTCACCTGGAATTGTCAATGTAAAATTATATAGTACTTTATAAACTGCAATTCCTGTAACTCCCCAAAATAAAATAATCCAACAGTTTTTGTTTATTCAAAAAACTCCATATTATGCTAATCTTTGCGTTTTGGCTATTATTTTATACTTATCTTTCCAAATCATTTTTATTTTGTAATGTACCAATAAATTATATTTTACTTTGAACCAAATTGAATCCCTTGCTGCTTATGGTGGAATACGAAAGCATCCTTGGAAATCCAGAACACCCACAGAGGGATTTGGATCACCCCTAAAAGATCCTGAAGCCTTTGATACCAGATCCAGGTCCAATTGGCTCTAATTCTGTGAGTGTTTCCATCTATTGCCTATTTGTATCTGTTTATAGCCATCTGCACTATTGTGTGTACCCCTCTGTCTCCACAGAATTCCAAATTGAGAAGAGAGGACTAATATTGCTGCATCCATTGTGCTTGTTTTGTATGTATTTTACAGTGTTGGTATAGGGGATCCTACACGGGTGTTTTAGAGCAATCCACTTGTGTCACCATCTAGTCATACCATTTATATTTGTTGGGCACACATTAACCTGATAAAACACAAAGAATATTTTCTGCACACTTAAGACCTAAGAACTTTGCCTTTTATCAGAAATGTTAATTGGTTGCTGTCATCACTTGCTCCCTACATCCATTGTACTACTATGTAAATATAATATTATATAACTGCCACTTCTGTACTGCAAATGTGTTGGCTCTTCGTATGATAGAGCAAAACTTTTTAAAGTTTTGTTAGTATTAAATTCATGGGTACATTTATATAAACTGATTAAAGGGTAGAAACAGTGACAGAGCAAATTTAAACAGTATTAATTATGTTGATGGTGTGGTTTGTTGTGACAAAGTTAGATTTTTTTAAACACATGGCTTAAGATTAATAGCCACACAATACCAGTGTGTATTTCTGTTGGATTTAGATAAATTTGAACTGTTTTTTTTTTTTTTGCCCTTGTTTTTTTAGAATTTATTTTTTCCACAGAAATTCTAGATTGCAAGAATGGCAAACGTTACCATGTAACACTTGTAGAATTAAAAATGTATATTATTGTGGAATGTATAGGCTTATGGAAATATTGTCTGACAATAGTTGGTAGAGTATGTTTAGTCTACCTCAATACAAAAAGAAAGCAGCCGATAGTCCTTTTCTTACAGAGCACCGCAATTATGTAACAACCTCCTGCACACTTTCAAATCTTCCCCAAGCCTAGAATACGTTAATAGACCCATCTCTACATACCTCAAAACAGAATGCACCTGTCATGGTTGATTTTATATTTCCTACCTGTTCTATGTTAAATTTTGTATATATTGTGTATTAATATTGTTTTTGTATTTTGTTGTACCTTATTGTATCAATGCAATGTTTTGTGGACCCAGGACATGCTTGAAAATGAGAGAAATCTCAATGTATCCATCCTGGTAATATATTTTATACATAAATAAATAAATAAATAAATAAATAAATGTTAGAATGTCTCACGTTCACAATGGATAAACTTCTTTTTTACATCAATGTATATTAAATCCTTTTCTGCCAAGAGAAATTTCCTCTAGACTAGCATGATTGTGAAAAATTGTATTCCTTTCTTTAAACATTCATATTGTTTTTGCATAATTCACAATCACAAATACAGAAAATTCTCCCCCCCAAAAAGTCCCTATCGCTTTTACAGTAGCATCCCATTTAGGCAGAAAGTGATAATTCTACAGTTTTGTCTCTATTTGGGAGAGGAACCTTCGACTAAACCTTATTGTAAAGTGCAGGATCATTATATTCCCATTATTTGTTTCAGTCAATGCGAAGTTTGGGTTGCTGTAGATCTTGTTCACAGTATGAGATAAAAGATGTCTTGTGATGAATCAGGTACCAACCAAAACAAAGCAAATCTTACCAATGAGGTTTTCTTTGTCGAATATTGAACTAATGAAGACCCGTGAGTACTTGATATTATTTGTTTATTAATTTACAATACACACGAGCCTCGGAACATCTTGCTATAGAAGGTTTTTGTATTTGAGATACAATCTCCATTTCCCTGTAATATCTGGTCTTTACTTACTGCCTATTAATAGCAAAATCAATTATAGATTCACAAGAAGCTAATATTCTATGTTCCAGCCACAATATAAATTAGCCAATAGTCTATTGAATTGTTGATGGAAGCACTTTCATCCTTTTTCTCATTCTTTAATCTATGAATTGACATATATGCTTTGGCAGGAGATAAAAACCAATTAACCCACATAGTCTGCAGTCTCCTAGATACTCGAAAACCTCAGACTTATTTATTCTTCCTGACTATTGAATGCCAATGATACGTCTAAACCAAGTATTTGAAAATCAACTGATATCTCTTTTTTGGCATTAGATGGTGGGAACTCAAATGTTCTTATCGTTATAATATATACTTGAAAACAAGAGAAATCTCAATATATTCTTCCTGGTAAGATATTTAACAAATATCTGCTTTCAAAATAAACATTCCATGCAATCACTGAAGTGTCATGTTTATAATATAAAACAAAAAATAAAAATAAAAATAATAATGTGAATAAAAATATAAACCTTACCTTACAAATAATAAATAGCGCCCAAGAACCGCAGACTCTGTTGTAGATTTGCGCAGTGCAAGAAAATTTAACTTGCCCATTTCTTGCTGAAATAGAAATTTTTTGGGAACATTGGAATTTTGGTTGAATGTTGTTTGGCTCAGTAGAATTTTGGTAACGAGATTTTGATTTAGAAACCAAACCAGAGGAGCAAGAACATGGTGTGAAAAAGGGGTCACTCAGTGTGCTGCAAAATATATACATAATATAGTATCATTTATATATTTTGCAGTACACTGATAGGAACATTTTCTTGTCATGTGGTTCACAGATCAAATGAGAAAAAATAACCAATAATTGATAGCAGGAGCAGCAGTAAAAAAAAAAAAAAAAAAAGCTATATTTTATATAATTATATTTATTAACTATATAATATATAAATGTAGATTTTTTTTTACTTCTTACTACTTTTTTTTTACTCTGTTGCTCACTACTTTTTTTCTGTGAATAAAATCTAGTAACTGTCCCGAGCCATCAAACATCTTTTTTTTCTATTTAAATTCTTTATTTTTGCATGCAAGAAGATTACAGACATGCAGGTTATGCCACAATAGCAGGTACCGGCAACTTATATCTAACAATATATGGCATAGGTTGAGACAGCACATTTTTAAATTAAAACATTCAGGCTTAACGAGAGGTAAAACGGTAGGTATGTCAGCAGGTAGTCTATATCGAGTATGGAAGATCATAATGTAAGCCGACAATAGGTTTAAAACTGCAGCGTGTATACTGACATTCTAATGAGGCAGTGGCATGAAAACGGTGCACATCAGCATTTCAAAAAACAGGCTTAAACTTTCCGATATGTCACAGAATTAAGAAAGTAAGTTGCAGGAGTAATAAGACATGCGTGTGTGTGTAAGTTCAAACGAGTATGAGGTTAACTGTGCACCTTTTTGAGGATAACAAAAGTAGCACACGCTTAAGCAGTAAATACAGCATAGGATAAGGAGAAAAACGAGATAGGATAAAATAGCGTCAAGCTTGGTCAAGTAGGTAATATGAGAGAGTTTAATATGACTGGTAGTACCTTTACGCATGTAAGCAAGCTGGTGCTGTCACATATGAGAAACACAGAAGCTCATTAGCATTGCTTAAGCAACATAGGGTATGATCTCAAGGGTGTTCAGTAAAGGATATCTGATTGTTACACAGTATGTTGGGGAGGTTAAGGCAGAATAGCTTCCCTATTACGGCAGCCCTGGGTGCCTTCTGGTTGGGGGTATGCTGAGGCCCTGCATAGTTTGTTTTACAAGTGGTTAAAACATGAGAGCTATTCAAGAGTCCCTGAGTGTCCCCCTGTGCCCCTCATTTCAACCTATGCCTTCTGGGGCAGCTGTCGAGACCTGTACTCATCATGGGTCCCAGTCCTGATGTGAGGTTTCTCCGCTTGTGCCTGTAGGTACATGCTGGACAGTGACCGGGCTTGCTTGCCTGGGTCGGTCGGGTCCGGCGTGGGTATGAGTGCAGGCTCTTCATGGCTTTTGTGCCAGGCTTTGGTTTGCTGAGTGTCAGGCTGGTAACCTCGTGGGTATCTTCCGTGCCAGAGGTCCATTCCAGACTGCCGCCGTGCCTTCTCCAGCGGCAAGGTCGGCTTGGGCTTTCTGATGCCATGGTGTCACTGCTTCCAGGGACTGCCTGTCTTCGGCCTGAGGCCTTAGTGGGTGCTCGTGCCCTTTTGCCATTGATCCCTTCAACAGGATTGTGGGCCGAGGGTTCCCTCGGGTACCGATCTCCTCCCTGGGGGTATGGCAGGCTGTGGAGGTGCTCCTCCTGTTGAGCGCCCAGCTCAGATGAAGGGCAAGCGGTCATATCCGCAGCGGTGTCCACGTGGGTGGTGCATCGTGCTGGGACACCAGTGCCCTGCGCCCGGTATGTCTCCGGACTTGGGGGCTGCTGGGCGATTCGGGTTGTTTGCTGGTGCCTATTCACTGGGGTCAGCAGTGGCTGCATCTGTGTTGCACGGGATTCAATCCGGCACCAGAACGCTGCACAGAGTTTATCGAAGGCTGCATTGAAGTGTGCCTCCCAAGCAGGCCTCCATGCGTTCTCCTTTGCGCCATTTTGGTTTCTGCTTGTCGTGCAGGAGTATTCTGGGGGTTCGGTGAGTCCTGTGTGCTTTTTAGTTGCTGCACCCCCAGGTGTGACCGGGATAACCGCCTCCGTTCTGGGGGGCGACTCGGGTTGATTATGGCGTTCTGACGGCGGGTGGCTGGAAGACCGGCCATGTCTCCCCTCCATGAGGTCCGCCAGTCAGGTCCGCCAGTCAGGTACGCCGTAGTGGTTAGTTTTGGTCACGGACAGTGGACTTGGCTCCCCAGTCACTCGTGAGCGTTCCCCCTCAGTGTGCGGTTCAGAGTTGAGCTCTTTAGCTTCAGGTTGACGGTTGCTGGGTTGTCTTTTTGGGGGGATTTGCTGTGGTTGTGTGAGGAGCTCCCCTCAAACATGTCCGTCGGCCATGCTTGCTTGGCCCCGCCCCAACATATTTTTTTCCCCCCATCAATTAGCATTTTTCTAGCAATCAATCAATCCCATTATTAATGGCAGAAAATAGGCTACACGAGTGGAATTCAGAATCACGACCTCAACCGAACAAGTTCGGCATTGCGGTGTTCGGCTGGTCCATGATGGTACATTTCAGCTAAGAGATCAGGAATTCAACCGATCACGAAATTGAAACAAATCCCCTAGTCTACTTTGTCCAGAGATTATGAACAAGTGCCCTAGGTGGCACAAAATGCGTTAGGTGTTTCTATGTTTTTTTCTTTTCTCACATTTTTTTTTAAAATTCTTTATTTTGTTGTGCTTAGGTATTCAAACAAGCATTTACTGCCATTTCGGTGGTAACAAGCTTATATAAATGTATACATAAAATGTTAAACGAGACAAAACATGGCATAAGGATAAAAGCACATTTTCAGATAAGGCGTAACAGGAAAGGTTAACAGTGAAGTTAGTCACAGTGGAGTTGGTCTAGCTGTGTGTGGTAGTCGGTTAAGCAGTCTGTGTGATACGTTGTAGTCTATTGTGGGACTAGCTGGTTGTGGTATGGCTTGCATGCTGGGCAGTCTTGGTAGTTTATAGGCCCTACAGTAACTTCTGTCAGCGGTGTAAGAAATGATAGGTTCTAGCGTGTTAGAGCTTTGGATAATGCCGTGGTGTTGCGCTCTGCCTCGGCATGGGGACAAGAAACCCCTAACCATGGGGGTGGCGGGGGGGGGGAGGGGGTTATGCTTGTGTGGACTATGTGTCCAGTTGGGTGTCTTTTATGGCAACCAGTCTTAGTGGCAGTATGACTCAAGTAGTGTCAGCGGAGTGGTCCGCCCTACAGGTAACAATATAGCAACTTATAATAAAAGGCATAATAAACATATTAAACATGAAACAGTGGTAGTAGCGTAATATTGGAGGCTTTCTCCTTCGTTTGGATGGGGATGGTGGGAAATCTCAGTCCATCGTAATCAACTCTTGGGTTTTATCAACCGGTTAGTGTTCATGTGCCCAGTGCCCCCAGTTCACTTGTTCCCGGGGTATTAGGAGAGGCGGTCATGCGTTCCATGCGTTCTCCTTGGTGTTTCGGGGTCTGGTGCTGCAAGCCGAGGGTTTTCAAAAATTTGGAGGCTTCCTCAGGCAATGAGAGGACGTGTGTTGTCCCTGCGCGGGTGACTTCCATAGACCCTCCTGCTCCCCACTTGTAGGCTATGCCTGCGGCACGTAGCTGTGTTGCTGTTGGACCATATGATTTGCGCCACAGTAGTGTGGCCCTAGATAAGTCCTGATAGAAGGTCAGCTCTGTGTCTTCAAAGGGCAGTGGCGTTCGGTCTTTAAGCGCCGCCATGATATGGAGCTTGTCCTGAACTGTGACGCACCTTAAGATGATGTCTCGTGCTGCCGGTGTTTTCAGGTGAGTGTAGGTAGGGAGCCGGTAGATTCCGTCTATGGTGATTTTCTTTGCAGCTGCGTGGGGGAGTATGCTGGCTAGGAGACGCCTTACGTAATGAGGCAGTTCTTCTGCAGTGATTGCATTTGGGATTCCCCTTATTTTGATGTGCATTCTCCCTCCTTTGTCTGTCTTCTATGGTCGCCATTTTAAGTGCCATAAGTTTTTGGTGATGCTGTATAGTTTGTACCTGTTCATCCAGTGTTGTCAGGTGTGTTTTAACCTCCCCTACTTCTTGCTCTGTAGTTGTTACCCGATCTGTGACCAGTTGTACTTTTGTCTTGAGGAGGGCAGTGTCAGCTGCTAAAAGCTTGTGGATGTCAGCAAGCAGGAATTTGAGGTTTCCCTTAGTGGCTGGTGCTGCATCTTCAGGGGAGACAGGCTGCTGTACCTGCGCTGGCTGTGTAGCCTGGGGGGTCTCCTGTCCCCTCCGTTCCTGGTGGGGAGCGTGAGCTGGCTTCTGCTCTTCGCCCGCGGGGATGGGAGCGGGACATGGCGGCACCGGGCGTTGCAGCAGCGCGCTGATATCCCTTCCATCAGGCGCTGGTTTTTGGGATCTGCGTCCCATTGCAGGTATAAGCGCCGGCGTTTCAGTGGGTGAGGGGGATGGTGGATGTTCTGCCCTCTCTGCTCGCGGCCGGAACAAAAGTTCCTCCAGGTCCCGGATCACTAGCGAGGTGTAGGCCCCGGTTTTGCGTTTCCGCTTAGGGAGCTTGTGGTGCTGTAAAAAAGGCATCTGCCGGTGCCTCTTGCCTTGCTGGTTCTGGTTGTGTGGGTTGTGGGGCTGGATGGGTGTCCGTTTCGCGGATTTTGCCTGGATTAGGTTGTGGATGCGGGAGAGGTGAAAAAATGGCGTCTGGTGCCGTGTGCTAGCAGGCTCCGCCCTTCTTTTCTCCCATTTTGTCTTAGTATCTGATGTTTTTGTTTTTGTGATGCCCTTTATTACATTTATTTAGGGTATTCTGGATATTTTCTAAAATATATGACTGTATTTTTAATTTCAAAAACGTTATTATCTTCAGTAGAAGAAGAAAAAAAATACATTAAACAAATGAAGGCTGTGCAGTTTAAAATATGAGCACCACTAAATGTTGACATCATTTCATCTTTGACCCAACTGGGCTCTAAATAGTATCTTCATTTTTTCTTGACTTATTTAACAGCCTAAATTCGAACC